>NC_092055.1:31500728-31859167 GCF_003086295.3 Arachis hypogaea
CTGAGGATATGGCATCTTGACCCTGTACTCATCAACTTTAGTTGATGTAGGTTGAATGCCTACAGAATTAGAAGGGAGTTTATTGGCCTGCTTAGGAAGGGTCTTATCAGCACTTGTATGTGTCTGATCTTCCCTGTTTGAGCGTTCGACGCCCTTGTTACCCCTTTTCTAGCGTTCAACGCCAGGAATACTGTCCTCTTTTGGGCTTTCAATGCCAAGGGTGATGCCCCCTTCCTGGCGTTCAATGCCAGGAATATTGTCCCCTCTTGGGCGTTCAACACTAGGGGTGTTGCCCCTTTCTTGGCGTTGAACGCCAATGACATTCCTCTCTGGGTGTTCAATGCACTCAAAGGTGTCTTGGATTATAGTCTAGTTACCTTCTGTCAGCTTTTCTTCCCTTGGTCTTTTGTTTTTCTGAGGTTGGGTGTTTAATGTTTTCCCACTCCTCAGTTGAATAGCCTGACACTCTTCTTTTATCTGCTTAGATAATTGCTGCCTAGTTTGACTCAGCTGTGCTTCTACATTCCTGTTAGAAGTCTGAGTTTCTCGCAAAGTCTCTTGTAATTTCAGCAACTGCTGTGCAAGGGCATGTAGCTACTGAGTCAATGGGTCATTTTGTTCTGGAGGGTTAGATTCAGTAGATATTTCTTTAACCTCTCCTTTTATGGAAGTCTCATCAACCGAGTACAGATGTTAGTTCGTGGCAAATGTCTCAATAAGTTTGTGAGCCTCTTCAATTATTTTCCTCATATGTATAGAACCAACAGCAGAGTGGTCTAGAGACATCTTGGCCATGTCTGTGAGGCCGTAATAAAAGATGTCTAATTGCACCCATTCTGAAAACATTTCAGTGGGGCATTTTCATAGCATTCTTCTATACCTCCCCCAGGCATCATGAAGAGATTCATTATTCTCTTGCTTGAAGCCTTGGATGTTCATCCTTAACTGGGTCAACTTCCTTGGGGGAAAGTATTGATTCAGAAACTTGTCTACTAGCTGCTTCCATGTTTTCAAGCTAGATTCGGTTGCTTATCTAACCACCTCTTTGCTTGATCTCTTACAGCAAAGGAAAAGAGTAGCATTCTGTAGACATCATGATCCACTCCCTCAGTGTGTACTGTGTCAGCAATTTGTAAGAAATTTGCTAGGAACTCAGTAGGCTCTTCCCGTGGAAGTCCAGAGTACTGGCAGTTTTACTGCACCAGAGTAATGAGTTGAGGGTTTAGCTCAAAATTACTTGCTCTAATAGGGGGTATACTGATACTTCTCCCATAGAAGTCAGGAGTGGGAGCCGTATAGGACCCCAAAGTTCTTCTGAACTGTTCATTCCCATTTGGGTTCATGGTGAAAAAAGGTAGGAGAATTCAAGTATTAAGAAGTAAAAAGGGTAACTAGAATTAAAATATTTTTGTTTTTGTTTCTATTTATTGATTAAATTTGAAAAGGAAAAGAAAATTAAAGACTAAGATAACTAATTGATTAAAAAGATTTGAAAATTAAATAGGTTATTTTCGAAAAAGAAGAGAGAGAAAGAGGTAAGAAGTTTTCGAAAATAGAAGAGAGAGGAATTAGTTACAAAGTTTTGAAAAAGAAGGAAAGAAAAAAGGAGAATTAACGAGATACCAAACTTTTAAAATTAAAAATAAGATAAACAAGTAATTAATTAAGAAAGATTTGAAAACAAGATAAGAAATTTGAAAAAGAATTGATTTTTGAATTTTGAAATTGAATTTTTAAATTTTTAAATTTTGAAATTGAGTTTTAAAGTTTGAATTTGAAATAAGATAAGATAGGATTTTTGAATTTTAAAGAAAGATAAAAAGATAAGATAAAGATTTGAAAAAGTTTTAAATTTTAAGCTTTTAAAAGAAAGATAAGATAGGAAAGAATCAAATTAAAAGAAAGATATGATAGGATTTAAAAAGATAAGATTTTAAAATTTGAAATTTGACATTACTAACAAGAAAACACCAACCTTAGAATGTTTAAATCAAGATAAGAAAAGAAAGCAAGATTTTCGAAAATTTGAATAAAGATAAAAGAAATATTTTTTATCTTTTTTTCGAATTAATGAAGAAAAGAGAAAAATAACCGAAAGACACCAAACTTAAAATTTTTAGATCAAATACACTAGCTTTTTCAAAATTTTAAAGAAAAACAACAAAAAGACACCAAACTTAAAAATTTTAAGATCAAAACAAGAAAAGAAACATGAACAACTTGAATACCAAGAAGAACACTCAAGAACAAATTCGAAAATTTAAAGAAAATAAAGAACACACAAAGGACACCAAACTTAAGAATTGACACTAGACTCAAACAAACGACAAAGAAAAGATGGATTTTGAAAAAGTTTTTGAAAAAGAAAACAAAAATAAAAAAGTATCAAATCTAAGCAACAAGATAATCTGGTAGTTTCTCAAATCCGAACAATCCCCAGCAACGGCGCCAAAAACTTGGTGCACGAATTTGACTCTGCAATATTAGCACAGATAGACCGGCAAGTGCACCGGGTCGTCTAAGTAATACCTCAGTTGAGTGAGAGTCGATCCCACAAAGATTGTTGGTTTGAGCAAGCAATGGTTACCTTGTAGATCTTAGTCAGGCAATTCAAAAAGATGATAGTTGTTGTGAAAAATGCATAAAACAGATAAATAAATAAAACGTTACTAGATAGGTGTGAAATCAGTGATGAGAGAACGGTTGAGGCTTCGAAGATGCTTCTTCCTTCTGGATCAACTTTTCTCACCATCTACTCCAACTTCTGATGATTCATTCCATGGCAGGCTGCAAATGATTAACGCTGGGTCAGCGGTCATTAGTCTCCTCTCTTTCAGATCAAATGGCGGGTTAGCGGTCATCCAATCTGAACGGGGGGTGAAGCTCCTGCAGTCCATACCCTTGGTGATCCTAATCAAAGTGCCACAGACAAGATCGAATCTTCCGGACCAGAGAATGCTGCGTCTTGGTTCTAGTCTATACCTCAAAGGCCCAAATCGCCCCGCACCTCAGCTGCACTGATGTCTCCAAGTACCCAACGAAGTCGTGGATTAGCCGTCTAAGAGATGTATAATCAAGCTTATGGTTTAGTACTATCCCGTCAAGGACTCGCACGAACCCATGTGAAATAGGGATGACGGTCAAGTTACACTCCCAATTCATTAGGATGAAGAACGAAGATACATCTTAGAATGAAATCAAGCATAGATTGAAATAGAATAGTGATATTATTAATCCATCAGAATCAGCAGAGCTCCTAACCTTAACCTAGGAGGTTTAGTTGCTCATAGCTTACAGAAAAGTAATGTAAAACGTGTAAAGTGTCCAAGAGCTCTAACAAGGGTGAACTCTTATCTATATATACTAATCTAATAATTAAGAATTACAGGAATAAGATAAACTAGTCTAGTAGTGCAAAAATTTACTTTCCGGACCCACTTGGTGAGTGTTTGTGCTGAGCTTGAGTGAAGCCACGAGTTGGTACTCCCTCTGGGCATTGGACGCCAGCTTTGGGCTCCTGAATGGGCATTGGACGCCAGCTGCTCCCTTTTGGGCGTTTGACGCCAGGAATGGGGTTGGTGGCTGGCGTTGAACACCAGTTTTGGGCCTTCATTTTCAAAGCAAAGTATAGAATATTATATATTTCTGGAAAGCCATGGATGTTAGCTTTCCATAGCCGTTGAGAGCGCGCCATTTGGACTTCTGTAGCTCCAGAAATGCTCTTTCGAGTGCATAGAGATCAAAATCTGACAGCAACTGCAGTTCTTTCTCTGTCTCTGAATCAGACTTTGCCAAAACTCCTCAATTTCAGTCAGAAAATACCTAAAATCATCATAAAACACAATAACTCAAAGTAGAATCCAAAAATATAAATTTTGCACTAAAACCTATGAAAATATAATAAAACATAAACAAAACATAACAAAAACTATATGAAAATGATGCCAAAAAGCGTATAAAATATCTGCTCATCAGTATGTGTGAGGGGAATGAGTAACTGCTCATCAGTATGTGTGAGGGGAATGAGTAACATCCCTCAGGGGGCCTTTGGCTCCCATTTATATAGCTAGTGGTAGTTATTTTATCTTATCTTATCTGACTAAAATAAGGAAGGTATTTGAATTCGAACATTGGGTTGGGATATTGGAAGTTATTGATCCGCTTTAATGGGCTGTGTAGATCACCCAACCCGAGTATCTGGGTTTGTTGACCGTTCCGAAAAGGGACCTGAGGAGCCAGGTTTGAAACAGATTCTATTTATTTATTTATTGAAAATTGCTGTTTTTATTTAATTTTAATATTTTATAACATTTATATATAGAAAAATAACAACAGTAATATTTAGTATAAAAAAATAATTTTTTTTTAAAAAAATGAAACAAACACATTGCTTATCCAATGAAAAGACCTAGTATTTGTTAGTGATTGTATGATTCGATCAACAATTTATCTTTTGGGCATGATTCTGTTTACAATTAGCCAAACTAAATTCTACAAGCATATGTTAATTATTCCCATGTGTGAAAAACAAAATATAAAACGTTGAAGTAGTTATCATGGAAATATATTAGACGTTCCCTACAACAAAGAAGATTAGAATTGAGACCAAAGTTGAAAAATCGAGATTTTACGTAAAATTATAAAAAAAAAAAAACAAATTAATTATGTAAAATATAAATTATTAATAAAATTTAAATTTTAAAATCATTAAATTTAATACAAATTTTTTAAAATTGATTTAACTCATTTAAAATTATAATATTAAAATATTTTAAAAATTAAATCGAAATTCTAACTATTATAATTGAGACCACTATTTATGCTTATAACTCAAAGGTCAAACTATATGTACATCTTGAAAGTTTAAAATGTCCTGTAACATTGTCTGTTGAGCTTCTAACTGCTTCAATACATATGCTTGTTCACTTGCCAACTGAACCCATTTGTTAATTTCACCACGATGAAAATTAATTAATTCATTACTCTCGCGCAACGCAGCTGATGTCTGTTCCTTCAGTTGAGAAATCCTCATTTTTTTATCTTTATATTTTTCCATCTGAAAAAAAAAATAATATGACCTATTAAAATAGTAAACATATGATGAGTAAACCAACTTCTTAACCGAAAAAACAACGAGCAGTTTAAGAAAATGTATTTAAAAAGTTTGTTTCTTAATTTTGTATTTTTTAATTATTGTTTAGATAAAAAAATATTAGATGACCATCAGAATTTTTTTTTTTGTTATTATTTGTAGTCATCATCCTAATCTCTTTAATCCAGTAAATCTAAAAACATCCTTTAGTTTTTATTTTATTTTAAATATTGATTGCTAACCGATGATAAAAACACTTTAATATTTTTCTTTTAGAATAATAAATATATAATTATAAATGTTATATCTATAAATTTATAGATCATTAAATAAAATAAAAGTATGTTATTATCTCTCTAGAATTACTTAAAAAAAATTACTGCTGGATATAAATGAATGAATTTGTGAAAGGAAGTTTATACCTGTGTCAACCTAAAAGCCACATCACGAGTGGTTTTGTTCCTCAACCTAGCAGCAATGTAAAGACACCGGGCGGAAAATTCCTCACCAGCATACCTGTTATGCATTAATAATGAATCAAAAATAAGTCGTATTACATGTTAACAACCAAAATGGAATACACAGATTTATTTGGACTAATGGATATCATCGTATATCAGAAATCCAGACATTGTTTTCCTTCTGTGCTACAAAATCTATTATAGGACACAGAAAAATAAAATATATATGAAGTTAGTTGTTGATAACTAAGAATCTCCCATATTACAAAATCTATTTCAAGTGCATGTGCTCTAATCTCTCTTTATGTATTCTAGAGCAATATTCTACTTTCCCAAAGTGTGATGGGAGAAGCATATGAAAAAGGACCGTATTAAATTAGCATTCCTATTATGTTTAAGGATCAACAAAACACAATAGAATAGAAATTATATGAACCTTATAAGAGCTAATAACAAGCATAAGCCTAAAGATACCGTGATTGTGAAACAACAATAATAATAAGGAAAAGTATGGGGAGCCAATGGAATATTTGTACAATGTAAACAATAGAGGTTTAAGGAGTATTAGAGATATAACCATTAGTGTTACCTTTTCTCATCAGCGTCTGGGATGGGATGATGAGTGGTATCATGACATGGTATTAAAGCTCTAGATCCGAAAGGTCAAGAATTCGATCCTTGGTGAATCTCAAAATTATCTTAAGCTTTTGGGATGAGATGTTTATTATTCCTAGTACCCGGATGCTTATTCTGAGTATTATGGGTGATGTTCATTTTGTAACTCATATAACCCATTATACACATTGTATAAATAAATCATTGGCTCCCTAACAAGATTCAATAATAATTTTTACCTAAATTATTTTTTATTAAGAATAAATGTAGATGCAACTGTAATTAGTAGTCACTTTAACATATGTCAATCAGAATAAAAATTAATATATTACTACTACAATTAATTATAGTCGCACATTAAATAACTAACAAGCTAAACTAATTTTTATTTTAATTGACATACGCTAAAGTGACTAACTAATTATAATTCTGCCTACCTTTAATATTATGAAAAATAATCTAGATAATAATAATAACTTACATTAGAAGACACTCTTCCAATAACTTCTGTTCATCGTAAGACCACTCTACGGAATATTCTGTTATTTGAGAGGATTCGTTGCTATTCATGGCCACTGTCCTCGAACACCCGGTCATGTTTTCGTCTTCAACGAATTCAGTGTTACTGATCATTGGAACATAGAGAGTAGTACTAGCATTCACACCACTACTAACAAAAATAGGATTACTTAGTATTTCTGCCATCATCCAAATCACTAAAAAATCTCAAATGCAACGATAATAATCTCCTTAACAAAAGAAAGTTAGAGAATAGTTTCTTGGAGAACAAAAAAATAATAGACAGATGAGACTCGACCTTAATGATTTATATATACATATAGATATATATCTTTTTTAAAAAAGAAAAATATCTTAATTTAAATTTAAATTCATATCATCCTAAATTCTCTAGATATTATTATTGTTATTTCCACTACTCAATCTAATTTTCCCGCGAATTTTTCAAATAATATTGTGATTCATCAGTTCAATTTGAGAGTAAAAAATAATATTGCAACCGAAACTCAAAAGCTTTCGTCCTATAGGATCTCTTGGTTGTTACTGGCTCGAGAAGTAATTGAATAATTGATCAATACATATAATGTAATTAGCATGCGTTGTTTGCTAAAAAAAATTATTCATTTATTTTATTTTAATTTTCGGAATAAAAAAAATATTACCCTATTACAGCAAGAGATTGAATATACTACATGACTAAACACTTATTCTTTTTTAATAAATAGACAAAATAAATTGATTATTTATTAAATATTTAATTTAAGAGTATTTATTTCTTTTATAATTTATGTTGTTGACACTAACATACATATTTCATTGACACTACTGGCAAAATAGGTAAGAAAATTTATTATATATATCTTATTTTAAAAAATTATCTTGATCATATCATATTAATGATAATAATAATAATAAAATATGTATTAATATCTTGTTTATATCATTAATGAGATAAGAATATATTTATGGTATAGTTTAATTTAAATTAATTAAAAATAAAATAAAATCAATATAATTTATTACTATTTATATGATATGTGTATTTAATATGTATTTGATTGTGTTTATGTGAATTTTTGAAATTGTCAAAATTTTAATTTAAATCAGCTGCAAAGATCATTATTATCTATAACTGAATAACAAACTTTTTTTTTTTCATTGGCGGAAGCTCCCCATAAAAAAACGAATTTTTACGAACATACAGTTTAATAATTTTAAAAGTATTAATGTTTAAATAAGTAATGAAAAAAATTTAACTAATAATAAAAAAATGGTTGAAATTATAAATCTTTATTAAATTTTTATTTATTATTTTTTTTTTCTATATACCTGTAATTATTCTTTTATTTATCTTTAATTCGGTCTAATTATTTTATGTTGGTGGTCTTTTCTAATCATTCCAGAGATAAAGATTAAAAAGATAAAAGAAAGAAAGAAAAAAGAAAGTGAAGAAGAAAAAAAAATATTGATATATAAACTGATAATTCATTTATTGTTTAATTTAAATATTGATATAATCTTATTAAAATTTTATTCGACAGTGACGATGAATAAGTTTTGAGTTAGCATGCAAATCAATCGAAATAGAAACAAAATAGCACTATTCATCTAATAATAATAATAATAATAATAATAATAATAATAAAATATTAAATATGAAATAATAAATTTACCTCTAAAGGAGTAATACTCTTTTATGGAGATTTTTGTGAAGAACGTGAGAGAAGGAGAAGAAGAAAAGAACCTACAAGAGAGAGGAGAACGTACAAAGTAGGAATTTAGAGAAATAACTATTTTATAGAGTGGGTAGGAAGTTAGAAAAATTTCAGTATTTAAAATTTAAATTAATTTTAATCACTAAAATGTTTAACTACAAATTAGGAATGTGTTTTAATTAAAATTTAATTAAATAATATTATTTAAATTTTAAAAACTTATCAAAGGCTAAATTTTGTTGTACAAGTAGCATTTTCTTTAATTTTATAAGTAAGACTAAAAATAAATATGAGAGAGAATAATGAGGACTAGAGATTATACTTTAGTACTCTCAATTTTTTTTTAACAATTGAGAGGATCTACTCTCCTCGCCGTAGTAGTAGTAGTTATTATTATTATTATTTGTTCCATAAATTACCTGAAATAGTGATTTGAGTCTGAAGGTAAGATCTAAACTCCTTGTGAGATTGCGTCTGATTTGTGCTGGTGCTGAGGTAATGCCGTTCAAATTTTTAGTCTGGTGTTTAAGTTAGTAAGGGATTTAAATAGGTTTTTAGTATGTTGGGACGTGAATATACCTAGGAGTGTTAGTATATTTATAATATCATAGATAACTATTTTTTTTTGTTAGTGGATAACCGTGTCTTTTATTTTAAAAATTTGTTAGGATTTATCTTTTTAGGTAAAATAAAAATAACAAGAGAAATTTGAAAAGATAGTTACTTATTCAGATAAGTAATCTGAACATTTCCTGTCATGCTCCACCTTTTGTGAAGTTGGATAAGTGAAAGAAGCCACCTTTTTCGGATGGGTCTTTATTCTTAGAACATGTTTTGGGAGATAGCAGAACCTACGCGTGCATTTAAGAAAAAGCTCTTAACTTTTTGAAAAGTTAATTTACAGCTCTCTAAAGAAGTAGAAATATATGATTTCTCCTTCTTGATAAGTCATTCTATCACTTCCCTAAAAAAAACTTATTTCAAAACAAAAAAGATCTGCTTTCATTCTTGGCTTTGTGAAAAATATTTCCTGTTTCTAGAAATACTAGCCCTCCACCACCATTTTCAAGCATGGTTCCATATGTTAGAAGCACTAGCCTTCCACTATTATTTTCACGTAATAATTCATCCGCTGAAAGTATTGATCCTCCACCATTATTTAAAATAATATTTCATCTGAACCACTTATTGTATATATTCCTTCTATTTTATCACTCTATTTTTATTATTAAATTTATATTTAACATTATGTGTGACATAAAATCTCAATTTTAATTTTATTTTTTTTACATGTGATTTTATTTTTATAACTTGCTATTATTTTTATAGTTAGTTATAATAAGTTCTTGACTCTAATAAAGGAGGAGGCTAATAGGAGTAAAAATAAAAAATAATTTCTTTGGTATTGCCATCAAAATTATTGTGAATTAAAATTTTATTATTATTCACCACATACAAGAACACCGTTATCGGTGAAAGTGAGGTAGAAGAACCAATTTCTAATGATATTACGTGGCAAGAACTAATTGTCTAAAAAATGAAACTAATAAGAGAGTAGATAAAAATTCAATTACCTAAATTAGTGATTAGATTATGTAAAATCAACATTCAATATTGAAAAGTATTTGTTATCATTATTACTTTAATTTTTATTTTTTTGTGTAAAAAAAATTGTATTTTTTGAATTATTTATCTAAACGCTACAATTTTAAAATAAGTACTTCTATAACTAAAAATTCAATCACAAAATAACTTATTTATAAGCTGCTATTAATAAAAGTCCTTATACTTTAAATTTTTTTTTAAAAGAGTTTATTTAAGTTATTTACCCAAATTGAACATTAACGAGTCTGATTGTATTTGGGTAGGATATGAACATTATTATTATTATTATTATTATTATTATTATTATTATTATTTATAATGTTTGAATTAAGATAGGAGTAAAATCTAAGATTATTATCATACGAGAAAACGACAAAATATAATGTCAACGCCTAAAATATGAGCAACTGATTGGAAATTGTAGAGTAAAACCCGATTTTGAAAGACATCTTGCTGTCAACACTTGCTGATTTTACAAATGAAAACTCTCAGCATTTTTTAAATTTCCGTCTGAAGTGCTGATGGGTGTTAATTAATTGTCAGTGGCAAGTGAATTTTCGCGATTGTCAAAATCTTGACTGCTACAATCATTGGAGGGGGAGCATTGGTGGTGCAGGCAAAGCAAGAGGTAGCAATTGAGCATACATGTTCTGTAACACAAGACATATTTCATACATTCAGTATTGGAGTGAGTAATGAAATGGCCAAACGATATGGGAAGGCAAAGTCGATCATATTGGTACCTCTTTGTAGAGGTTATCCTTCTTTGACAAGGCAATGGACTGCTTAGAAGCTCATGCTTTTCAATCTGCATAAATATATAACAATATTACAATTATCTATCAGAAAATAATTATAATGAAAACAAATGTGGATCACCTTCTGCGCGAGGCCTATTTGATCAAAGTTATCATGCAAATCATTTGACTAGCGCAACCTATCATAATCTTCCTCCTCAACATATGTCTCATTCAAGCCTTCATTAACTGCAGAGACATTGTTGCAACTTTGACAGCAATAACATCTTTGAACTGCATGTGATCCGATGCTTCAGGCGAATGGTTCATGATGGTGGTTGCAGCATTATCGAACTCATCATATTGGATATACAAATAAGCCAGTTCCTTCCGATCGATACGTGTGCTCAGGAAGGCATTTTGGTCATGTTAGAGATAGGGGATAGAATGATAATTTTATCATATTCAAAAATCTAAATACTAGAAGAATTATGCTATGCTGATTTTGGACATTAAGAATACCAAGAGCTTGTCTTAAAAACAGTGATGCAGAAATGGCAATAGCTCACAAGACCCATTAGATTAAGTCAGGATACCAAGAAGCCCAATAATACTTTTCAAATTTAGTGGGAGGCATAATTTATCATTAAAATTCTAATTTTGTATGGCTTTGTTTTAGTTTGTTTTGCGGTTAAAGTTTCTTAGAAGATTTGTTTTAATTTTGATTTGCTTAGTAGTATTTTTAGGAATTTTAAATTTAAATCAAATATGATCTAATCCATTAAGATTAAATCTGATTTAAATTAGTTATCATATTTTTAAAAATTTTAAATTTTAAATCAAATTTGATTTAATTCATTAAGATCAAATCTTATTTAAATTTTAAAATCTTATTTTATCTTTTTGTTAGTTTTTAAGGGCCTATTTAAACAGCTTTGGTGAAACCATTTAGAACAATTTTGATGAATAAAATTTTTTTAGTGCTTTATGCACGTTTTTTTTATTAGTGTGATTAAGTGAAGTGAGTGATTTACTTTGCTTGTTGCATAGAGAAGATTGAGTGATTCAATTTTCGTTCCTCTGATCTAGGTTATCAAGGACAGTAGAAAAATCCTTCTAGTGACCTATGTTGCTAAGAACAAATTTTTTAGGAGTCTAGTAAGAAAACCTTCCAATAACCTAAATTTTGAACAAATTTTTTAGAGGTCTAATAGAAAAATCCTTCCAGTGACCTAAATTATTAAGAACAAATTTATTAGAGTTCTAATAGAAAAAAAACTTCTTATCTATCCTTTTAAATTCTTATCACGAATGCTCATCGAAGCAACCTCTATTTTGGTAATATTCACTAACTTCTTCGAAGTCATCCACCTATGAAATTCACAAGAACAATCAACATATTAAGCATAGGAAATACAATAAACTCACTAACAGAACTCAAACGAATATCATTTTCCCATTACAATATGAAAGCTCATTATTATCAACTTTCCAAACTGAGCCGTTAAAATATTGACAGAAAACAACATACTACCTGAACAATAATGTCGAATCCATATATTTGGGCCAAACGGAACTTCTCTGCATCAACACATGCAAAGCAAACTTCTTTCCATGTTTTGGCGCTGTTAATATAGTTATTTTCTGTGTTTATAAAATGTATTTCATGTTGGAAATTTCTTTTGGGTGAAGAGTGAGCCTGATTTTTTTTATACGAAAATTATTGTTATATTATTCTCGGTTAAGAAGAAGTAGTGTGTTTTAATTTAGTACGGAGATAATCATAAATTAGATGGTCTGATTTGTGTTTTAAAAAATAAAAAAAATTAAAATCCACAGATCTGATAGTAGGTTCTGTGTAAGTTCACAAATTAGAAGATTAAATTTGTGTAAGTTCACAAATCGAAAGATTGATTTTGTTTTAAAAATAAAAAAAGGGTTAAATTTCACATATTGAAAGATCAGATTTGTTATCTCCATATAAAAAAAACACACCAATTTTTATACATTATTAAAAAATACTAATATACATCCAATATCAAAATTAAAAAACAGAAAAATAAAGATTATAACTAAATTTTAAAAAAACGTGCATTATACATGATATTTTTATTTTTTTAATATTTTTTTATTGTAAAACAAATAATGTTTATTCTTCACCTTATTTCTCTTTGCACTATAGTATTACTCTTCTATGTTATAATAAATGTGTTATATTTTCTTGTGTTTTTAATATATTTTATATTTTTTATTGTCATATACTCCTTTATATGAATTAATGTGTTATATTTCTTGTATATACAACTTGTAGACTACACACTAGGGGTGCACAAAACCAGCCCGTCCCAAAGATTCGGTTCGGTCCCGAACACTTTAGGGACTAATTTGGTGTGATTTTATCGGGTTTAGTGCCGGGTAAGGGTCTCAAAAATAGACCCAGTCATTATTTCGGGTCGGATCTGGGCCATAGCTCGGGTCACCTGAAGTCGGCCCGGTGGCCCGGTCATCATACACAATTAATATTTTGTGTTATTAGTGATGGATCATGACTATTCTTATGTGGAATTTAAGTATTGTAAATCTTAATATTTTGTGTTATTAGTCATTATAAGACTATAAGTTAATGTTTTATGTTTAGAATGCATAAGACTTTAGACTAATGCATAATATTGTGTTATTTGTATTGATTTAAATATTTGGTATTATTAGAGAATATTGGTATTGATTGTGGTTATACTTTAGTATTGATTGTGGTTATACTTTAATTTTGAAGTAGGGTTGGTTCTTGTTATATTTTTCTAAGTGAATTTTACCATGTTAAATAATGGTTGGAGTCTTAGAAATTTGGATATTTTTACATGCTAGTTTATAAGAAGGTATCAACGTAATGTAATATTAACGACATGGTTTTCACCCGGTATAATTGTAGCCCAAAAATATATTGGTTTCATCGGGTCTAGGGTCGAGTTCGGGTCTAATAAATAGACCCGGTGTATATTTCGCGCCGGATCTAGGTCACATCAAACCCGGTTTCACCCGACCCATGTGCACCCCTACTACACATTTAAAGGAGTTTGTTCTTTCTACGAGTGCCTACTGAATTGAATATGAAACCACATGCACGATACATAGATAAAGTAAGAATTTAAAATCCTTATTATATATAAATAGTAATTTTTTTTATTAGTTCTAGCTATTTTTCATGAAAAATAACGTAGTTATCATTACAATCTTAAGAAATAATTCTGTTAATGCAATTGAAATATATATAATGATATGATGTATGTTTCTATATTACTTTTTACTTTTCTTCATATGTTTGTCTCATATATTAGATTTTTTTGAAAAAATTTCAATTCTTAATTTGTCTCATAACATTGTACAACAAAACAAAAATTATGATACACTAACTAAGACATCTTGCCTTCTTAATGATTAGCAGTTAATCTTAAATAATATAATTTGTTATAAGCAATTGATTATAAAACAATGACACAAGTCAAAATAAATAGATAGCATCATTGTAAAAGAATAATAATAAAAGAAGGAAAAAGGTTAGTTATAGGTTAATTTTCGATCTTTAACAGGTCTTTTAATTCAAATAATATTATTTAATTAAATTTTAAAATACATTCCTATTTTATAGATAAATATATTGATAATTAATATTAATTTAAATTTTAAATATTAGAATTTTTCTAATTTCTTACCCATTTTATAAAATAATTACTTTATCATTTTCTCTCTCGTATGTAGTGTTGTCAGAATCGGACTGAACCGTTCGATCGAATCGAAAAACCGATTTGACGTGAGTTTTTTAACCGGATAAAGAATCAAACCGAAATGACTCGGTTTGAACCGGTCGGATTTGATAAGAACCGATGAATAGGTGGATTTCATTTAACCCAGACCGGTTCGAACTTTTTTTTTTTCCTGCACTTGAAACGACATCGTTTCTAATTAAAAAAAAAAAAAAACTAAAGCTGCTGAAACCTGAACTAAAAGTGAAACCCTAGCCTCCATCGTCAATCATCCCCTTTCCCTGTTTCCTTCCCAAACCTTTTGGCCATGAGAGACCATCATGAGAGCTGAGAGATAGAGAGTCTAAGTCTCTGAGACATTGAGTGTGAGAAAGAGGGAGACCCGTTCAGCCAGCGTGGCAGCGCCATTTCACCTAGCTCACCGTCGTCGCTGGAGGCAACCACACCAGTGCGCCACTCACCACAGCCAAGAAGCACCTTCATCGAAGATTCAAGTCGCCTCCTGCTATTACTACTACTCGTCGCCTACTGCCTCCTGCTCGTCAGTCGTCACCTCCAGTCTCCCTCTTCTCTGCTCGTCCCTCCATCCCTCCAAGTATGTATTTTTAATTTTTTATTTTTTGAAGTTATTCAGGATATTAAATTTTCAATAATTTAGTACTGATAGTTAGAATTAATTTATTAATGATATTGATTATGTATGTTGGTTTCTGTTTGATTTCTGTTAGAATTTAGATTGTTGATTATTCAATTTTTTGTAACATATTGTTGTTATATATGCCAGATGAGAACATGAATACTTCCACATATGTTTTTCTGTTTAATCTCTCTTGTTTGTTGATTTATTTTTTATTTCTGTTCAGTTTGTTGATTATCCATTGTTGTTAGATTGTTGATTGTTGATTATTTGTTATAGTGTTATTTATGTTGGTTGCTATTGTATATTATTCTTAGTAGTTAGTGGATTTATTTTTTTCAATACTTGCTTTGGAAGATTATGTTTATGACATGGAGAAAGCCTTAATCGGTTCTATCTTCTAAGCTTTATCCTGCGGATAAGGAGCTGGTAAATTCTGCAATTGATAAGGCTAAAACTCTGCTTGATGATGGTAACAAGGAGAAGAAAGAAACTGATGTGTTTGTGGAGTATCTTACTGAAGGTCTGAAGCTAAGCTTGTCTTTGAGCCCATTATAGCTAAGACTGGTTAGTTTTGTTTAGATCTTTCCTTTGTTGAACTTTTAATTTTGCTTGTGATGCAAATCTTTGTGACAGAAATTATCTAAAGGAGATTGGTCATTGAGAGTTGAAATTTGAATTTCGTGGACAGATCTTGTGAACTTTGAATGTGGTAAATGCTAATTCAATATCACAATTTGGTGTTGTTTATGTTCATTGAGTACTCTTTGATAGTGGGATTATGGGGGTGTGATGATATCATCTGCTTTTCAAGTGAGAAAGCCAAAAGAAAAGAAAGTGAATTGACTGACGTCGGATTTTCTACCAGTAAAGAAATTCATAGAAACGGTTGCATTATAGATATAGTTTCTAAACCGGCAAAAATTCCTTCGTGCAAACGTGTTGGGTGTCACAAGTAACAAACCCCTTTAAAAATTGTTAACCGAGTATTCAAACCTCGGGTCGTCTTCTCAAGGAACTGTGAGGAAGTGTGTTCTTATTATTGGCTATAAAGGTTGTAATCGGGGTTTAGAAGGTGAGAAGCAAGTAATTTAAATGACGAGTGAATTAAATGGTAAGTAAAAATAAATAATAACTGTAAAACAACTTTTAGCAAGATAAGGGAAATTAGAAGTCCAACTTAGTTACCCTTCTCAACAATAATGAAAGTTGTATCTTAATTCCACTTGGTCAACCTTTACCGGAGCAAAGGAAAGTCAAGGGACTAATTAAATTGACCTTTGAATCCTAATTATTTCCTAAGAAAAGGTTGGGATTATTTAAGTTCAACTTAATTAGCAAGATAACGATTATCAATTATGTTGAGTTTAATAACTGTTGAGTTACTGAATTCTTAACCAAAACCAAAAAGGGAGAAAAGTAAATTGCTGAAATAATAAAAGTGTCCTTAGATGGGAAGCAATGGCAACTTAAATCAAAGAGAACAATCATAAACTGAAAATATCTTAAATTATCATTAATTCAATTAGAAATCTGTAACATGGAATAATTCATAAATTATAATAATCAATTCAAATGTTGGAATAAATAAATAAAAGTAAAACTAAAAAAACATTAAACCTGGATCCAGAGTTACTCTTAAAACAAGAAGAAATCCTAAATCCTAAAAGAGAGAGAGAGAAGATCTCCCTCTCAACTAAATCTAAATCATTGAAAGGTGAAAATATGCGAGCTCTGTTTGAATGGAAGCATTCCCACACTTTATAACCTCTGGTCTATGCTGTCTGTACTTGGATCTGGGCCAAAAAGGGCTTCAGAATTCGCTGGGGGCGTATTCTGTAATTTCTGGTGCGTGGCCTCTGTCACGCGTCCGCGTGGGTCACGCGGTCGCGTCAGTCATGCGACCGCGTCATGTGTATTCTGCTTAAGGCGCGCGGTCGCGTCAGTCATGCGGCCGCGTCGCTGCTGATTTGTGCTTGGCACGCGATCGCGTCATCATGCGATCGCGTGGATACCAGTTTCTTTAAAGCTCCGTTTTGCTTCCTCCTTCCATTCTAATATGTTTCCTTTTTCATCCTTTAAGTCATTCTGCCTTTAGAAAATCTGAAACTACTCAACACACTAATCACGGCGTCGAATGGAAATAAAGGTAATTAAAATAATTAATTTTTAAAGCTTAGAAAACATGTTTTTTCATTATATGACATAATAAGGAAGGGAAAGTAAAACTATGCAATTAATGTGAATAAGTAGATGAAGAGTTGAATAAATCACTCTAATTAAGCACAAAAGAACTCATGAAATATGGGTTTATCATTGACATCATTGACTTTGAATCTATGTTATTGAATCAATGCCATTGCTTTGTTTATTGCAGTTGTAGATTTGATACTGTGGAGACAGAAGAATATTAGTTTAACTGTTAATTTTTAAGTTTTTAGTTATTTTATATATTTTACTTATGTGAGACCGGGTTAATCGGTTCAACCAGTAATCCACTGGTTGAACTAATGACCCAATGATCCAGTAGTCTGATCGATTCGATCATCGGTTCGGTTCTGACAATTATGCTCGTATGTGCTTCTCTCTCTCCTACGTTCTTCTCCTTCTCATGTTCTTTATAAAAAATTCAATTCAAGAATGTTCACTACTAAAAAATTAGTTATTACAGACGGATATTTTCAATAAATTTTATCCTATAAAAATACAGACGAAATTTTAGAAAAAATTTTTATTAAAAAATAAAAAAATAAATTAACATAAATTACGGACAAAAAAAATTTATTGATAATTCTATAAAAAAATTATTTTTTTTCGTAAAAAATAATTACAAAAATTAAATGAACAAAAATAATTTAAAATTTTCGTTCGAAAATAATAAGTTAAACCTACAGTTGCCCGAGATAAACCTAACATTCTTCATCCTTCTTCTCCGTCAACGAGCTACTTTTTCTTCTCCTTTCCTCACCCGCAGCGCCACCGCCGGCCACCCTAACCGCCGCAGTTACCTTCTCCGTCTTCTCCTCTTTTTTAAACACTGAACCAGTAGAACACAGCCCCTGTCTCTCTCGTTCTTTCTCGTTCGCAGAAAGCTCAAGCTCCTCCACTGCCACGCCTCTCTCTCCTTTTATCCCCCTCAGTTCTGGCTCGCATACCTTCGCGCAAGCCCTAGCTCCGTGGCGACCAAAATCGGTTCCACCGTCAGCCGCGGTTCCACCTCTCTCTTTCCCCCTGTTCGAACCGATAGGGTGCGTGAACTAGGGTTTTGGTTTTGTGGCAGTGGTTGTTCATCTGAGAGCCACTGGCGATGCTCCTATTCTCAAGCAATCTAAATTCAAGGTAATCTTCGTAATGGCAGCATTATATTTTTCTTTGGGTAGAGAAAAGACTTTTGTGTTCAAATGTGCAAGTTCGGTTTCTGGGGATTTTTCTATTGTGTTCGAAGTTTGAAAGCGTGTGTTTGTTTCTTTTGATTTTTGTTTAGGGATGAAGAGGTCCAGAGATGATGTTTACATGAGTTCTCAGCTCAAACGGCCTATGGTATCTTCTAGAGGAGAACCGTAAGTTCAATTTGCTTTTTGGCTTGTCTTGTTTCATGGCTTTCTTTTTTATTTTTTTTATTTTGGTGCGATGGGGTACATTTTTACTTGATGAAGCAGTTGAATCTTAATTGTTTTTGTTATAGAACTATTTAGTCTCTTCTGGAGGTTCAATTTTATTGCTTTTACTTTTACAAATTTGCCAAACCAAACCTGTCGGTGATCCAAGCTAAGAAATTAAACTTGTTTCCATTAATGTCTTTACTTTGAATTGACTAACTTAAAGAATGCTTGAATGCAAATATAGAATCAAAGACTCATTAGTTATGAACAACTGAACTGATGAAAATGGGAATTGCTGAAACTGGTGATGAAGTAAACTTAATTTATAACATGAACTCATTATACTATTTTATATTCATTAATTACTGGTAGCTTCCCCCATTAAGTTTGAGCTATTTTATACAAAAACTGGTTGATCAAAGAGAGATGATATTTCTATTTTATACAAAAACTGGTTGAGATATCTCTCTCTCTATATATAATCATCCATCGTCCAAATCTATATATAATAAGTCTCCTTGATCAAAATGTGAATTGGAGTGATGAAATAAATTAAAAGAGGTAAGTCCCACACTATGGTCATTCCCATACTTCTCTCATTAATGCCTGTCATCCTGATACACTCTGTCAGTTCAAAAGAAAAGAAAAGAAAAGCATATACCTTATTACTAGCAAAATGGACCAACCTCTTAAAGGAAACTCAAACTGTCACACTGGGGTTCATACTTCATTTAGACTTTTGACCATATTTTCCAAGGGAAATCATTTCTTTAATTTTAACAAAAAAAATTACTAGATCTGAAATCAATCAACCTATCAAAATTCGGATATATTATTCCTAAATTCAGTAAATAGTTTACTCAAAGAAATTTCACAATGTCAAAAGACTCAAATAAGTATTCTTATTAGTTATTTTGCAATAATCAATCTGTTTCAAATAAGTTTTTTTCCCCTTGAGTTGCAGAGGAAGGGAGCTGGTTCCACATCAGAGAAACCACTTGATGCAATTGAATATGAAAGCATAGATTATTATTTCTCCATAAACCTTTTTTTTTTATCTATATCTCCTTCTCTATTATATTTTATAATATAGTTTCTGCATTATTGAAGCTATGTTAACTTCTTTTACATTTATTTTTTTTCTATATTACTTTTGCTATCAGATTATTAAAATATATTTCATCAATTATTATGTTATACTATATAAATTATAAAGTTCTCTTTTTGTATGTGTGTTTTTACTATTTGAGCTCTTCAATTTAATAGGGACTATTCATGGATTGTGGTGGTGTTGGAGGCAATCTAAGCTCTGGTGAGTTTTTACCAATTCTTATTTCTTTGAAAAAAAATAATGTTGAAGTGCAGTTTCATGTTATAATAATTTTTTAAAATGGGGATTGATAAATAAGTAGCTGAAATTTGTTTGTAGTATTCTTTTTACACTTGAAGCTATTACTCAGTGCTGACACATTGTAATTATTAGAGTTTCCAGTTTTATTTGCAGTTGTGTAAGGCAGATATCCAAATCTTGTGAACGTGATTTTTGCTCGGTCATAAAGGACACTGCTTTGATTTTTAGACCAAGTTGTTCATGGATACCATTGATTGTTCTAAATTTTAATGATTTTTAGACCAAGTTTTAATGCTCGGTCATAAAGGACTTTGCTTCTGACTCTTGTTTCTCAAATACTTTCATAGAACATGGAAGCACGTGCAGCGGCTAATCATCGTATTGCAAGAATCACCTCTCATCTTCAGTCACCCAATTTCAAGGTTTGTTCCTCACGCTCTTCCTACTTCAAATTTCATATCTTTTGTTGCAAAGGGTACTTCATAGTTAATATAACTTTACATAGCTATAAGAAGCTTCAATGATCAGTATTTAATGAACCAATACTATATAACCTGAAAATTTTCTAAATTTGGGTTCCTTGCATAAACTTGAGCTTCTATTATTGCCAAAGATTAGTGCTTGATCATGTGATGTGTTCAATTTTGTGATGACAGGATGGTGGTGATGTTCCTGTTGAGAGGGATGAGTGCAGGCAAAAAGAGGGGCACCGGGATTCAAGGTAGCAATCTTGGGGGCTGCTGGTGCAATTGGCCAATCCCTATCTTTGCTGATGTATAATAGTTATTTTCCTTCTTGTTTATTTGAATTATTTGTTTGTCTTGTTATAATGTCAGTATTTCGGTTGCATTTCTGCTCATTTTAAAAGTACATATATTTTTATTGTAATACAGGGGCGCATTCTTACTGTTGCTGGGGTGACTATAGCTATATACTCTGCACCTTTTATTGGCCTTTTAATTTTAGTTGCTCTAGCTGTTTGGCCGGACTGGCTGGTTGTTGCCACTTGTGAAACATTAAGAAAGGTTATCCTCTGCAACTTTGAAGTATTTTTCATTACTTTAAGAGCAGAAATAAGAGTTGGAAATGCTTTGTTTCTTAAATTCAAAATAATAACATTATTCCAAATATGTGGACTTGCAAAATAATAACTATTTTATAACATTTACAAAGCAGGTATTTAAGTTACTTTTAACTAAATTTGCTGCTGAAATTTTCAATATGGCAAACATTCCAAATTATATATATATTTGAGTTCTGCTAACTGAGCTTTGGAGTGAAAGTTTTGATACTTAATTGTATCCCTGTAATCCATGAGACTAACTTGAAAGTAAATAAACTATTTGATAAACCATTGAAGTCTCCAAACTTTTCAGCTTGAACTCCTATGTTAAAATTTTTTGAATGAACCTGCAGGTTTTCAGCTTTGCCATCCAGTTTGCAGTTCTATGTACTGTATTTCTTAGTGTTTTAAGCTTTTAGCTCAATCTGAAACATACCCATTATTTGATTTTTTTTCATTAGTTTCCAAAAAATTCAACCGTTTTCTTTACGAAACCCTTTTTTCCCAGTCTCATTAGCGGTTACCAACCCCCAAAAAAGAAAAAAAGAAAGTTGCTGAAGTTGCAGTGATTTGAAGAAGGGTTATCAATCATAGATGGATAGTAGCAGTGGAATTGAGAGCAATGGGTGTGTGCCACTTTCAGGGGTTGTTGCAGATTGTGTGAAACGGTGGTTCAGAGACATTCTGAAAGAAGCTAAAGCTGGGGACATAAACATGCAGGTCTTGGTAGGTCAGATGTATTACAGTGGTTATGGTGTTCCCAGAGATGACCAGAAGGTGTGTTCTTTCTTTTATTTTGGTTATGGTTATTAGTTATTACAAATTAATAATGCTTTTCAATCAATTTTCATTGCATTGGAGTTTCTTGAGCTTGTTAAGAGTTTGAGGTTCTGTTGTATTATACTATTTGAGAATGTCCATGTTAATTGACAATAGAATCTTCAGGTGGTGACTATGAAAAATTGAAGAAAAATATTAGCATTCTCTATTGGTCTTAATTTTAGTAATGAGATCAATTTTGATGCTGATAATGCATATACACTATTAGGCAATCAAATCTTGTATGTTATATAACTTTCAAGATAGTGGGGATAAGACTTAAGAGTCAAATAATTTCAATGACCAAGTTATATATGAATAGATGACTGTCTATTTAGTTAGGTATGCACAATTAGATGCACTTAAATGGATGCTTCATGTGGAGTTGTGGACACATCTATAATAGCAGCATAGAATGCTTTATCATGGATGCAAATCTAATATCCATGCTAATAACAATGCCAGATTTTTCTGTTGAAGACTACTTCACAGCAAAATAAACAAGAGTTTACCAGAAGCAAAAAATTTGTCAATTATCAGAAAATGGAGTAAGAAGTGATTGAACAAATCTAAACACTTAAAGTAGATAACATTGTTGTTTCATAAGACTTTATTACACCTCTGAACTTTCTTATTCTGACCTTATTGGTGCTGATAACATTGTTCCCGATGCAGGGATCTGTTTCAGTTAGTATGTCTCTCTTTCATTCGCGCCTATGTTTTGTTTGTTCCCATCTGACTTCAGGTCAGAAAGATGTCTCGTCTGTCCTTGATTCAGATCAACCCTAGACAATCCCATCTCATGAGTAAGTCTTATTTCATGCTGAAAGTAATTTGATACCGTCACTTTGAACTTCCAAAAAGCAAGAGACTATCACAAAATGTATGATTGACTAGAGGATTTTATGAATTGGATTGTATGACAAAAGAATCACCATAATATAAGATTTAGTTATGTAACTCTGCCTATATATTATATAAATGGAGTCATCATGTTTCATAAAACTTGCTATATGTCCTATAATCCATGCAAGTAAAGTCTAATTTGAATCCTGTATAAAAAATTAACAAGTGCGAGTTAAAGGAAATAAATGTTAAGGAACAAATGTTAAGTAACAAATCTTGCCAGTAGAGAATGTAAATTATATATTGAGTAGTATGAATATGCATCCTCATAGGTTAGTTACTAGTAGCTAGCAAACCATCCGTTTATGCTTATTAAGTTATCTTGGTGACGGAAATGTTTTTGGCCTTATGTGTATAATGTTATAGGACACATGTAATGAGCCAAAGTCAAATAGACAACTGATATTTTATTAGAACTTGATGCATGTATATAAGTATATTGGAAGATCGGAGATATTATGAGTATTACCCAATTTTTAAAGTTTGTCGGTTATTATATATAGTCATTCAGCAATTGATATAGATTTAATTATAATTCATGGGTTTGATTCTATTCAATTAAAGAAGAGATGCATGCAGATGTGACCCTGTGGTCCTTCAAGTCGAGGTGTCATATCCTAAGAAACCAATGTAGTTTATTTGGATAAGCTACTTGAAAAGAATGTGGTGTTAAATGGCTTGAAGCATTTGTTTTGTACCACACTTATCGTATAAGCTGACCCTTCTCTGATTTAAAAGTAGTACTAAGATGACTTTCATAATTAAGAGGAGTAATAATGCTGTTTATCAAAGCATTTTTTCCCAAAAGAAAGCAACATAATTTGCTTGTGATGAAGAGGAGTACACATAATTTGCTTCACTGTCTCTCTTAAAATGTTCTGGTTTGTTTCTGAAGAAGGCTCTGAATGCAAGTATAAATAGCGCAACTGCTGCTAGTGTTGAAATGGCAGATATTACCACTACTGATGATGCAGTTAGGCCTGATTGATCTCTGCTGGAAGCATCATCACGGTTGCAGTGATCAAGAGGGCTTCCACAAAGCTGATGGTTCCCTTCAAATGCCTCGTCCGGCCAATGAGAGAATTTCCTGTCCAATTTTTCTTGAAGGTTGTTGTAGGAGAGATCAAGCACTCCCAAGCTGCTCATGTCACCAACTTGTGGAGGGACTTCTCCAGTGAGTTGATTGTGAGAAAGATCAAGTGCTTCTAATTTCAATAGATTCCCAAGAGAACCTGAGATTTCACATGAGAGATTGTTGTAACTGAGGTCTAAACTGATATGGAGATTTTTGGCATTTTCCAATTTCTGTTTTAGTGTGGAGAATAACACAGCTTTTAGTATGGTTGATAGTTTTAGTATGGTTGAAAAATATATTGAGGATTATACTTGATGTATCAATACATTTTCTTTATGCTTTGAATTATATTGACTTGCTTGTTTATTATGGTACTTTTCTTTTAGTTTGATAATATGATAAATTTGTTTATTTTTTGAAATATTATAAATACTCGAATATAAGTTAGAAGAAAATTTGTATTCATTAAATTTATATTTATTTTGTATGAAAACAAGTTTATTTTGCAATGAAAAAATTTTAAAAAAAATTTATTTTACCTTATTGACAGATTTACAAACGAATTTTCTGTCTGTATTTAGAGTGTGTGATGATTTTCCAAAGTTCAAATTACAGACGAAAAATCTGTTGGAAAATCTGTTGCCAATTACCGACGGAAAATTCGTCGAAAACTGGTAAAAATCTGTCGATAATTTTCCGAAGGAAAAAAATCCGTCGGTAAATAAAGACTAAAATCTGTAACCAAATTCGGTAATTTCGTCGTTAATAAAAAATCCGTCTGTAATAAAGATTATATTTGTTCGTAAATCTGTCTGTATTAATCCATTTTCTAGAATACATTTTCTAGTTGTGTTACTCGTCTGCAGTTAAATTTACTACTTTATATTTAATATTTTATTATTTTTATACTTCTTTTCAAGTTCATAAATTCTATTTTAAATCCGAAAAGATTTCATAGTATCTATCTAATATCATCCGATTGATTGATTATTTATTAGTTATATTTTTTTCATTTTTAATATTTTCACGTTTTGAAGTACGGAAATAAAAGTATATGCGAATGACTTAATCATTTAGTCCTCTAAATATTTAGTTTGCGATTTGGTTATAAATGATTCACAATAAAAAAAGTAATGATTATGCAAAAGAAAAAAAATTGTTGCGAAAATAAAAATTAATTTTTTTTATATCTTATTCGATAAAAGCACATATAATATTTCTTATTTTATTATTATTAGTTGGAGATTTTCTTTACTTATTTGAACATTAATATTTTTAAAATTATTAAAATATATGTTCATAAAAATTAATTTTTTAATTATAACACATCTAAAATTATTAAGTTATATACAAAATATTTTTAAAACACATCCAAAATCATAACTAAAATTTACATTTAAATGTTAAAAATAAAATTAATTTTTTTATATCTTATTGACTTATTCAATAAAAATGCATCTAATATTTCTTGTTTTTTTATTATTAGTTAGATTTTTTCATTACTTATTTGAATATTAATATTTTTTAATTTGTTAAAATAAAAAATTAAGTTAAGTTTTTTAGATATTGTTTAATAAAAATATATCTAACATATTTTGTCATAGTATTAGTTGAAAATTTTATTATTTATTTGAACATTACTATTTTTTATTTTAAAGTCTTTATTAATTTTAAAATTAAAATTTTGAATTTAATTTAATTTAATTTTTAGATGTGTATTTAAATTGTAATTTGTTGGTAATTAAAATGTTAAAAGTGAAACAAAAATTTTAAGAGAACAAATATTATTCGAATTATAAAAGAGACTAACTTTATTAGTTTCGAACGAACAAAAATAACCTGATTTGTCCAAATAAAAAATAGAAATTAAATTCTGTCTAAACGACGATACATAAAATATCTCAAATAAATCCAAATAAAATCCACTCGTGGAATATAATCTAAAGATTTCTATAGCTTCGACTGCAATTATATTACCGTCTGCCACATATATGTGTCTTTCAGCATCACTTGGCGGTCGGCTCTATAGGCAACCCTACATAGTAACACTTACATGAGTAGTAGCAGCAGAATCTACCCACCAAGTATCAATAGGTGCATAACTTAAACTAGCTTCAGAATAAATGAAAGTAAGAATCATACTATTCTTTACACGCTGGTGCGGTATTTTTATAACCACACTTACTAACCGGCAAGTGCACCGCGTCGTACCAAGTAATACCTTACGTGAGTAAGGGTCGATCGCACGAGGATTGATGGATTAAGCAACAATAGCGTTTGATAGGATTAGTTAGACAGGAAGAAAATAGTGTTGAGATGCAATATAAAAGACATTAAACAATATCAAAAATATTGAAGAAAGGCAAGTAATTAAGATGGAAATAATATATGGAGAAGATAGTTAAGGTTTCAGAGTTATCTATTTTTCCGGATTAACTTTTCTTACTAACTAATTTAATTATGCAAGATTTAATTTATGGCAAACTGTATGTGACTAGACTCTAATTCCTTAGACCTTCCTAGTCTCCTCTAAAATTCATTAACTGCCAATTCCTTGGTCAATTAATTCCAATTAGAGGGTGATAATCAATTTCTAGTTTATAAGCCACAAAAACTCTAATTATCCAAGAGGTAAAATGATTATATGTCACGTATCCTATTAAATTCAGATAATTAAAATTTAGGAGAAATAGTTTTCAAGCTGTTGTTCAGGTAAAGAGCTTTTCCAAGTTTTACAAGAACTCAAATAGAAAGAGGGTCATACTTCCGTTCCACCCAAATTCATAAAATAAAGAGCGAAAACAATTTTTAAATTATAAATCCATACATAAATTAAAATAGAAAAAGCAATACAATCAATCCATAGAAATAGACAGAGCTCCTAACCTTAACAATGGAGGTTTAGTTGCTCATGGAAAAGAGAAAATAAGAATTCAGGTAAAAATGTACCGAGTTTTCATCTGATGGCATCAGATCCCTTTTTATAACTAATCCTAATAAACTTAAAATCTAATATTTAAAATTAAACTTAAAATAATATCTTTTCCTAATTTAAAATTTGAATTTAAATTTGAATTAATTAACAGATCTTCAGTTGATGGGTGGGGACCACTTGATTTGTCCATTCTGCAGCTTCTAATATGTGATTTCTGGGCTAAGAACTGGGTCAAAACAGCCCAAAAATTGCCTCCAGCGTTTTTCTACATTTTCTGCACGTGGCGCATGTGACGCGTTCGCGTCGTCCATGCGCTCGCGTCATTTGTGCAGATTCCAGTCCACGCGATCGTGTCAGGCACGCGATCGCGTCATTGCGATTTCCTCCATTCCGCGCGGTCGCGTGAGCCATGCGTCCGCGTCGGTATTCGCTGGTCATCTCCTTGGCTTCTTCTCTTTCTCTGCAGAAACTCCATCAAATTTCGCCAAATGCTACCTAAAATAAACAGTATTGTACAAAACTCAAAATAGCATCCATAGTGGCTAAAATATAATTAATTCTTAATTAAATTCAACAATTTAGATGCAAATTCACTAGGAAAAGATAGACAAGATGCTCACGCATCACATGCCAAGTGGCATATTTGGTACAATCCTTCTTCATGTATCCCACTTTCTTACAAAAAAAAATAGGTTGAAGCTTGATCCTATTTCTTAGCCTTTTTCTGCTGAGAAAGCGCATCTGCAGTAGTATCACGCTTTCTTTTATACTGAGAAGACGAAACCATGTGAGCACTTTCAGTCTTATCTTGCTGTAACCTCTTTTCTTCTTACTCACAGCGAGATATAAGCTCATTTAGAGACCAAGTGTCCTTCAGAGTGTTATAACTCACTTTGAATTGTCCAAAGTGTGAAAGAAGAGAGATCACAATAAAATGTAGGAGTAAATCTTTAGACAACTCTAAATTTAGTACTTTCAATTTAGAAACAAGATGAGACATTTTCATAATGTACTCTCTTATATTCCCTTTACCTTTATACCTCATGGAGATAAGTTTGCTAAAAAGGTTACTTGCCTCCACCTTTTCATTCTTAGCAAAGAATTTTTTAATATCTTTCAAGAACTGTTTGGCATCTTTATCCTCAGTAATTGAGTCCCGAAACGTCTCAGGAATTGAGTGTTTCATGATCATAATGTTCATTCAATTGGATCTTTTCCACTTCTCTATTTTAATCTCATTGAAATTTTTTGGAGTGAAAGTGGGTTTTTCCTCTCGAAGAGCTATATCCATATCCATACAACCGAGGACAATCTCCACGGTATCTTTCCAAACCTTAAAGTTTAAACTATTCAGCATAGGAATACTACTAATTTGTGCAAAAATATTGGTAGCTGAAGCCATAGTTTTTTTATTAGAACAAAAAAAATCTGCATTAAACATTAGTTAAATAATGGGAGAAAATCCATATTGAGATATCTAGAACAATATTAATTTTCAATATTTGGATAGAAAACTTAACTGTAGGTGATACTCTCATTGCAATAATCAAATATTGTCAAAATTTCTGTCACATATTAAGTCTTTCTTTGGACTGACTGAATGCGTACAAAGAAACTTATACTTTGTAAACTATTTATTACCGCATATATTTTCTATTAATTGGTCAAACAATAACCTTCCTTTAGGCCTATTATTGACCGCATAATTAATAGAAAATAAACAAAAATGTGTAATGCTTATTATTTGGCTAAACAATAAATTTCTTTTGAACCGATTATTATCCGCATAAATAATGAACATTATTTACTATTACTCAAAAATAAAAAATAAGTTGCATATCTTGTTAGTATTTTTGTGTTTTTCTTGTTAAGATAAACATAAAATACACTAATTTAGTGTTGTGAATACAATGTCTCTATCTATATCTCATTTGTTAAACACAATTTTATATCTCTATGTCCCTATCTTAGTGTCTTATACCTGCAAATAAATGCAGTCAGAGGGAGATTTCTCCTCTTTTGCAATGGGTGGACCCTTTTGGATAGGGGGGTGCAAAAAAACTGGTTTCACTAAACTGAATTGAAATTGAACTGAAACTGTTTTAAATAAACCAGTTGAACTGAAACCATAGTTTTTATGAAAACCAGTTTATTAAAAACCAATTTTTATGGTTTAGTATAGTTTTAAACCAAATTAAAACTTGTTTTATTTAAACTCTAAAATTAGTTTTTACATACTCTTTCTCTCTCTCTCTCTCCCCCTTCACTCTCTCTCTCTCCCCTTCCTCTCTCTCCTCTTTCTCCCCTCCTCTCTCCATTCTCTCTCTCTTTCCCCTTTCTTCCTTCTCTCTCTCTCTCTCTCTCTCTCTCTCTCTCTCTCTCTCTCTCCTTTCCCTCTCTCTCTCTCCCTCTCCTTTTTCATCTCTCTTCCTCTCTCTCTCTCTCTCTCTCCTTTCCCTCTCTCTCTCTCCCTCTCCTTTTTCATCTCTCTTCCTCTCTCTCTCTCTCTCTCCTCCTCCTCTTTCTCCCTCTCCTCTCTCTCCCTCCTTTCGCTCTCTCTTCCACTTTCTTTCTCTCTCTCCTCTCCCTCATCTCTCTTCCCCTCCCATCTCTCTTCGTCTTTCTTTCTCTCTCTCTCTCTCCCTCTCTCTCTCTCTCTCTCTCTCTCTCTCTCTCCCCTTTCCCTCCTCTTCCTCTCTCTCCCCCTCCTTCCTCTCTCTCTCTCTCCCTCCTTTTCCTCGCTCTCCCATTTTCTTTCTCTCTCTCCTCTCCCTCATCTTTCTCTCTCCCCTCTTTCTTTCTCTCTCTCTCTCTCTCTCATTCTCCTCTTTCTTCCCCTCCCCCCTCTCTCTCTTTCTCTCTCTCTCTCTCTCTCTCTCTCTCTCTCTCTCCATTTCCACTCGCTCTCTCTCCCTCTCTTTCCTTTTTCTCCCCTCTCCCTCGCTCCCCCTCCCTTCCCCCTTCTCTCTCTCTCTCTCTCTCTCTCTCTCTCTCTCTCCCTTCCTTCCCCCTTCTCTCTCTCTCTCTCTCTCTCTCTCCCTCCCTCTTTTCCCTCTCTCCCCTTTTGTTTCACTCTCTCCTCTCCCTCCCTTCTCTCTTCCTCTTTCTCTCTCTCTCTCTCTCTCTTTTCTCTTTCTCTCTCCTCCCCTTTCCCTTCTTTCTCTCTCCTCTTCTCTTTCTTTCTTCTCCCTCCTCTCTCTCTTTATCCTCTTTCTTCCCTTCTTTTCTCTCTCTCTCTCCCCTCTTTTTTCCAAAACAAGAGAGAGAAGAAGGGAGAGAGAAAAGAGAAAAAAAGAGGGAAGAAAGAGGAGAAAGAGAGAGGAGGAGGAGGAGAGAGAGAAAGAGAGAGAAGGGAGGGAGAGAAAGAGCGCAAGAGAGAGAGAGAGAGGAAGAGAGAGAAGGAGAGAAAGTGAGAGAGACAGAGAGAAAGAGAGAGGGAGAGAGAGAAAGAGCGGAGGGGAAAAGGGAAGGAGAGAGAGGGAGAGAGAGAGATAGAGAGGAAGAGGGATAGGAGAGAGTGAGAGAAAGGGATAGAGGGAGAAAAGGGAGAGAGAAAGAAAGGGGTGGGGGAGAAAGAGGGGCAGGGGAGAGAGAGGAGTGGAAGAAAGAGGAAGAGAATGAGAGGGGAAGGGGAGAAAGAGGGGGAGAGAAAGAGAAGAGGAAGAGTGAGAAGGGAAGGAGAGAGTGAGAGAGAGAAAGGAGGGAGTGAAGAGGAGAAAGAGAGGAAGAGGGAAAGAAAAGAGAAAAAGGGAGAGAAGGGAGAGAGAGAAAGAGAGAGAGAGGAAGGAGAGAGAAGGGGAGAAGGAGAGAGAGAGGGAGGGAGAGAGAGAGGGTAAGAAAGAGAATGTAAAATCTAATTTTATATATGTTAAGAAAGAGAGAGAGGAAGAGAAAGAGAGAGAGGAGGGGGAGATGAACGGAGATGAGGGAGAGAGAGAGAGAGAGAGAGAGAGAGAGAGAGAGAATGAGAGAGAGAGGAAGAGGGATAGGGGAGAGAGAGAATGAGAGAAATGGATAGAGAGGGAGAAAAGGGAGAGAGAGAGAGGGAGAGAGAGAGAAAGACAAAGAGAGGGGAGGGGAGAAAGAAGGGAAGGGGGAGAGAGAGAGAGAGAAAAAGAAAAGAAAGAGAAGAGGGAGAGAGAAGGAGAGAAGAAGAGAGAGAGGAAGAGGGGAAGGAGGGAGAGAGAGGGAGAGAAGGGAGATAGAGAGAGGAGGGGGAGAGAGAATGAGAGAAGGAGAGAGAGTGGGAGAGAGAGAAAGGATGGGAGAGAGGGAGAGAAGAAGAGAGAGAGAAAGGGAGAAGGGAATGAGAGAGAAAGGGAGAGAAGGGAGAGAGAGAGAGGGAGGCAGAAAGAAAGAGAGAGAGAGAGGGGGGGGAGAGAGGGAGAGGGAGAGAGAGAAAATTTAGAAACTAATTTTATATATGTTAAAAGTTAAAACTAGTTTTAGCCTTTAAACAAATTTAAACTGGTTTTTTCTATTAAAATTTGTTTTATTTTTATGAACTGGTTTAAACTCGTGCACTGTATTATAAACTAGTTTAAAACCAATTTCTTATTTGACAAAGTAATTTGGTTCAATTTCTAAACCATTTAAAATAGTTTAATGCAGTTTCAGTTCAGTTTATGAAAAAACTGAACCATAAACACCCTTACTTTTGGACTTTGGAGAGAATTTGTTCATGGATAGGTTTGAAGCTCTGCCTCCAGCTCAAAATTAAAGGTGGGGAGTGTCGATGTTTAATCACAAAGATGTACATTTATGGTACATTGGATCCACTTACAACATTATTCACTCTATATCATATCAAATTATATAAAAAAAATATATATATATATAAAATATTGAATTTTAACCAACCAATTATATATCTTTCCTTTGGTCGTTATTTGTATATTTTTTTTTATTTTTAAAATGTCTTTGACAGCCAGAATAATTGTCCAAATGACAATATCGTCTTACGATCTAATATCAAGTGAATTGTGTTTAATTATTCTAAATTTCTATGCTTCCTAGTCTTTTTTCATTGATTAAATCATTAAATTAACAAGTAACTGAATTATTCGCTAAGTATATCATACAAATTATGCATGATCAATGATTGAGCATCATTTTTCGACATGCAGATGAGTTATTAAGGACATGACCATTACCAACATTTTGAAAAGAAGAGAAAGCCAAATCGTGTATTCAAGAAACAAATTGATCAACTCCATCACTAAAGCAAAAGGTACACATGAAATTAAACTACAATTTAGATTCTAGGGAAGAATATTTGGATTTTACGTAGATAATAATTGTAACACCCTCACTACCAGAAGGTCACGCTTTCGGCTACGCCACTCTGATAGCAAGAAGTATTACAACTACTTTATATACTAAATATTAAAATAGGAGCCTGTGACTCGACACCGTATCGCTGATTTCTTTAAAAACCGGGAATAAATACTTTATCTTAAGAAAATACAAGCAGGCATAGATTCATATACAATACTCCTTACATAATATCTCATAATATAATATACATATAAAATATACAACTCTTATCCCTCTTACAAACTTGTAATAACAAAGGCGAGGGAAGAAAATAATCTAATTAATACAATAACATATAAACCAAACGCAGTATAACTCTTCTTAATGCTTCTTCATCCGGTTCCTGAAAAGGTAAAGCTGTAGGGGGGTGAGAACCTAACCACACGGTCTCACCACAGAGTTTCAAAGTTGTCATAAGAAGATATTTAATAAGAAAACTGTTTTCAAGCTCATTGATTATCATTGCCTTATGAATCTTTTAAAACCAATAGGAAATCGTTCAAAACTTTTTCAAAGAAACAATGTTTAATCTTTCAGAAGTCCGAAACCTTTCCTTTCTTATAAGAAAATCTCAATCAGAAACCAACCACGCAATCAAACAACACAGTCATTAACTCAGTACCAAAGTTCATTCTCAAATGTAGCACGCCAGGACAAACACAAGCAAGACAGACAAGGAAAGCACAAGTAGGTAGCAGTTACAGCAAATAGTTCAAGTAGCAGTTAAGAACAGTTTAGCAATTAGGCAAACCAAGATAAGTTCAAACCCAAACAAAGCATACAAATGCATATGATGCATGCCTGTCCTATGGCTGATGAGGCTCATCTGTTGGTTATCCAGCTAACCCGACAAGTCTGAATTGTCCTTAGACTGTCCCCCGACGTGCATCCCCAAGAGTCTATGCATAGCTTTTTCTCAAGTAATCAATATTGCTCAATGGGGGTAACATTCCCGGGAATTTATAGTGCCCGGTCACACTTACGTCTTAGGGTCAACAGAGTATCGAGTTTTCAACCTGGTACACATGGTGGCAAGCCACGGCACTTAATCCAGGAAATCTCGTATCTCAAATATTTCAAATTCATAAGCCATATAAATAATTCATTCATCATTCATCAATATCTAAGCCATTCTCAATATCATCATCATTCGTCAATCCATATCCCATTTCCAAATTCATTCAAAAATCATATTTCAAATGAATCCTTATCATCCTTCTTTTCGTTAATCAACAATCTCAATCCAAAACATAATTCTTTCTTTTCTAAATAAATCAATCTTAAACAAATAACGTTTAAGAACTACATCTTTTTAAACAATTACTTCCAACAAAACTTCCAATTTTATAAAATTTCGGCAGCATCTCCTCTAAAACTCGGATTCTGCCACCCTTTTCGGGTCCCAACCTAGCCAAACCAAACACCTGTTAATCATTCAAATCACTTCCAATAACCATTATCACAACAACAGCACTCAACCCAAGGAAATTACAAAATCCAGAATTCAATCAACCAACCCTATAAACCACAATTTAAACCGACTTCAACCAATAGCATCAATCAATAGTTAAGAATTCTCGGTCTTCTCAAACAGTTTCAAACCAAACCATCCCTCAAACACTTTTCGAATCATTTCCAAAATAGCAAATCATTCTCAATAAATAACCCGTTTTCAAATCTCAAGTCTTTTCCAAATTTATTTTAAAATCAAATTCCGATATCAAATCGGGTTTAATATCGAATCAAATTTCAATATTAAATCTTTTCTAAAATCAAACCGTTTCCAAAATTAACCTAAAAGGGAATAATAAATCTTCTCTAATAATTCAAGAAAAACCACTTTAACAACATCAATCAACTAATCCAAATATCCAACTTTCTCAATCGATCAGTTTATCAATCAAACTAATAATCTCATTCAACTAAAACAACTCAATTCAATTCATAAGACTCACGAAATCACAAAAATGTATTTTACGCATCAATATCGATTTATAACAACCCTGTAATGTAAAATAGATTTAAGAAAAACCCCTACCTCGGTGTCGCAATCGCATAGTTTTAACAAAACAGTCCCGCTTAGTCTAAACTCACAATAGCAGTGGTGATTCCAACACAACCGGGACGATGGCAGCATCACCAACTCCAATTACACTCGCAGCAACATCGAATTTGATGGAATCAAACGCAGAAACAACTCTAAAAATTCAAGGCAACACCGAAAATAAAATGGATTTAAAATCATAACAAATAGATAAACGAGACCATGGTAGTTTAGAGTATAAAAGTGAAACAGAGTCAGGAGAAAGGCTAGACCTAGGGCAGTGACACTGAACCTGGATTGGGGCAAATCAGCAGCAACGGTAGCAACGTTAGAACTGGCGGTAGCAATTCCAGTCACCCAGCAGCAACAATTCTTAAGGAACATCAACCATCACAGCCCACAGCTGCAGCGGCTTAATCCTAAAACATCAACGCTTAAGGTTCTCAGTCAACGGATAGCAGGACAGTAGCAGTGGAGGTTCATAAATAAAAATAACTTACAGTAACTAAGGAAAACAAGGAAACAAAGCGTAGCAGTAGCAGCAAGGTGATTGCATCAACACAAGGAAGATGGCCTCCTCCCCCACCTCAGCTCGTGACTCCGGCGGCGACGAGCTCCACGGACGGCGATGGCGGAGAAAACAGTGGCGGTGATGGACCTAGAAGCGGCGACTCTGCTCGACAGTAACGGACCCAGAGGCGGCAGCGATCACGTGCAGCAGCAGCAGCCCGCGATAAGGACGATGGCGGCAGCTTGCACAGTCACGACAGAAGCTTTGAAGGTAGTGACCCTTGGCCTCCTCGGTCAGTGGCACGACGGCGCGGGACGGCGGCGAGCTGAATGGCGGCGGCAACTGCGCGATCTCTCTCGGGTCTCCTCTCCCCTCTGCCAACAACGACAGCGACGGTGGCGGTGATACCCACCGCGACGCCTCCTTCTTCTTCCTTCCTCCCCTCTGCTCTCCCCGTTCTCTCTTCTCCCTTTCTTTCTTTCTTCTGGCTATTAGGTTTTGGTTGTGGGTGTTGGGTTATTTTGGGGAAAAGGGTATAGCGGCTAGGTTAGGAAAACTGGGGTTAGGGTTATGTTTTAGGAATTTAGGATTTTGGTTTGGGAATTAGGATTTTATGATAAAATTGGGGATTTTTAGATTCATCTAAAATTTAATTAAATCTCTAAAATTATTTTAAAATATAATTTATTGTATCAAAATACTAATTAATTTGAAATCAAATACTCTAATTAAAATTATAAGGTAATATAATTAATTTTTTTTATTTATAAAAATATTAATATTAAATTCTAAAATCTCAATTATTTAAATCAAACCATATAAAATTCTTATTATTTTATATTTGCTAAACTTTATTATTCAAATATAGAAAATAATTCAATAATTATAAAATTAAATAAAACCTTAAATTACTTTAAACTCAATTAATAAAAATTTGCTTTAATTTATCTTTAATAAAATAATTCTTGAGATTAAGTTACTTAATAAATAAATAAATTAACATTAACTCTTAATAAGATTTTTCTAAAATTTCTGGTTCTTACAATAATAACTAGTGAATATCGTAGGAAAGTTAATCTTGGCTCTAGAACAGTAATATGCTTTGATGATTGGTGAATGGTCCAACCACAAGTAATGAGAACATTTAGACTCAAGGATAATTACATTCATTTTCAAGTTCAGAAGCAATTTAAACACGTGACTAATAAGGAAAACTTGTCCATCCTCAATTACAAATGCAATAGAGCACGTTTGTTACTTGACATGTCTCTTGTATATAAAACCAGCTGTGATATAGAGAGAAAAAGGTGATAAGTTCCAATGGTGGAAATGTTTGAAATTCATGGCTAACATATGGCAAAGAAGAAGACAAGCAATTGGTACATTGGAACAAAGTAAAATATTATTTTCAAGTAGCAGACTAGCAGGCAATGCATCTAATAAGTGTGTGGTGTTTGACATGTGAATGAGTAAGCCAAGTCTAGTAGACAACTAGTTTGTGGTATGAGAATGTGTGCAGTATCCCTTGGAGTCTTGATGACAATGCCTAAGAAGGGTTCTAAGAGGTATTCTAGGAAGTTTTAAGTATATGTATGTAAGTACTAAATTTCTTAATTTTCTATTTATGTTATTTTTATTGACAATTAATTCGACTTTATACTTTTATAATTTATCCATATCATTTGAGTCGTATTATATAAAACCAATTATAGTAAAAGTAAAAAGAAGTTTTTCACTAAAAATAAAAAGAAGCTAGTAAACAAAATATATAGTAGTCTGCAATAATGGGGAGAGACGATTTAATAAAATTAAAATCACTTTGATTATCTTACTGTAGTGTAATACATGAGAGGCAAAGCTTCTACCATGAATGAGTAGCCCCATTCATCTTTAGAGGTAATGAGCAACATCAATCAACTTAATTCCTTAGAAAATTAAACACTCGTGAAAAAATTTACATGAACCTCATCGTTCTTAGAAGGGATGGAAATCATGGAATTCCATGAGACTCTCAAAATCCTCATAAAGGGGCTTAACCAATTTTCCAACTTTTTGGTGAACCATCTTTGCCTTACTTAAAGGCAATTTGTGAAAAATGTTGTCTTTGCTTATTTAAGGCAATTTTTATTAAATATTGCTTTGAATAAAAATTATCTTTGGCCAAAAATGTTATAGTGTAACTACCATGTCTGAGCTTCTAGTTGAGTCATCACAGTTGTTGTCCAATTCAGTCAGGATGGCCTCTCTATAAGAAAGTTTTACTGAAACTATTAGCCTAGGAAGTAGAATTCAGGTCGCAACAATGAGAAAAAAACGTAACGAGAGATAATAAGAATGAGAAAGAGTATGAAGGAGGACGTATGTATATTAATGAAAACAATCATGCTAGGTGTACACTAAAATAGACTATCAGGATAGAATACATGTTGAAATATAAAATATATATTAAAAGACTCATATAAAAATTATTTTCGTGTGAAGTTGATAGTTAAGAATAAGTAGATAATTTGACATATTTGACTAAATTATCAACAAAAAATTTTTAATTATCAACTTCACATAAAAATAACTACATACAAATTTTTATCATAAATTAAACTACGTATATATTTATATACAAATAGATGGCAACTAATTATATTAATTAATTTTAGTGTATAAATAACATTTTTATAACAAAAATATGAAATAAAAGTTCTACAAAATCTTTTTCTTCAAGTTAAAGAAGAAACCCCTAATAAAACTTCACTAAATTCTTCTGTACATCTCAATTCACGTCATTCTTCCTTTTATTCAATTTGCCGTTCACTCTAACAAACTTTAGACACAGCTCTCTGGTTCTACAATTTGTATAAAAATGGTGCCTATGTTGCATTTGTGGGCCCTACCAAGAAATACCAAAATATTAAAAAGAGAAAGTGGCTTATAATGTTCTTTATCATGCTCTGGGTACTACGGAATCTAAGAAACAGGCTCATGTATGAAAATATATCACCTTTGCCAATCATTAATTATTAATTATAACAAATAGCTCCCAATCAGGGGCGGAGCTAGGCTAACTATTTAGGGGGGCGGTGTTATATTTTATATTACTATTTCTATTGATAAAATTAAAAAAATAAATATATAATCTCAATCAAAGTAAGACAATAATATATAAAAATTACCACTTACAGTTTTGTATCATGAAAAGGCTATTTGACGTTTTTTTCTATTTTCAAAATCATCTATAATTAAATTTGTGTCGAAAATAGTTGCTAATTCTTTTTCTATATAGATGACCGAATTGTCTGCAAGAAATTCATCAGCCATCTTACTTCGGAGTCTTGTCTTAACAATTTTCATTGCTGAAAAAGCTCTTTCTGTTGTTGCTGTAGATACTGGTAGAGTCAAAACAAGACGTATTAATCTATCAACCATGTAATAAGTTCTTGATTTTCCTGTTTCTTGCAACTTGTTGCACAATTCAAAAAGTGTACCAATGCCTTTCAAATGATTCTGTATATCATGTTGATAATGTTGCAACTGAGATTTCAAAATATTTAGCTCATTAGAAGGAAAGTCAAGGGGATAAAACTTCTCTGCTAACTTGCTGATTTCTTCAATATTAAATGATTTGAAATTGTCTTTAGGATCCAAAGCACAACTCAAAGTCAAAAGCTCTATTGTTTGCTCATTAAATTTACTATTCAACTCTTGTATTTGAGAGTCAATTGTTGCCAAGAATACATCTATTCGATAATGATGCTCAACAGTCACACTTGGTTGACGAGATTGAACTCTTCCAAAAACATATTGTGCACTCATATTAGGGACTTCAATTTCATGTTTTTCACAAAAATCTTTAACATTTGCAAGAAAATTGCACCATCCACCATCTCTTAATTATTGAAGAAGCAACTTTGATGTAGAAACAATATGCATTGCATTAAGAATATCTTGAGATTGTTGTTGCAGTGCTTGGCAAAGAACATTAGTGATTCCTATAATCTCTTTCATCAAGTGCAAAGTGAAAACAAATTCAAATGACAATAATATTTTACTAACACCATAAGCCTCACCTCTTTGTGCATAAGTTGTCCCGTCTTCAATGATATTATTGAGAACAATATTGGTAGCAGTAAACATTTTTACCAAACTGCAAATAGAATTAAAGTGAGAGCTCCATCGAGTATCCCCAACTCTTTGTAAAGTGCTTATTTGATTTACACCTTTGCCTGTTTCTAATTCATTTTGAGCAACCAAGTTTGCATTTTCAATTGTTTGAACTTCTTGTAATTGATCATGTCTTTTTGAAGAAGCACTAACAATAGTGACAATAGAGTTTAATTGAGTAAAAAATTCATGAATTTGAAGTACCTCTCTTGAAGCTGTCACCAATGCTAATTGTAACCTATGAGCAAAATAATGCACATAGTATGCTTGTGGAGAATCTTTAAGAAACAAAGCTTGCAAACCATTCCACTCACCCCGCATGTTGCTAGCACCATCATACCCTTGACCCCTAATATTTTCAACTTGGAGATTATAATGAGAAAGGACAGAAATCAATTCTTTCTTTAAAGTTGTTGCACAAGTATCAGTGACATGCACAAGATCAAAAAATCTCTCTTTAACAAAACCATCTAGAGTAACAAATCTTAAAACAATGGCCATTTGCTCCTTTTTAGATTCATCTCTAGATTCATCAACAATAATACAAAATTTGGCATCTCCAATCTCTTCTCTAATTGAATTTCTCACCTTAGTAGCAAGAATATGTAGAATTTCTTTTTGGACATCATTTGAAGTATACTTAGCATTTTTTGGATCATTTTCCAAAACATTCTTTTTCACTCTTTCATTGTAAGATCCCAAAAATTTCAACATTTCCAAAAGGTTACCTCTGTTGCTTGAACTTTGGCTTTCATCATGTCCTCTGTATGCACAACCTTGAAATGTCAACCATCTAATGCAATCTATAGATGCTCCTAGTCGAATTCGATTCTTTTCAATCTCTTCTGATGTTTGCTTATGAAGAAGTCTATCAATATGTTGTGATTGTTTCATCAAATCATCACATGATTTTAGCGCCTTATGATGGAATGAGTTAGGACCTTTGCCAATGTGATTCAAAAGAGCACATTCTTTTCCACTATTTACTTTCTTCCAATTCCTGAAACCATTCTCAATAAAAGCATTTGAACCCGTATTGATTGAAGGTTTCTTAGCAAAAAGAAAGTACGAAAAATAATATATAACATCATCTTCTATAGAATATTCTAATCAAGATGGAAACAATTTAAACCATGAAGCTTGAAAGCGACGATGACTTTTATCACCAGAAAATGGATAATTATCAAGAATTGGTTGATTTGGCCCAACTTTAATATAAGCCCGATAGATTTCATCTCTTTTATTTGGAGGAAACTTCCAAATCATTGGTCGCATTTCAGGATCTCTTTCCAAACGAAAAACATCCAGTTGATTTGGAAGAAATCGTGGACGTTTTGAGCTATTCAATGAAGAATTGAAGTAATGAAATTTGATGACCCCTCAAGTATTGGAGTAGTAATAGTAGAAGCATCTTCATTCTCTTGATCTTTTCTTTTAAAAAATGTATCAATAGTTTTGAACTTACTCATAATTCAAATGGCCAAATAAGTTCCTATAATTAAAAATATATTTAGCAAAAAATATAAATTACAGTCTAAATCTTTATAAAATATAAAAATTATATTTCAATATAAAATAAAATATTAAAATTCAGAACAATAATACTAACATCCTAGTATAAATAATATAAAATTGTAATTAAATAGTTAACTAATAAAAAAAACTAAATATACAAACTAACATATAATAACATAAACTTAATTAACAAATAATAATAAATTAACTAATTAAGTAAATAACTAAATATATAAAAAAGAATAAAAATAGAACCTTTTTTTAGAAAGAAGAGTGAAAAATCACTTGTTAAACTATTATCTTTTTTTTTTAATCTGCAAAAAATAAAAAAAATAAAAGTCAAAGAGGTAAAACTGTAAAAGATAAGAAGATTAAAGAGATAAAGAAAAAGAAGAATAGAAAAAGTTGTTACCTGAAATTTTGGAAAGCCAAGGCAGGAAGGGGAAGAGGGAGAGATTGGTTGTATGCTGGAAAATAAAAAAAAGGGGATGGAAATTGAGGAATGATTGTACGTTGAGAATTAATAAAAGGGATAGGGGTTGGGAAATAAAAAAAGGATAGAAAATGGACTATTGGGCTGGATTTTTTTAGAAATTAAAGGGGGAGATTTGGAAAAGATAGAACAAAAAGAGAGGAGGGTCTGGGAAATAAAAAAAAAGAGAGGACTAAACTATTTTTTTTTAAATAAAAACTAAAATTTTGGGGGGCGATTGCCCCTTTACTTCTATGTACCTGCGGCTCTGGGCTGGATTTTTTTAGAAATTAAAGAGGGGGGATTTAGAAAAGATAGAACAAAAAGAGAGGGGAGGGCTGGAAAATAAAAAAAGAGAAAAACTACCATTTGTACCCATGAACTTTACGAACGCTGACAAAAGTATCCATGGAAGAAGAAAAGTGACTTTGTACCCATGAAAGGCTGGATCCGTCTGTCGATAGTACCCGAACGTCATTAAAACGTTAGCTCCGTTAAGTTAAAAGCCAACATGGCACGTTAACTGCTTACCTGGCTTTGAATCAGCAGTCTAACGTGTCCAAGCATAAATATACTGTTATAACATCACTCATTTTCCTAATTTATCCTCAACTGTTTCCCCAATTTCAATTTCAAAACCCTAGAATGTCTAGGAGAAGCAGAGGTAACCAATGTTCTTCGAATGGAAGCATCAGCGAAGAAGAGACTTCATCTTCCAAGAGGGATGAAGAGAAGACTTTGTTTGGGAGATGCTTTTGTGGACAGGGTGTGGTGTTGCTACAATCTGGAACCTTAACAAATCCTGGGAGATGGTTCGTAAGGTGTCCTCTATGGAAGGTAAGTCTTTTTGTTTTTGTGCTTCTGATCATATTAACTTATTGTGAATGATTCCTTATTCCTCTCTTTCACACTACAGATGATGGATTGCAAGTATTTTGTATGGGTGGATGAGATTGACAGAGGATGGGAGGGACTGGCAAGAGCCCTTGTTAGAAAAAATCAAGATAGCTCCTGTGGTAACCATGAGGTCAATCTCACTGGGCAAAGAAGAGGGATTCAAGAGAATAGTGTGAAGATCTTGTTAAAGATAGGGAAGCTCCAGGGTGAAATTAGAATTATTAGGTCATGGATTATAACTATTTTTTTGAGTTTACTGATTTGTGTAGGGCTGAATCTACTCCAATTAATCAATATGTAACTGTGCTTATGGTGTATGTTGTCCTGGAGTCTTTTTGTGCAGCTTTTTGGTTTCAATGATGATGAACTTAGAAGCTGGTTGGTCTCGATGATGATGAACTTCGAAACTCTGTTACTATCTTCACTTGTAATGGAAAAAGTCAAGTTGTGTTATGACATTAATGTCCATGATTGTTAATGTATTTGATATCTGTTAGATTGGAGTTAACTCAATTTTGACAAAAAAAGAAATATAAATGTCGTGATTTATCTTAATATAGCCAGAAACATGGTATTGTAAAATAAATAGCAAAGTTGTAACCTGGAAATGGAACTAAATATTCATTCCATAAGCTATAATAAACCTTGAAGTAATTTACTCATATGCAGTTATCAACAAAAGCCTCAAAACAAGGGTATGAGTTTGATGTAGCAGTAGCAAATCAAATGTTCCTAATAGAACCAATACAAACCATGAACATGAAAGCATCAAGTTGTGCTGTTTAATTACTAGGCATAAGTTACAAAAAAACCATAATATAAGAGTTCATAGAGCTCTCATTACAGTAAGTACTTCATCAAAAAACAAATTCACACTAGAAAATCCTATTTGTTGGGTGTGGAGTTGCTGCTGCCACTAAAAACCCCGTTGTTGTTGCCACTTGAAGATGCTCCTGTTGGTGGACGGAACCCAGGTACTGACCATCTGCCTGGTGTTTGAATTGTGGATGGTGGAGTTGGCATGAATCGCATAAATCGTGTAGTGGTCTCTCGACTTGCACCATGCATTGTTTGTCTGGTAACTCTTGGAGGCGGTTGGTTAGTTGGTGATGTAGGTCTAACAACAGAAGGTTGTGGTATGGCTAATTGGGTGCTCTGTGTATAATTCAATCTTATGCCCATTCTCCACAGCAGCTTCATACATCTTAACGACATCCATGTCAAGTCGCAAAAGCCTCAAACCACCATCAATTTCCATTCCAGGCTGTCGCCAGTAGAAATCAAAGATGATTGGATACCCAATGTCTTTCAGTAGGTCACTAATGAAGAAGCCATTTAGAGTATCCATGTTAACTATCTCCACCTCAGTAATTTCACCTTCTGCATAACACAACTTGCCATTCGATCCCCTTTCAAGTCTATCTCTATGGTGTATTATTAATGTGATATGCGTCGTGGTAGCTATTTCTGTCAATAAAAAAAGAATGAACAGTCCATATCAATACACCTACTATTTCAACAAGGACATTCAACTAACGCATAACCAAAGTTTAATCACAATCATCATCAAAAAGTTCAGAAAACAGTTGCACTTTATTTGAGACAAGCAATAAGAGAAGCTAAACTGCAATAGATAAAAATATTTAAGATAAAATAGATAAAAATATTTTAGTTATACAATAGATAAAAATTTAAAATAAAAAATATTTAAGATAAAGAAAGGAAATGAAGATGAACTTTTGATAAACAACGACTTACGGCTCAAACATTAACGTGATAATTAGTTTCTTAAAGTATTATTATTCATGTAAATCTTATTAATTATGTAGGTATGTCTATTACCACTAAATGAACAAATCATGGTTCATGGGAAAGTTAATTGTCTATTTTCACTAAAATTGATTCAAGAAAAAGTTTGGACAATGTTTATGACTTTTCTAATTATTAAATTATAAAATATGATTCACTCAATAATTAAATGACTATTGTTTCTATAAATCTATTACACAATAAAAAAGATATGATTTAAATTTATTAGAATAATTGAGAATTAGTAAAATTTTAGTTATACATTATTTGAAATTTTAGCTAAACTGCATTCATAAGCCCAATACATCCCTTAATCCTTTCCATTATTTATTACATGGAAAATGGGGTTTCAACTTTCAATTATTGATTTATAGAATAATGATTTGAGATATACATGTTATGATGTTTGGTGAGGAATATGTAATAGGCTATGTTTGCTGCTAACCCGTGTAAAATAGTGAATGTTTTCAGAAAAATGTCTCCTGAAAACTATAATTATCTTATGGTGGTGGTGGTATTATTTTCAACTGTGTAAAATATGAAGAATTTACTAAATTATATTTTGTTAGGTAGGTATCTCTTCATTGAGTGACAACAACATATTGATAACTTGGTGTTCAACAAGGACATTCAACTAGCGCATAACTAAAGTTTAATCACAATCATCATCACGAAGTTTAGAAAACTGCATATTTGTGAATTAAAATGCCTAATGAAAACAAAACTTAAGTCCTATGCTGATCAGATATAAGGTTTAAATAAAAAACTTCATTCAGGCGATATATCGAGCATGTGGTGTGCAATAAATTCAGACAGCGTATTTAGTTCTATGTTGGCATCAAACAACCCAGAAAATTCAGCCACAGCAAACATATTCACTCCAAAACACAGAAATCATGTAACTTAACCTACCCAGATCACTAAAATAGAATGAAAAAGTAATAAAAATAAAGAGAAAAAAGACAAGGAAGCAGGGAAAGGGAATTGAACCTGCGCTGATGAGAGGGAAGGACGAAGAAATTGGGCGAGGCGGAGGAGCGGCGGTCGCATCGGCACAAAAGTTCACCGCCCTTGGTTCCTCGCCGGACTGGAAGATGCGAAGCAGGGGCTGTTCGCGCAGAGACAGAGTGACTACGCGAAAAGGAGAGAAGAAATAGGAAAATGGAGAAGAAAATGGAAGAAGGATTGGGCGATGCTGGTCGCCGGTGGTGTTTTGGGCAGACGGAGGCGGTTGGGCGGATTGGTTGGTGGCGTCGGGTTCAGTAAGTGGTTCACGTCTCTCTCTCTCTGCTAGGGCATGCATAAGGGTGGTGGGGAAGAAGATGGAATGGCGCGAAGTGCCTCTAACGTTTCTCTCTCTCTCTCTCTCTCTCTCTCTCTCTCTCTCTCTCTCTCTCTCTCTCTCTCTCTCTCTCTCTCTCTCTCTCTCTCTCTCTCTCTTCTATAAGGTTCTTAAAAAAATTCAAATTAAAAATCAAAAGTCAGGTAAGCAGTTAACGTGCCATGTTGGCTTTTAACTTAACGGAGCTAACGTTTTAATGACGTTCAGGTACTATCGACAGACGGATCCAGTCTTTCATGGGTACAAAGTCACTTTTCTTCTTCCATGGATATTTTTGTCAGCGTTCGTAAAGTTCATGGGTACAAATGGTAATTTTTCCTAAAAAAAGGGAAGGACTAGACTAATTTTTTTTTCTTTTAAAATAAAAACTAAATTTGGGGTGGGGCATTGCCCCCCTTTACTTCTATGTACCTGCGTCCCTGCTCCCAATATATCTCTTGCGTATTATTGTATGGTTTGACCAACTATGTAAGAAATCTATAAAAGTATATAAAAGAGATTAAATTCTTGTAAAGTAAAAAAGTTAGTAACATGAAAAAAAAAATAGTTACCTTTAAATCAAAGTAATAGATTTATGCATTATCAAAATAAAAAATTTAATAATAATTAATTCTTTACTTTATTACTTTATCATTTGTCTTCACTTTATAAATTTTTTCCATATATAAAACTAACATCAAAAGATTTTCTACTAATGCAAGAATAAACTTTGTAGAAAATCTTTTTGGTATTGGAAAGAATTATATATGGCCATTAAATGATGTAAAAAATATTTAGTACTTTAACAAATGAATAAATAACTATATGTACCCATGAAAAATATAAACGCTGACAAATGTAATTATATAAAAAAACGACAATTGTAACCATAAAAGATGTCTTCTATATGATAGAAGTACTTAAACTCTAAAAAACTATTAAAAATCCCAAATTGCCCTTTCCTCCACTGTAACACCCTAAGTATCAAAATGTCACGCTTCCGGCTGCGCCACTTTGATAGCTCGGGTATTACGATGACTCTTGTAATATTTAAATACTAAAATATGAGCATGTTTAAAACTTTAACCAAATCTTTAATAAACATACATTCATACTTACAATATAAATTACAATACTCACAGAAATTTCATATATATATATATATATATATATATACACACACACACACACACATACATATTAATTTACAAACATCTCATATCAAAATCCTATCCCTCTTACAAAACTTGCAAAGCTAAAGGCGAGAGAAACATAAATACTAAAACAATACAGAAATATCGTCTAACAGAAAAGAATTAAGCTCTTTTGAACTTCATCGTCTATAACCTGAAAAAGAAAAGACCTGTAGGGGAGTGAGAACATCATTCTCGAAAGGGTTCTCACTATAGGGTTGCAGAATTACTATAATAGGATACGCGAGATAAAATCGTTACAGTGATTAATAACCGCCTTATGTATCTTTTCAAAAAACAAAGGTCTACTATAAAAAGTATTTGAAATCTTTTCTGAAAGAGGAAACGGTTCATTTCTTAAAAATTCAAAAGCCTTTCAAAAGGTTTATCTATGCTGAACCAGAATAGTTCTTCATACTTTTCCAAACCAGAAACATCAACCAGACATGGCTTTTGGCCCACCTCATGATCAACTACGGCTCTAGGCCCAAACAACCCAAACAACAACCAATCACCATAGTCCAACAGAGTCCCAGTCGCAAACACAAATAGGAAAGTTCAAGCACAAACAAACAGTTACTGCAAGTAGAACAATTAGCAGTTAATCACAAGTGATCACAAAGGCAAACCAAGTACAATATGCACACCCACACAATATCATATAGATGCATATGATGAATGCCTGTCCTAGTGGCTGATGATATCATCTGTCGGTTATAAAGCCAACCCGACAAGTCCTGGTAGCTAACCATTGGACTGTCCCTCTGTCGTGCATCCCCAACTCGAGTTGTCCACAATCATAATCATAATTCACATCCAACACCCTCACTGGTGTATATTCACGGGGGCGAGCTCATCCAGAACTTTCACAGTGTCTGGCCACACTTACGACATAGGGTCAGCAGAGTATCGAGTCTCAACCTGGAGCACGTGGTGGCTAGCCACTGCTTCTACCCAGGAAAACTCGTATCTCAGATAATTGGAAGTGCAACAATCACAATATCAGTAACTCAGCATGTATGCATTTATTCTTAGCCATAAATCAACATTCATCTCAGCCATCCGACTTAAATTCATGATTCATAGTCAGCCATCCAGCTCATAACATATTCCACAATCAGCCATAATTCATTATCATACACAGCCATTCCAGCTCATAACAAAATAGCACTTCCACCATCCAACATCATCAAATCCATAAAATCATCATTCAAGCCATAAATCACTTTTTCTCAATTCACTTCACTTTGAAATCAAAAATCAATTCTTTTCAGCCTTGACTTTAAAGTTCACATTCCTCAAATCATCTCAGACTCATAAGCCACCTTTACTCAAAGTAGGTTCCCTTTTTAAAACAAAGCCACCCTCGGCATCCTCTTTCCAAAACTTCCAAAATCATGACAAATTAAAGATCTCTTTCGAAATATTCAAAATCATCCATCCAACAACGGAATTTTATAACAAAAGTTCCTCAGCAAAGTCTCAAGTCTTTAGGGGAGAATAACATAATTCATTTCATCAAATTCGTTTAAAATCTTTAAAACTTTGGATTCCTGATTTGAGTAATATAAATAGGATCTAAGTCAAACCGAATCATGTAGTCAATTACTCTGAACACATTTTTAAGACCATTTCTTTTACTTAACCAAAACCAATTCCAATTCCATGATTAAATCTAAAGTGTTTCAAATTTCTCAAAGATTGTTTAGTCTTGAAAACTCAAAATTTAAACAGTGCTTTAAACTTTTCCCTAAAACATTGGAAAAATTAGACTTATCAATAAACTTTCAAGTTGTTTCAAAGTCATTGAAACTCCTTCGAGTAAAACCTTTTAATCAAATTAAAGAAGAACATAAACCCTTTTTATCTTTAAAACAACCCTCAAGTATAAACCTCTTCCTAATGACTTCCACCCAAAACCATAATATTTTTTTGTAGGAAACAAGGCTAAGTCATAATTCTCTTTTCAATAATTCTTTTTAAAACATAATTTCAGCACTTCCGCAATTACTTCAGGTAAAGATAATAAAAGTCTCAAATTAACAATTCCCCAAGTAATATAGTAAAGGCCTTAAATCCATAATTCTTCAAATAACATTTCAAACAAAGACTCGGATTCTCTAGAAATTTCGGCAGCATCTCCCCTAAAACTTGGACTCTGCCACCCTTTTCGGGTCCCAACCAAATCAATCCACAATCTTTTTCAACGGTCCAAAATCCAAAACCAGTTTAAAAGCAAGCTAAATCCAATAGTTATCTCATTTTCATATCTCAAGAAAACCGTTTCAAAAATTAAATCATTATCAACCGATTAAACTTATTTCCAAAACTTAAAAGAAACAGTTCAGCAACAATTTATTAATCAAAACCAAACAATAATCTAGTCAAAACATATAATCGTATTCATCCAAAGTAGCCAAACAATACATAAGACTGGTACAATCACTAAAAGTATATGATTCTCACACCAGATTTATAACAATTCTAGATATAAAATAGCTCCTTAGAAATGCCCCTACCTTAATACGCAAAACCATAACCCAAACGCGTCATAGGAACCTTCTCTCTCAACCCGAAATCACCGACAACCGCAACCTCAGCTCCAAGCCACTTTTGCAGTAACCACAGCAACTCTAATTGTGACATACAACAACTAAAACTATTTCTTATAGTAATTAACGCCACAAAACTTCAGCATATGATAACAGAGCAGCGATTAAAGGTCTCTTCAAACCAAAAACGGTTACCGTACTCGAGGAAACCAAGAAGCGGCAGCACCAGTGGCGGTTCCGGCAACACCAACGCCACAGCCGGTAACCAGAACGACGGCAACACGCGATAAACTCCTAGCACAACCAGCCTTAGCAACAACTCTCATGGCAATGGAAAACTTAACAGATAAAGAAGCTGAAGCAGGGTTAGAGCTTACTAACATAGAGGACTCAGCGGCTGTTTTCGGCGACAGAGGCGGCGGCAGTGTTTTTCCGGCGACAGCAGAAGTAGCAAGAACAACGACAACGGCATTAACCAAAACAGAGCATGATCGGAATGAGTGGCAAAACCCTGGAACAGTCCCGGCTAGCTCCATTAGCGGCGGCTTGAACCCTTTTCTGACGGCGGACTTAGCTTAACAGTGGCTATGCAGCGGCTTGAACGACACCCCAAAGCTGGCAGTAGAGACGTTCCCTCTCCCTCAGACCAGATCGGCGGCTGATCATCCTCAACGGCAATGGAGATGTGACGGCAGCGGCTGGGCTCGTTAACGACGGCGGCTACAAAAGGGGTTGGCGACGACAAAGACGGCACAGACAGCGGCAGCGGCGTGAAGCTCCTGGCGGCATCTTCCTCCCTTGCGCGTCTCTGCTCCGGAAGTGGGCTAAACGGCGACGACATGACTCCACAGGATGCCAACGCTCCTCGCATGGTTTTGGCAGCAACTTCACGGGTCAGCGGCGATGCGGTTAGGTCGCAGCAGCAGCGTGGTGACGGCGCGAGCAACTCTTCCCTCTCCCTTCCGTCTCTGTTCGACGGTGCCAAGCTTTCCTTCCAATATCCGTGGGTGTGTGCTGCGCAGGAAAGAGGGTGAAGAAGAGGCTAGGGCTGCACAGTGAAGATAGTGAAGAGGGGGGGGGGTTGGGGCTGCGCAGCGTGTTGGAAGATTCAAAGGGGGATGGGTATGGCAAAATTAGGGTAATATGGAAAACCAAATTTTTAATCCAACAAATTATATCTATAAAAATACCATTTAATCATTAATTTACAAATTTATTTTCAAATAGATACTCTAACTCAATAACTGGAGATAATTAAATTAATTTCCTTTAAATCATAAAATAAAATTTAAAATCTAATTATTCAAACTAAAGCGGATAAAACTCTCATTATTTTTCAATCACTAAAGTTTTAAATCAATAATAAGAAATACTCAATTAATATATAAATTTCTGAAAATTATATTCTCGAGTAAATAAAATAAATCATTAAATAACAATATTTAGTTTTTGAAAATTCGGGGTCTTACATCCTACCACACTTATAAAAATTTTCGTCCTTAAAATTAAAGTAATACATAAGATAATACATAGTCTTAGTACTTTACTCTTAAATACTTTTTAGAAGAGTAATGAACCTTGGTGTATATATATATATATATATATATATATATATAAGTATTCAAATACCGAACTACCATAAGAATTAAAGATATTTGTAAAGTATGGTGTAAGTCAGAAGATACAAGATAGGCTCGATGCAAAAAGGTTATATAGTTTCAAGTCTCTACAAAAATTTGAAGGGACAAAATAGGGTGCAAATCAAGATAGGCATTCACAAAGCAAAGTGGTAGTTAATGTGGTAAAAGGCTACAAAGCATGCTGGTATTTAAACAGCGGACATAACGTTCGCTCACAGATCTCGTACCCGCTTCAGAGCTTCAACTTCCCAATTTCATCAGTCACTTTACAACTCCATACCTGGTCACAAGTGTAACACCGCAAACTCTTTCACAAGGAATAAAACCCCCACAACTCCTCATAACGTTGTATACTTACCACTCCACCTTTTCAAGTTCACGAACTGCATTCTAAAGAGACTACCGCTTCACTTGTTACGCCTAACGGTCATGCGTGACTCTAAGGCAATCCTCGAGTGTATTCAGAAGAGTACTAAACCTTAGAGAAGGACAAGCGATAAGGACTAAACTCGCAAGAACTTGAAAGGATTGTTGGATCACAAGCAATCAAGGGTGTACAAGAAATGAAGAGTGCTGGGAAGAAAATACACTTTAAAAATCTCAAAATAACCCCGAATCAAAGAAGTATGATAAGAACGATAAAAGAGAAGGTAGTGTAGTAGTTTGAACAAAAATCAAGTTGAGCCAAGAAGTATAGGGTTTACAAAAAGGAATATCTCAAACCCAAGACAAAGCTCACAGAACTCAAGAGCACAATTAAAAATACTTCCGAATACATTGTTCATAAAAGAATTGAAAACTTGCGGAAAAATCACTTCACGGTCTAAAAGAAAAGTTAAGCAACAACATCCTTCGAGAGAGTAACAAAAGCATAAACGTGGCTTTACTTTAATACAATTTTATGTTGAAGTAGATTACGTAGAGTTTTAAAACAAATGAACACAGGTTTGGCCAAGAGCTAAAATACTTCCTCAAGTATTTTAGAAAGATAGTTAGGTGCACAACTTAACCAAAAGTAATCATAAAACTGGGAAGAAAATCAAATGCTAGTTCAAAAATTCTCAAAGTTCATATTCAAACAAGCGTGTATGAAATTATTGAAAAGACGGAAGAAGAAATTAAACTCTATTTAGAAAAGAAAATTCGAGGTAAAAATTTGTTTATAAGTTAGTAAAGGACATAAGTGGTGCGTTGCAAACAGACAGACTTCCGATAAATATGGAAACTTTCTAAAACTTCATTTAAAATGGTGCATGCCAACTTCAAAACAACTTTGTCAAAAATTGAAGGATGGTTTCAATTACAATCAAGCAACAGAAAAATTTAGTTTGGAATTTTCTTCAAAGAGAATTCAAAACTTCTTTAAAAAGTTCAAAACAAGACTCCAAAAGTATACTTGAAATCACCATCTCAGAAGGACATTCAAGAAGTTTAGGATGTAGTTAAAAAGGAGTCAAGCCATACAAGAAAGGATCTTAAATCAAGGGAGTTCAAACAAGGTCCACTAGGCATGAGACATCAAACAAACTTTCAACTGTTCCAAAAGAATACCAAAAGTCATAGGAAAAGACAACTCAATCGCTAGTAATTTCTCAAGAATAAATCTTTGACTAAGAACTCTGATAGAGACAATGAGAGGATAAACGATGCACTAATTTAAAATGAATCAAGCTGACTCACATAAGAAGGATATTCACAAGAGAGGGGATACCAAGATCAATGGTAATGTTCACAAGATGTAAAAAATTAGTTAAAAACAAAGTCAAGTATGACATCCATAGAAACAAAGACTTAAGGAATTAGTCCATGCTAGAAAGGAAAGATATGAGCCCAATATTTTCAAAAGAACAACAATTGCATAAGCAAATGTATCATGCTAAATTAAATTCGATTAAAAATGAATTAGGCGAAAATTGTCAAACGAAGATCAACCGGAATAAAGACGAAAATCCTTTCTTTCTAAAATTTTGAAAAATACCTAAGCACATAATCAAATAAAGATATGCATAGGAACTGTAGTAAGGTTATTTGAAAAATCAAATTGTATTTAGAGTAAGTATAATTCTTTAAACGAGTAGAAGATCAGGTGAGGTACTAGAAATAAATAGTTTTTTAAATTGCATAAGAAATTTTCAAAGTTTTATGTAGATGAGTGTATATTGAACCAAAAGTGACTTTATAAAAATTCAAAAATTGATTATAAATATAGCCGAATAAGAGAAAATTATGAATCATAATTTCTTCAAAAAGAGACCCGGAATAAGAACTTAAAAAAAGCATGCGGCATCAAAATAAGATCAAAATCATATAGAAAAATACATGAATCCAGAAGAAGGGTTTAAACAGAGAAAGACAGATACATTAAGGATTTCAAACAGGCATATGCAATTAGGATCAAACAAGGATGCATATGAATAGAGGAATAGGGTTGAAAAAATCAAACTACTTTTCAAAAGGATTAGCAAATAAGAACTTCAAGTTAGGCTATGAAAGAACAAGTGACTTGAACAGAATTCAAGACACATAACTGAATAACCTCGAGAAATAGTTTCTAAAGTTCCCAAAACCCGCGATTCACTTTACCCAAAAACTCGTATATCATCTATGATAATCCATTAGTACTTTCACATACATAATTCACTAGTATTAAGCCGGCCAAACTTAATATCAGGAATTATGCAATGCAAAGCTAATGGCATTAATCAATAGACCGTCTTGTGCATAAATCTCTAATTCTTGTTATCTGAACAAGACCTATTACATGACAAACGCTCAGAGTATGCAATTGAAGCATAGTCGGTCCATTCATCAGGCTCTATAGAAAAGACCGCTCTGATACCATGATGTAACACTCTAACTATCAAAATGTCACGCTTCCGGCCACGACACTCTAATAGCTCGGGTATTACGACGATTCTTGTAATATTTAAATACTAAAATATGAGCCTGTTTAAAACTTTAACAGAATCTTTAATAAACATACATTCATACTTACAATATAAATTACAATACTCACAAAAATTTCATATATATATATATATATATATATATATATATATATATATATATATATATATATATACATATACGTATACATACATATTAATTTACAAATATCTCATATCAAAATCCTATCCCTCTTACAAAACTTGCAAAGCTAAAGGTGAGGGAAATATAAATACTAAAACAATACAGAAATATCGTCTAACAGAAAAGAATTAAGCTCTTTCGAACTTCATCGTCTGTAACCTGAAAAAGAAAAGACCTGTAGGGGAGTGAGAACATCATCCACGAAAGGGTTCTCACTATAGGTTGCAGAATTACTATAATAGGATACGCAAGATAAAATCGTTACAGTGATTAATAACCGCTTTATGTATTTTTTCAAAAAACAAAGGTCTACTATAAAAAGTATCTGAAATCTTTTCTGAAAGAGGAAACGGTTCATTTCTTAAAAATTCAAAAGCCTTTCAAAAGGTTTATCTATGCTGAACCAGAATAGTTCTTCATACTTTTCCAAACCAGAAACATCAACCAGACATGGCTTTTGGCCCACCTCATGATCAACCACGCCTCTAGGCCCAAACAACCCAAACAACAACCAATCACCATAGTCCAACAGAGTCTCAGTCGCAAACACAAATAGGAAAGTTCAAGCACAAACAAACAGTTACTGCAAGTAGAACAATTAGCAGTTAATCACAAGTAATCACAAAGGCAAACCAAGTACAATATGCACACCCACACAATATCACATAGATGCATATGATGAATGCCTGTCCTAGTGGCTGATGATATCATCTGTCGGTTATAAAGCCAACCCGACAAGTCCTGGTAGCTAACCATTGGACTATCCCTCTGTCGTGCATCCCCAACTCGAGTTGCTCACAATCATAATCATAATTCACATCCAACACCCTCACTGGTGTATATTCACGGGGGCGAGCTCATCTAGAACTTTCACAGTGTCTGGCCACACTTACGACATAGGGTCAGCAGAGTATCGAGTCTCAACCTGGATCACGTGGTGGCTAGCCACTGCTTCTACCCAGGGAAACTCGTATCTCAGATAATTGGAAGTGCAACAATCACAATATCAGTAACTCAGCATGTATGCATTTATTCTCAGCCATAAATCAACATTCATCTCAGCCATCCGACTTAAATTCATGATTCATAGTCAGCCATCCGGCTCATAACATATTCCACAATCAGCCATAATTCATTATCATACACAGCCATTCCAGCTCATAACAAAATAGCACTTCCACCATCCAACATCATCAAATCCATAAAATCATTATTCAAGCCATAAATCACTTTTTCTCAATTCACTTCACTTTGAAATCAAAAATCAATTCTTTTCAGCCTTGACTTTAAAGTTCACATTCCTCAAATCATCTCAGACTCATAAGCCACCTTTACTCAAAGTAGGTTCCCTTTTTAAAACAAAGCCACCCTCGGCATCCTCTTTCCAAAACTTCCAAAACCATGACAAATTAAAGATCTCTTTCAAAATATTCAAAATCATCCATCCAACAATGGGATTTTATAACAAAAGTTCCTCGACAGAGTCTCAAGTCTTTAGGGGAGAATAACATAATTCATTTCATCAAATTCGTTTAAAATCTTTAAAACTTTGGATTCCTTATTTGAATAATAGAAGTAGAATCTAAGTCAAACCGAGTCATGTAGTCAATTACTCTGAACACATTTTTAAGACCATTTCTTTTACTTAACCAAAACCAATTCCATTTCCATGATTAAATCTAAAGTGTTTCAAACTGCTCAAAGATTGTTTAGTCTTGAAAACTAAGAATTCAAAGAGTGCTTTAAACTTTTTCCTAAAACATTGTAAAAATTAGACTTATCAATAAACTTTCAAGTTGTTTCAAAGTCATTGAAACTCCTTCGAGTAAAACCTTTTAATCAAATTAAAGAAGAACATAAACTCTTTTTATCTTTAAAACAGCCCTCAGCATAAACCTCTTTCTAATGACTTGCACCCAAAAACATAATATTTTTCTGTAGGAAACAAGGCTAAGTCATAATTCTCTTTTCAATAATTCTTTTCGAAACATAATTTCAGCACTTCCGCAATTACTTCAGGTAAAGATAATAAAAGTCTCAAATTAACAATTCCCCAAGTAAGATAGTAAAGGCCTTAAATCCATAATTCTTCAAATAACATTTCAAACAAAGACTCAGATTCTTTAGAAATTTCGGCAGCACCTCCCTTAAATCTTGGACTCTGCCACCCTTTTCGGGTCCCAACCAAACAAATCCACAATCCTTTTCAACGGTCCAAAATCCAAAACCAGTTCAAAAGCAAGCTAAATCCAACAGTTATGTCATTTTCATATCTCAAGAAAACCGTTTCAAAAATCAAATCATTATCAACCGATTAAACTCAATTCCAAAACTTTAAAGAAACAGTTCAGCAACAATTGATTTATCAAAACCAAACAATAATCTAATCAAAACATATAATCATATTCATCCAAAGTACTGGTGCACGAAATTGTGATCTCAGGCAACGGCGCCAAAAACTCTGTACGCACGTCTTAATAAATTGTTTTTCATTCACAACTTCGATACAATTAACCAGCAAGTGCACTGGGTCGTCCAAGTAATAAACCTTACGTGAGTAAGGGTCGATCCCATGGAGATTGTCGGTTTGAAGCAAGCTATGGTCACCTTGTAAATCTCAGTCAGGCGGATATAAAATAGTTATGGAGTTTTCGAAAATACATAATAAAATAGGGATAGAAATACTTATGTATATCATTGGTGAGAATTTCAGATAAACGTATAGAGATGCCTTCGTTCCTCTGAACCTCTGCTTTTCTGCTGTCTTCATCCAATCAGTCTTACTCCTTTCTATGGCTGGCTTTATGCAAGGACATCACCATTGGCAATGGCTACTTTTGATCCTCTCTGGAAAATGGTCCGATGCGCTGTCACTACATGGCTAATCGTCTGGAGGCATCACCGTTGTCAATGGCTGCATCCCATCCTCTTGTGAAAATGGTCCAAATGCTCTGTCACAGCACGGCTAATCATCTGAGGTTCTCGATCATACTGGAATAGGATTCACCCTCCTTTTGCGTCTGTCACTACGCCCAGCACTCGCGAGTTTGAAGTTCGTCACAGTCATTCAATCCCAGAATCCTACTCGAAATACCACAGATAAGGTTTAGACTTTCCGGATTCTCATGAAGGCCGCTATCAATCTAGCTTATACCACGAAGATTCTGATTAAGAGATCCAAGAGATAATCATTCAATCGAAGGTAAAATGGAAGTGGTTGTCAGGCATGCGTTCATAGGGAATGATGATGATTGTCACGTTCATCACATTCATGTTGAAGTGCGAATGAATATCTTAGAAGCGGAATAAGTTGAGTTGAATAGAAAAACAGTAGTACTTTGCATTAATCTTTGAGGAACAGCAGAGCTCCACACCTTAATCTATGGAGTGTAGAAACTCTACCGTTAAAAATACATAAGTGAAAGGTCCAGGCATGGTCGAATGGCTAGCCCCCAAAACGTGATCACTATGATCAAAAGATGGTTCAAAAGATCATAAGATGTCTAATACAATAGTAAAAGGTCCTATTTATACTAAACTAGCTACTAGGGTTTACAGAAGTAAGTAATTGATGCATAAATCCACTTCCGGAGCCCACTTGGTGTGTGCTTGGGATGAGCTTGAATGTTACACGTGCAGAGGCTCTTTCTGGAGTTGAACGCCAGGTTGTAACGTATTTCTGGCGTTCAACTCTGGTTTGTGACGTATTTCTGGCGTTTAACTCCAGACAGCAGCGTAGAACTGGCGTTCAACGCCATTTTACGTCATCTAAACTCGGCCAAAGTATAGACTATTATATATTGCTGGAAAGCCCTGGATGTCCACTTTCCAACGCAATTGGAAGCGCGCCATTTTGAGTTCTGTAGCTCCAGAAAATCCACTTTGAGTGCAAGGAGGTCAGAATCCAACAGCATCAGCAGTCCTTCTTCAACCTCTGAATCTGATTTTTGCTCAAGTCCCTTAATTTCAGCCAGAAAATACCTGAAATCACAGAAAAACACACAAACTCATAGTAAAGTCTAGAAATGTGAATTTAACATAAAAACTAATGAAAGCATCCCTAAAAGTAACTAGATTCTACTAAAAACATACTAAAAACAATGCCAAAAAGCGTATAAATTATCCGCTCATCAAGTACCCAAACAATACATAAGCCTGGTACAATCACTAAAAGTATATAATTCTCACACCAGTATCCATTTATAACAATTCCAAATATAAAATAGCTCTTTAGAAAAGCCCCTACCTCAATACGCAAAACCATAACCCAAACGCGTCACAGGAACCTTCTATCTCAACCCGAAATCACCGACAACCGCAACCTCAGCTCCAAGCCACTTTCGCAGTAACCATAGCAACTCTAATCGCGACATACAACAACCAAAACTCAATCTTATAGCAATTAACGCCGTAAAACTTCAGCGTATGATAACAGAGCAGCGATTAAAGGACTCTTCAAAACAAAAATGCTTACCATACTCGAGGGAACCAAGTAACGGCAGCACCAGTGGCGGTTCCGACAACACCAACGCCACAGCCGGTGACCAGAACGACGACAACACGCGATAAACTCCTAGCACAACCAGCCTTAGCAACAACTCTCATGGTAATGGAAAACTTAACAGATAAAGAAGCTGAAGCAAGGTTAGAGCTTACTAACACAGAGGACTCCGCGGCTGTTTTCGACGGCAGTGTTTTTCCGGCGACGGCAGAAGTAGCCAGAATAATGACAACGGCATTAACCAAAATAGAGCAGGATCGGAATGAGCGGCAAAACCTTGGAATAGTCCCGGCTAGCTCCATTAGCAGAGGCTTGAACCCTTTTCTGACGGCAGACTATGCTTGACGGTGGCTGGGCAGCGGCTTGAATGACACCCCAAAGCTGGCAGCAGAGGCATTCCCTCTCCCTCAGACCAGATTGGCGGCTGACCATCCTCAAGGGCAATGGAGATGTGATGGCAGCGGCTGGGCTCGTCAATGACGACGGCGGCGAAAGGGGTCGGCGATGACGAAGACGGCACAGACAGTGGCAGCAGCGCGAAGCTCCTGGCGGTGTCTTCCTCCCTCGCACGTCTCTGCTCCGACAGTGGGCTGAATGGCGACGACACGGCTCCACAGGACGATGACGCTCCTCGCGCGGTTCTGGCGGTAGCTTCACGGGTCAGCGGCAACGCGGTTAGGTCGCAGCAGCAGCGTGGTGACGGTGCGAGCAACTCTTCCCTCTCCCTTCCTTCTCTGTTCGACGGTGCCAAGCTTTCCTTCCACAATCCGTGGGTGTGTGCTGCACAGGGAAGAGGGTGAAGAAGAGGCTAGGGCTGCGTAGCGAAGATAGTGAAGATGGGGGGTTGGGGCTGCGCAGCGTGGAGGAATGTTAGATTGGAAGGGGGATGGGTATAGCAAAATAAGGGTTAGGGGTAATATAGTAATTTTAGTAAAATTAGGGTAATAGGGTAATTGAAAACCAAATTTTTAATCCAACAATAATATCTATAAAAATACTATTTAATCATTAATTTACAAATTTATTTTCAAATAGATACTCTAACTCAATAACTGGAGATAATTAAATTAATTTCCTTTAAATCATAAAATAAAATTCAAAATCTAATTATTCAAACTAAAGCAGATAAAACTCTCATTATTTTTCAATCACTAAAGTTTTAAATCAATAATAAGAAAATACTCAATTAATATATAAATTCCTGGAAATTATATTCTCGAGTAAATAAAATAAATCATTAAATAACAATATTTAGTTTCTGAAAATTCGGGGTCTGACATCCTACTCCACTTATAAAAATTTTCATCCTCAAAAATTAAAGTAATACATAAGATAATACATAGTCTTAGTACTTTACTCTTAAATACTTTTTAGAAGAGTAATGAACCTTGGCAATATATATATAAGTATTCAAATACGGAACTACCATAAGAATTAAATATATTTGTAAAGTATGGTGTAAGGCAGAAGATACAAGATAGGCTCGATGCAAAAAGGTTATATAGTTTCAAGTCTCTACAAAAATTTGAAGGAACAAAATAGGGTGCAAATCAAGATAGGCATTCACAAAGCAAAGCGGTAGTTAATGTGGTAAAAGGCTACAAAGCATGCTGGTATTTAAACAGCGGACATAACGTTCGCTCACAGATCGCGTACCCACTTCAGAGCTTCAACTTCCCAACTTCATCAGTCACTTTACAACTCCATACCTGGTCACAAGTCTAACCCCCGCAAACTCTTTCACAAGGAATAAAACCCCCACAACTCCTCATAACGTTGTACACTTACCGCTCCACCTTTTTACGTTCACGAACTGCATTCTAAAAAGACTAACGCTTCGCTTGTTACAAAAAGGAATATCTCAAACCCAAGACAAAGCTCACAGAACTCAAGAGCATGATTAAAAATACTTCCGAATACATTGTTCATAAAAGAATCGAAAACTTGCGAAAAAATCACTTCACGGTCTAAAAGAAAAGTTAAGCAACAACATCCTTCGAGAGAGTAACAAAAGCATAAACGTGGCTTTACTTTAATACAATTTTATGTTGAAGTAGATTATGTAGAGTTTGAAAACAAAATGAACACAGATTTGGCTAAGAGCTAAAATACTTCCTCAAGTATTTTAGAAAGATAGTTAGGTGCACAACTTAACCAAAAGTAATCATAAAACTTGGAAGAAAATCAAATGCTGGTTCAAAAATTCTCAAAGTTCATATTCAAACAAGCGTGTATGAAATTATATTCACAACTCTCATAGTTCTCAATTTTGCATCAACACTAGCCGTCATTTCCTCCAAACACTAAGTGGAGGTGGGGTACTCCTTTGAAAAGACAACAATAGAAACCTTGAATTCCTAACAGTAGTAGAGGAGTGTAGTGCAGCGAAAGAAGGAGAAGAAGATGATGAAGAACGAGAGAGACAAAACAACAGTAGCAATGGTGGGCAGCAACAAGCACTTTCTTAACAACCTAATCCAAGTTAATCTGTTTCCTCTATTTTCACACAATTTGGCCAGAACCAATATGAACAATTCAGAGCATGCTCCCATCATGGCCATTCAAATCAACTGCTTCCATTGCGAAGGAATTGAAATTACACTCTGCGCCTCTCACAAGCTTGGCGACATTTTCACTCTCATCAACTTCGTCAATGACTGGGATGCCATCACCAACCACCACCAAGATCAGAACCACCCATTACCCTCTCCGTCCTTACTGGACACTAGAATGTTCGTTTTTTTCTCAAGGAGACCGATCGGTTTACCAAGAGAAACCCTACTTTGGTCTCCCGAAATTGGTCTACAAGAGGTTCGTGTTCGAAGCTTCCAAAATCGAAGCCCTCAAAGCCACGATTGCACCAATTCATCAGACAAGATTTGAAGCAGTGGCAGCACTAATTTGCAAGTGTACGGCTTTTGCACTAGGGTTATGTCCTAACTCCTCGTTGTTAAGCACAGTTGCGGTGAATCTCCACAAGAGGATGGATCCTCCTGTTCCAAGCAAGACCTTAGGAAACATGATAACTTTCTTCATATTTGGCCATGGTGGTGGTGGTGGTGGTAACGGTGGCAGTGGTGGTGGGGGAGGGTAAGGTACAACAGCACACCATGAATAATTTGGGGATGATGGTAGCAGTGGTGGAGAGAAGGACAATTTGTGATTTTTGAATAATTTTTTAGAGTTTGGATACTTTTGTTATACATAAGGCATCTTCCGTGGTTACAAGTGTCGTTTCTTTTCTACATAAGTGCATTTGTCAGCGTCTGTATCTTTTATGGGTACATATGGTAATTTATTCTTTAACAAATACTAGCTAATTCCCTTTCTTTTTAATACTAAACGTATTGATCTCCTATGTTTTAGCATTCACCTTTGCTAAATACGATCACCATACATCTCACAAACATTGATGACACTTTGAATGATTATGGAAAGGAAAGCACCTACCATTTACATCTTTAGAGGGAGTGGACACCTATCAAGTTCAAACCAGGTGAGCAACAGCATTTCATTTTTGAAAGAGAACATTATAATCAGAAAAGAAATAACCAATAGCTCCATACAACAACAATAAAATCTTATCCCATTAGGTGGGATTTGGATCTTCTAAATTTTGGATTTTACTTTAGACGGTAAAATGTGATCTCTCGCTATTTATTTCATAGGTAGAACCAAAAGAAATATGAGAAAGAAACCATTCAATGGTGAGAGATCACACTTTACTCTCTCAAGTGAAAATCCAAAATTTAGAGGATCTAAATTCCACTAGATGGGATCGATAGAGCAATATCCCAATGAATGAATTCATCATCAATTGCTGCTACAAACCTTTAAATAGAAAACAAACTGAAGTTCACCAAGAAAGTAAACATAAAAATGGTGAACGAGCAAATCAAGTAGTCCTTTGATTAACAACAGCAAACGAATTTCCTATTTAATGGCCAACCTTACTTTATGAATTTAATGAAAAGGGATGAAAGCATTCGTAAAAATGATAGTTTCCCAATCAACACCGATGCCTTGTCAAGGAACCTCATCACCAGATCTGTCACCTCCTCAGTTGTAATATAAGTAGCAACAGGCTTGGGGTTTCAAGAAAGTCAGCAGCCTAAACAACCACAGTCACAGCATTGAGTTGATTTGCAAATTAACATGGAGGATATCAAAAGAGTAGAAAACTTTTGGAGCATGTACACTAACTAGCAAAGGAAATTTGCTCCTCTCGAAGACAAGAATGAAGCAGATGGTCAATCTAACAATGAGAACCACATACATCACGATACACACGCTACAATGGATAAAATTCAGAACTTTCCATAAATCGAGTTCAAAACCTAGGTGGATTCAGATTAACTAATTAAGTGACATATCATAAAACAATCACTAGAATCATGGGTCATCCAAAAGCATACCAAATAAAATTCGTGCTATGTTGCATATAATATGAAGAACAAGAAATAGACGGAACATGACAAGAACAAAGAAACCAACCTCGTACAATTCGGAGAGCATGTCTATGTTATTCTTGAGGAATTCTGTGATCCAACCTCTGAAATGATCCACAACTACAAGTCCCTCCTTGATCCAGCGGGAACCATATATCTTATGGAAATCCCATACCTTATAACAGAAGTAAATGATCAATGAGAGTATAGAGCTATCAATGTTCACAGGGATCTCAGTCCACTAACCACTACACCTAACACAACGTCTTAAAAACACATATTCATCAACGACAACACTCTTATCTATCTTCAAGACCTTTTCGTCTCGGCTTCTTAGGGAGACATAAGCAAACTGTAGACGTTCGTCGCCCCAATATAGAGAAAGGTAGACTTGACTGAAGTCAGGGGACTTCATGAGAGTCTTGAATTTATTATGATGGTCCCTATCCAAATCCCCAATCTGAATGAATCATATTCCAAAGTTTTAACAAGAAACCTTATCCAAGCCTTTAAATAACTTGATGTTATTCAATTCCTCCAGAATGGCTCTGCCACGTTTGTTTTTGCTAGCCATACCACAGAAATAGTGAAATATTTCACTCGACAAATTGTCATTGAGGTGGCCACCATCCTTACGCTTTTGCACCTCTCTTATTGATTCCAGCAAGTTTGGGATCTGAAGATCTTGCGTATCCTAGAGGATCCAAAATAATAATGAAAAAGGGAAATCAAATGTATCAAGATTTAAGAGTTAATAGGGGAAATGATTTCTCATTGAAGGAATAAGCTTATAGCTATAGCCTACACTACATGCTTCCACAGGTTCCTACAATAAGTCTAATTGAAAACGAAATTCTAACCAACTAACTAATTACAGCTAAAACTGTAACCCTTACTAATTATTTCTACCATTAATTAACGACATTTAACAGAATGCAAAATCTGACCTGTTGCAAATTGAATAGAATGTGGCTGTTCCGGTTGAAAAAGGCGGCGGACCAGCCCTCGCAGTGGTGGCACCTGTGTCGACGGCCTCCTGGAAATGGCGTTTCCTCTCCAAGAAGAGGATGACCTGAGAGAGGATATAGCTAGAGACATCAGGCATAGGATCACTCCATCACCGTCAACCACCACCAATCCTTCTTCAATAGCATTAGCGTGGCCCTTCAAAACACCACATTCAGTCTTAGCAACGCTCTGATGAAGCCACAAAGGTTTTAGATCTGTCATACATCTTATTAAAAACTTGTACGAGCTTTGTTTACCACTTTTGTACCAATCGTAGAGAGAGAAGCAGAGATTCTTGAATTCGTTATCCTTCGCAAGAGTGTGAAAATGATCTTTCGCAAGCTGATAATCATTATAGCGCAAAAGATACTTGTCCTTGATAAGAGAGAGCTCAGAAATGTTTGGTTCCCTAGGTTTATGAGAGAAAATGAGCCAATCACTAAAAGGCTTGACAAGCATTCTTGCTATAGAGTCTCAATTGCTTCAAGCGCAAAAATTCGCTAATTAGTTCTTCCCGTAATACAATTCCAATGTTGCTTACATCACAGAAAAAGTTGAACAACATGGTCTCCCTGGATTGAAACGACAACATAGCCGCATCATAATTGTCCATCAATATGATAAAGTGCAGAAGGAAGAGGAAAAGCCAGCAGACAAGCACACATGATTGACCGCTATAGAACTGAATTAAACTTAGGTCCGTTTGGAAACTCCAAAAAGCTATCTTTTTTGTAGTTTTTGACTTATAAAAAGTTACATTAATAGTGTTTGGTATAATTTTTTAGATAAATTTTTAATTTTTCAAAAAGTTATTTAAGAGCTTTTGAAGAAGTTAAACAATGTGACTTCTCCTATTTTCAAAAGCTATTTTATCACTCCTATTTAATGCACAACTTTAAAACAATGATTTCTATAATAACTTTCCAAACACAAAATAACTTATTTAAAAATTATTATTAATAAAAGTCCTTATATTTTAAGCTCCTTTTTCAAAAGAACTTATTTAAGAAGTTTAGCCAAACTGGCCCTTACTGCTTCTTCACATAGAAAGAAACCAAAAGTTTGCAATGTTGTGTCTCTTTGGTTTCTCATTGGCCGGTTTACGAGGTTTCTTAATCTTGCGAGGTTCAAATTCAAACCGATTTAAATTAAACCGTTTGGATTCTATTTTATGCAAACCGCTTGATCGGATAAGATTTTGGATCTATTTCTCATATCCAATCCAATCCAATTCAAACCGCAATGCTATAATGTTATTTTTTTATTATCATATTTATAATTTTACTTATAACATATTCAATTTGTTATACATCTTTATATTATTCGTGTATTGTTATTATTTAATAAATATTTTATATTCAAAATATAATTTATATATTTTAACTAACTTATAATTTTATTTCTATTGTTATGTTATCGTTGGTTTTTTAAGATATTGTTAAAATTATTGTTTATTATTTAAAATTTAATGTTAAGACTTGTTATATATATATATATAATTTAAAAAATCGCAAATCCAATCCAATCCATACCGCTTGAAATTGAATAAGATTGGATCGAATTTTTTTTATAAAAAATCATCCAATCCAAATCACACCGCAAGTAAAATTAATGTTCAAATCGAATAAATTTTTTACTCAAAACCGATCCAAATCCTACTACAAATATCTTAATCTATATGGAAAAGGGACCACCAGCGAAAATCACACTAATCCCCCGAGTTTGCTGTTACTCAAATTTCTGGCAAGCACAACGCTAACATGACCACCGTATTTTGGTGACCTGGCAAACCACCCCCCAAACCTAATCCCTCCCTCCCAACTCAGACTCCCCCTCCATCTCCCTCCCCATCGTAGCCCTCTCCCTACCCAACGCAACCCCTTCCCCCTCTCTCCCCATCGCAACCTCCTTTTCCTCTCCTTCCCCACCGCAGCTCCCCAACGTACACTCTCCCTTCCTTTCCTTCTCCATCGCAAGCGGAGAACAGTGTCGTTTCCATCATCCACCCCGTTCACACAACAGCATCGTTTCACTGCCACTACCACAATGCCTTTTATTCCCCCGCCTCTCTACTACCGTCACTCAAATCTTCCCCCTTCTTGAGATTCAGAGGTCTTCTTCTTCTTCTTCTTCTTCTTCTTCTTCTTCCCCCTTCTCTGTTTGTTTGAACTCAAACTGTGCATCATAACAGGACAAAGACGGAACATGTTCATCCAAATGCAACCTATACCGTATCTTTCGTCTCTGATGTTCTATGCTGGGAAGCCTGTCATGGAAGTTGGAAGCGCCGACTTCCCAAACGCGCGGCTATGAATTCGCCTCTCGCTAAATCAATCTTTGGAATTGATGGTATTCATGTTTGTCCTCTAGTTCAATTTGATTTTGTAGCTGACATTTTGGTGAATGCGCGTTTGCGATTGGATTGCAGGGATTACTAGGGTTTTTTTCGGGTCTGATTTTGTTACTGTGATGAAATCTGATGATTTTTCTTGAGAGTTGTTGAAGCCTGAGATATTTGCGGCCATTATGGATTTCTATTCCTCTGGTTAACCGTTGTTTTAGGGGAGGGAAAGGGAAGGGGGAAGTGTGTTGGGGAGGGAGAGAAAATGGGGGTTGCGATGGGGAGGGAAGGGGAGGAGGTTGCATTGGGTAGGGGGATGGTTGCATGGGGAGGGAGATGGAGGGGGAGTCTGCGTTGGGGAGGGAGGGATTAGAATTGGAAGTAGTTTATCAGGTCACCAAAATATGGTGGCCATATCAGTATTGTGCTTGTCAGAGATTTGCTCCGACGAGTTCGGGGATACGCTTGTCAAATATTAAAATCTTTTAGCGACCATTTTGTCAATAACAAAAGTCAGGTACTATTTTGTCAGTGCCAAAATTTTTAGAATACTGATTTAATGTTTACCTCTATTTTTTTAATATTTAGAATACTGCATTTTAATTCGGTGACTGACCGACACTGTATTTTGATGTGTTTTTAGGACGCTATAAAATATAGATTATGTTAAGCATTTTCAATTTGACTAATCTATATGGTTAAATGTTATGCCAATATACTATCATAACCGTATCTTGCTTCTTTATTTTTCCTTTATTAACTATATCATAAGCATTAACTACTTAGTTGTTATGAGTATTTTATGTGTTGATTATCATATTATTATATTAGTATTTATATGTTTTACACTTTTAAGTTTTAACCAATATCTCTTTTTTTGTCGTTATGTGTATATTATTATTTTTAAAAAGTCTTTGACAGCCAAAATATAATTGTCTAAAAGACAATGCCTTACGCTCTAATATAAAGTAAATTGTGTTTATTCTAAATTTCTAAGCTTTTTATTCTTTTTTCATTGATTAACTTAACAAGTAACTGAATTTTTTGATAAGTATATAGTACAAATTATGCATGATCAATTATTGAGCATCATTTTTCGACATGTTGATGAAGTTATTAAGGACATGACTGTTACCAACATTTTAAAAAGAAGAGAAAGCCAAATCGTATATTCAAGAAACAAATTGATCAACTCTATCACTAAAGTAAAAGGTACACGTGAAATTAAATTACAATTTAGATTCTAGAAAAGAATATTTGGATTTTATGTAGATAATAATAACTAGTGAATAACATAGGAAAGTTAATCTTGGCTCTAGAACAGTAATATGCCTTGGTGAATGATCCAACCACAAGTGATGAGAAAATTAGACTCAAGGATATAGTTACATTCATTTTCAAGTTCAGAAGCAATTTAAACTACGGCTTTACATTGTTATGGTTAATTTAAAAACTAAACCTGTTTTTAGTTAACAAAAAATTTAGTTATGTATTTATTTTTGATTGACTGTTTACTCTTTATTTAACTTTCTCAACCTTACTTCTCAGAAAAGTGCAATCAAGTTATGTAATTAGTTTCATTTATATTGTTAGTTCCATCAAAAAAATATTACCTATTAGCTATGATGCACGGACATAAACATTGAATACATACGACATGGGATATGTCAACACACTAATTTTAAAATTTTATAAGATATGGAACACACATATATATATAAAATATAAAGTATGTTTTAAATAAATCGTGATAATATTTAGATATTTTATTGATATTAAAATATAATATCTTATTTTAATTATATAAAATATTTAAAATATTTTTTTTGTTAATAAATAATAATATATACGATTTCTAAATTTATTTCAGAATATAAGTTAAGAATAAGATTGGATATACTAACATATGATGGTATTTAGGTGTGTCCAAATGTGTTTAGTAAACATTTTTTTAGTTTTACTAAAATACGGTTAGACACAGCAGACATGCGTATCAAACGAGTATTGATGAGTGTCGTGTTCGAAATGTGTCTGATATATAAACCCGGCAACTCAATAAAGTGTTCATTACTTAATCAAAGTCCAATATAGTTGAAGCCTTACAATTCTACGTTAAATAAGTGTTAAAAGCTTTAATAAGAGGTTTTAATAATAATTATAAATTTATAATAGATTTGAATATGAATAAGGTATTGCAAAAATCTGAAATATAAAATACACAACGTATATAAATATAGGGTGATAAATTGTAAATTATTGTATGTGTGGGCGACTGGGTGTAATATCTAGTCTTCCCAATTTACACCTGTGAACACGATAGGAATTATCTTTGAGCAATTGTTTTTCAAAATTCTTCACCAAAACATTTGCAAATTTAATTCAATAATTCCGTTGTCGTCCAGCGGTTAGGATATCTGGCTTTCACCCAGGAGACCCGGGTTCGATTCCCGGCAACGGAATTTATTTTTTCTGCATGTATATGCATCGCCAATGCTACCCTATGTCATTATCAAATTCCAATTTTATCGTCTCACTCTTCAACAATTGAAAGCTAAAAGATATTAAAATTCAAGCAAGTTAAGATTTTAACATCACTTTTAAGGGCAATAGTCCTGAAGAGAATATACTTTGACCAGTTAAGTACCAAAGATTGTTTGTATCATTCATGCACAACTATATGGTAAATAATACAAGAAGAAAGGAGCATAGCCTAAGTGACTGTGTAATTGTGTTGCTTTATCTATGAGCTTTTTTATTATTGGATCTCAATAACATAGCTTATTTAGTCACTGGTAGTTCTCATTTTTCAGGCAAATTGCAAGGGACAGAATCCCATTATGCAATTCTTCTACTTTCCAAAGTCATCTCATATTCTTCAATGGATTTAAAAAGCTCATAGAAGTTGCCTTTTCCAAAACCCCCACATCCACCTTTTTGGTACACCTTGCCTTCTTCATCCTTGAGCATGCATCCAATTCTCTGAATTATCTCTATAAAAATGGTTGGCCTGCAAATTTAAGACAAACAAGAACCAATCATCATTCATAGCATAAATAAGAACAATATCTCAAAATGATTATAGTTGGTCAACTACTATATACAGTCCTAGATTTCAAACATAATTATTTTCATTTGAAATTGGTAGTCGAAAATTTTGAGATCATTTGACTTGACTAAATTATAGACTATCAACTTCAGGCAAAGACCGCAACTAAAATGCGCCGCAAATTGCAATTGTGATTCAATAAAATTCACTGACCTATCACCAACAGGTTTGGTGAAAATCTGAAGCAGAGTCCCCTGATCATCTCTATCAACAAGAATCCCAAGCTCCTCACTCTCCTTAATCTGCTCATCACTCAGCACATCACCGGCACGCTTTTGCAAGTTCCGCTAATACGTTGGCGGCGGAGACGGCATGAACTGAAAACCACCGATGAAGCTTCTCTTCCTCATCTCCCTCAGAGTTCTGAATATGTCTTAGGAGACCAAGCCAAGTGCTGCAACCCTGCACCTTCGTTGTGCTCCAGGTACGTCTCAATCTGGCTCTTCCTCTTTGTTCCGTACACCAGTTCGTTCAACGGAAGAAGAACCATCTCATAGTTGCTCGCAAGAACCACCGAGTTCAGCCCTGACTCACTCGTTCCAACGTCCTCCGCCGTAAACTCAGCGAACTCGTGGAATCCGGTGAATTTCTTCTAGTAATTCACTGCCGGCGCCAGATCCCGCAATCTAGCTCCGGGAACGACGAATCAGCCTCCACGGCTTCGAATCCAGGGAGGAACCGTAAGCCAGGATTTCGGTCAGATTCTCGGGTCGGGTCGGAGTAGCTGATGTAGCGGAGAACGACGTCGCCGTAGAGTTGAACCTCGGCGAATCCGACGCTGTTGTCGAGGAGAACCGCCGGAGATACAGGTTCGCGCCATTGGCGACGCTGGCGGAGAAGGCGGCGGAGACGTCTTCCACCTCGATGGTGACGGCGCGGACGGCGAGGCCGTGTTTAGCTGCGAAGGAGTGACAATCGGAGGCAGAGAAGGAGGGAATGGCAGCGGAGGCATCGCCGCCGGAGATTGAGGCGGAGTAAGGGGCGGAGAAGAGGAAATTGAGGTTGCCGGAGCGGAGGAGGTAGGAAGCATGAACAGCGTTTTCGGTGGATAGGTCGGATTTCGCTACGATTGGCATTCTGAGACCCCAAGAGAAGCGGCTGGCGGCGTTGTTGCGTCAGTGCACCAGAACTCCACATGGTGGAACCGGATTACCTTGAAGCGGTCCGATTTTGGGTTGGTTCGGACAAAGTTTTTGAATCCGACCAGCTTAAAACCCGGTTCGGGGGAAGATGAGGAAGCGTTTTGTTGCGTTTGGGTAACCATGACTGTGTGGAGGGAATGTGATGGAAAGTGCTTCAAGTTGAAGGTGGTAATGGTGTTGATAAAGTGCGGGAATGAGGAGGGAGGGTGACACGTGGAGGGTGTTGGTTGGTTGAGAGGGTGGGAATTATGGGCTGGTTATGTTGCGAGTTGCAATATGTTACTGCAGTAGCCCAGGGGGGAATCCCCCCCCCAAATTTAGTTTTTATTTTAAAATAAAAAAAAATTAGTCTAGTCCTTCCTTTTTTTTAGGAAAAACTACCATTTGTACTCATAAACTTTACAAACACTGACAAAAATATCCATGGAAGAAGAAAAGTGACTTTGTACTCATGAAAAAACGTCATTAAAACGTTAGCTCTGTTAAGTTAAAAGTCAACATGGCACGTTAACTGCTTACCTGACTTTTGATTTTTAATTTGAATTTTTTTAAGAACCTTATAGAAGAGAGAGAGAGAAACGTTAGAGGCACTTCGCGCCATTCCATCTTCTTCCCCACCACCCTTATGCATGCCCTAGCAGAGAGAGAGAGACGTGAACCACTTACTGAACCCGACGCCACCAACCAATCCGCCCAACCGCCTCCGTCCGCCCAAAACACCACTGGCGACCAGCATCGCCCAATCCTTCTTCCATTTTCTTCTCCATTTTCCTATTTCTTCTCTCCTTTTCGCGTAGTCACTCTGTCTCTGCGCGAACAGCCCCTGCTTCGCATCTTCCAGTCCGACGAGGAACCAAGGGCGGCGAATTTTTGTGCCGATGCGACCGCCGCTCCTCCGCCTCGCCCAATTTCTTCGTCCTTCCCTCTCATCAGCGTAGGTTCAATTCCCTTTCCCTGCTTCCCTGTCTTTTTTCTCTTTATTTTTATTACTTTTTCATTCTGTTTTAGTGATCTGGGTAGGTTAAGTTACATGATTTCTGTGTTTTGGAGTGAATGTGTTTGCTGTGGCTGAATTTTCTGGGTTGTTTGATGCCAACATAGAACTAAACACGCTGTCTGAATTTGTTGCACACCACATGCTCGATATATCGCCTGAATGAAGTTTTTTATTTAAACCTTATATCTGATCAGCATAGGACTTAAGTTTTGTTTTCATTAGGCATTTTAATTCACAAATATGCAGTTTTCTGAACTTCGTGATGATGATTGTGATTAAACTTTAGTTATGCGCTAGTTGAATGTCCTTGTTGAACACTAAGTTATCTATATGTTGTTGTCACTCAATGAAGAGATACCTACCTAACAAAATGTAATTTAGTAAATTCTTCATATTTTACACAGTTGAAAACAATACCACCACCACCATAAGATAATTATAGTTTTCAGGAGACATTTTTCTGAAACATTCACTATTTTACACGGGTTGGCAGCAAACATAGCCTATTACATATTCCTCACCAAACATCATAACATGTATATCTCAAATCATTATTCTATAAATCAATAAATGAAAGTTGAAACCCCATTTTCCATGTAATAAATAATGGAAAGGATTAAGGGATGTATTGGGCTTATGAATGCAGTTTAGCTAAAATTTCAAATAATGTATAACTAAAATTTTACTAATTCTCAATTATTCTAATAAATTTAAATCATATCTTTTTTATTGTGTAATAGATTTATAGAAACAATAGTCATTTAATTATTGAGTGAATCATATTTTATAATTTAATAATTAGAAAAGTCATAAACATTGTCCAAACTTTTTCGTGAATCAATTTTAGTGAAAATAGACAATTAACTTTCCCATGAACCATGATTTGTTCATTTAGTGGTAATAGACATACCTACATAATTAATAAGATTTACATGAATAATAATACTTTAAGAAACTAATTATCACGTTAATGTTTGAGCCGTAAGTCGTTGTTTATCAAAAGTTTATCTTCATTTCCTTTCTTTATCTTAAATATTTTTTATTTTAAATTTTTATCTATTGTATAACTAAAATATTTTTATCTATTTTATCTTAAATATTTTTATCTATTGCAGTTTAGCTTCTCTTATTACTTGTCTCAAATAAAGTGCAACTGTTTTCTGAACTTTTTGATGATGATTGTGATTAAACTTTGGTTATGCGTTAGTTGAATGTCCTTGTTGAAATAGTAGGTGTATTGATATGGACTGTTCATTCTTTTTTTATTGACAGAAATGGCTACCACGACGCATATCACATTAATAATACACCATAGAGATAGACTTGAAAGGGGATCGAATGGCAAGTTGTGTTATGCAGAAGGTGAAATTACTGAGGTGGAGAGAGTTAACATGGATACTCTGAATGGCTTCTTCATTAGTGACCTACTGAAAGATATTGGGTATCCAATCATCTCTGATTTCTACTGGGGACAGCCTGGAATGGAAATTGAGGGTGGTTTGAGGCTTTTGCGACTTGACATGGATGTCGTTAAGATGTATGAAGCTGCTGTGGAGAATGGGCATAAGATTGAATTATACACAGAGCACCCAATTAGCCATACCACAACCTTCTGTTGTTAGACCTACATCACCAACTAACCAACCGCCTCCAAGAGTTACCAGACAAACAATGCATGGTGCAAGTCGAGAGACCACTACACGATTTATGCGATTCATGCCAACTCCACCATCCACAATTCAAACACCAGGCAGATGGTCAGTACCTGGGTTCTGTCCACCAACAGGAGCATCTTCAAGTGGCAACAACAACGGGATTTTTAGTGGCAGCAGCAACTCCACACCCAACAAATAGGATTTTCTAGTGTGAATTTATTTTTTGATGAAGTACTTACTGTAATGAGAGCTCTATGAACTCTTATATTATGGTTTTTTTGTAACTTATGCCTAGTAATTAAACAGCACAACTTGATGCTTTCATGTTCATGGTTTGTATTGGTTCTATTAGGTACATTTGATTTGCTACTGCTACATCAAACTCATACCCTCGTTTTGAGGCTTTTGTTGATAACTGCATATGAGTAAATTACTTCAAGGTTTATTATAGCTTATGGAATGAATATTTAGTTCCATTTCCAGGTTACAACTTTGCTATTTATTTTACAATACCATGTTTCTGGCTATATTAAGATAAATCACGACATTTATATTTCTTTTTTTGTCAAAATTGAGTTAACTCCAATCTAACAGATATCAAATACATTAACAATCATGGACATTAATGTCATAACACAACTTGACTTTTTCCACAACAAGTGAAGATAGTAACAGAGTTTCGAAGTTCATCATCATCGAGACCAACCAGCTTCTAAGTTCATCATCATTGAAACCAAAAAGCTGCACAAAAAGACTCCAGGACAACATACACCATAAGCACAGTTACCTATTGATTAATTGGAGTAGATTCAGCCCTACACAAATCAGTAAACTCAAAAAAATAGTTATAATCCATGACCTAATAATTCTAATTTCACCCTGGAGCTTCCCTATCTTTAACAAGATCTTCACACTATTCTCTTGAATCCCTCTTCTTTGCCCAGTGAGATTGACCTCATGGTTACCATAGGAGCTATCTTGATTTTTTCTAACAAGGGCTCTTGCCAGTCCCTCCCATCCTCTGTCAATCTCATCCACCCATACAAAATACTTGCAATCCATCATCTGTAGTGTGAAAGGGAGGAATAAGGAATCATTCACAATAAGTTAATATGATCAGAAGCACAAAAACAAAAAGACTTACCTTCCATAGAGGACACCTTACGAACCATCTCCCAGGATTTGTTAAGGTTCCAGATTGTAGCAACACCACACCCTGTCCACAAAAGCATCTCCCAAACAAAGTCTTCTCTTCATCCTTCTTGGAAGATGAAGTCCCTTCTTCGCTGATGCTTCCATTCGAAGAACATTGGTTACCTCTGCTTCTCCTAGACATTCTAGGGTTTTGAAATTGAAATTGGAGAAACAGTTGAGGATAAATTAGGGAAATGAGTGATGTTATAACAGTATATTTATTCTTGGACACGTTAGACTGCTGATTCAAAGCCAGGTAAGCAGTTAACGTGCCATGTTGGCTTTTAACTTAACGGAGCTAACGTTTTAATGACGTTCGGGTACTATCGACAGACGGATCCAGCCTTTCATGGGTACTAAGTCACTTTTCTTCTTCCATGGATACTTTTGTCAGCGTTCGTAAAGTTCATGGGTACAAATGGTAGTTTTTCCCTTTTTTTATTTTCCAGCCCTCCCCTCTCTTTTTGTTCTATCTTTTCTAAATCCCCCCCCTTTTAATTTCTAAAAAAATCCAGCCCAGAGCCGCAGGTACATAGAAGTAAAGGGGCAATCGCCCCCCAAAATTTTAGTTTTTATTTTAGAAAAAATAGTTTAGTCCTCTCCTTTTTTTATTTCCCAGTCCCTCCTCTCTTTTTGTTCTATCTTTTCCAAATCTCCCCCTTTAATTTCTAAAAAAATCCAGCCCAATAGTCCATTTTCTATCCTTTTTTTATTTCCCAACCCCTATCCCTTTTTTTAATTCTCAACGTACAATCATTCCCCAATTTCCATCCCCTTTTTTTTATTTTTCAGCATACAACCAATCTCTCCCTCTTCCCTTCCCGCCCTGGCTTTCCAAAATTTCAGGTAACAACTTTTTCTTTTTTTCTTTTTCTTTATCTCTTTAATCTTCTTATCTTTTACAGTTTTACCTCTTTGACTTTTATTTTTTTTGTTTTTTGCAGATTAAAAAAAAAAGATAATAGTTTAACAAGTGATTTTTCACTCTTCTTTCTAAAAAAATGTTCTATTTTTATTCTTTTTTATATATTTAGTTATTTACTTAATTAGTTAATTTATTATTATTTGTTAATTAAGTTTATGTTTTTATATGTTAGTTTGTATATTTAGTTTTTTTTATTAGTTAACTATTTAATTACAATTTTATATTATTTATACTAGGATGCTAGTATTATTGTTCTGAATTTTAATATTTTATTTTATATTGAAATATAATTTTTATATTTTATAAAGATTTAGACTGTAATTTATATTTTTTGCTAAATATATTTTTAATTATAGGAACTTATTTGGCCATTTGAATTATGAGTAAGTTCAAAACTATTGATACATTTTTTAAAAGAAAAGATCAAGAGAATGAAGATGCTTCTACTATTACTACTCCAATACTTGAGGGGTCATCAAATTTCATTACTTCAAGTTCTTCATTGAATAGCTCAAAGCGTCCACGATTTCTTCCAAATCAACTGGATGTTTTTCGTTTGGAAAGAGATCCTGGAATGCGACCAATGATTTGGAAGTTTTCTCCAAATAAAAGAGATGAAATCTATCGGGCTTATATTAAAGTTGGGCCAAATCAACCAATTCTTGATAATTATCCATTTTCTGGTGATAAAAGTCATCGTCGCTTTCAAGCTTCATGGTTTAAATTGTTTCCATCTTGATTAGAATATTCTATAAAAGATGATGCTATATATTGTTTTTCGTACTTTCTTTTTGCTAAGAAACCTTCAATCAATACGGGTTCAAATACTTTTATTGAGAATGGTTTCAGGAATTGGAAGAAAGTAAATAGTGGAAAAGAATGTGCTCTTTTGAATCACATTCGCAAAGGTCCTAACTCATTCCATCATAAGGCTCTGAAATCATGTGATGATTTGATGAAACAATCACAACATATTGATAGACTTCTTCATAAGCAAACATAAGAAGAGATTGAAAAGAATTGAATTCAACTAGGAGCATCTATAGATTGCATTAGATGGTTGACATTTCAAGGTTGTACATACAGAGGACATGATGAAAACCAAAGTTCAAGCAACAGAGGTAACCTTTTGGAAATGTTGAAATTTTTGGGATCTTACAATGAAAGAGTGAAAAAGAATGTTTTGGAAAATGCTCCAAAAAATGCTAAGTATACTTCAAATGATGTCCAAAAAGAAATTCTACATATTCTTGCTACTAAGGTGAGAAATTCAATTAGAGAAGAGATTGGAGATGCCAAATTTTGTATTATTGTTGATGAATCTAGAGATGAATCTAAAAAGGAGAAAATGGCCATTGTTTTAAGATTTGTTACTCTAGATGGTTTTGTTAAAGAGAGATTTTTTGATCTTGTGCATGTCACTGATACTTGTGCAACAACTTTAAAGAAAGAATTGATTTCTGTCCTTTCTCATTATAATCTCCAAGTTGAAAATATTAGGGGTCAAGGGTATGATGGTGCTAGCAACATGCGGGGTGAGTGGAATGGTTTGCAAGCTTTGTTTCTTAAAGATTCTCCACAAGCATACTATGTGCATTATTTTGCTCATAGGTTACAATTAGCATTGGTGACAGCTTCAAGAGAGGTACTTCAAATTCATGAATTTTTTACTCAATTAAACTCTATTGTCACTATTGTTAGTGCTTCTTCAAAAAGACATGATCAATTACAAGAAGTTCAAGCAATTGAAAATGCAAACTTGGTTGCTCAAAATGAATTAGAAACAGGCAAATGTGCGAATCAAATAAGCACTTTACAAAGAGCTGGGGATACTCGATGGAGCTCTCACTTTAATTCTATTTGCAGTTTAGTAAAAATGTTTACTGCTACCAATATTGTTCTGAATAATATCATTGAAGACGGGAAAACTTATGCACAAAGAGGTGAGGCTTATGGTGTTAGTAAAATATTATTGTCATTTGAATTTGTTTTCACTTTGCACTTGATGAAAGAGATTATGGGAATCACTAATGTTCTTTGCCAAGCACTGCAACAACAATCTCAAGATATTCTTAATGCAATGCATATTGTTTCTACATCAAAGTTACTTCTTCAATAATTAAGAGATGGTGGATGGTGCAATTTTCTTGCAAATGTTAAAGATTTTTGTGAAAAACATGAAATTGAAGTCCCTAATACGAGTGCACAATATGTTTTTGGAAGAGGTCGATCTCGTCAACCAAGTGTGACAGTTGAGCATCATTATCGAATAGATGTATTCTTGGCAACAATTGACTCTCAAATACAATAGTTGAATAGTAGATTTAATGAGCAAACAATAGAGCTTTTGACTTTGAGTTGTGCTTTGGATCCTAAGGACAATTTCAAATCATTTAATATTGAAGAAATCAGCAAGTTAGCAGAGAAGTTTTATCCCCTTGACTTTCCTTCTAATGAGCTAAATATTTTGAAATCTCAGTTGCAACATTATCAACATGATATACAGAATCATTTGAAAGGCATTGGTACACTTTCTGAATTGTGCAACAAGTTGCAAAAAATAGGAAAATCAAGAACTTATCACATGGTTGATAGATTAATACGTCTTGTTTTGACTCTACCAGTGTCTACAGCAACAACAGAAAGAGCTTTTTCAGCAATGAAAATTGTTAAGACAAGACTCCGAAGTAAGATGGCTGATGAATTTCTTGCAGATAATTTGGTCATCTATATAGAAAAAGAATTAGCAGCTATTTTCGACACAAATTCAATTATAGATGATTTTGAAAATAGAAAAAAACGTCGAATAGCCTTTTCATGATACAAAACTGTAAGTGGTAATTTTTATATATTATTGTCTTACTTTGATTGAGATTATATATTTATTTTTTTTAATTTTATCAATAGAAATAGTAATATAAAATATAACACCGCCCCCCCTAAATAGTTAGCCTAGCTCCGCCCCTGCAGTAGCCATAGGATGATAGGATAGAGATTTGAGACGATGAGGACGAGGAAGAGAGTATGGAAGGACAACGACATTGAGTTGAGTTTGAAACTCTAGAGATCATCATAATCATGTGAGTAAACTACCATTTGTACCCACGAAAGTTGAAAACGCTGACATATCTACCCATAGAAAAAAGAAATTACCATTTGTACCCATAAAAAATTATTTTTACAGGCAAAATTATTCAAACACTAAAAAATTACCTAAAATCACTAAATTACCCTCATCTTCACCACCACACCACCTCCTTCACCCAATCACCTTTCTAACCCTGACCCTCTTCACCCAGCCACCACCCCTCTTTTCTAACCCTAACCCTCTTCACCCAGTCACCACCCTTCTTTTTCTTTCTAATCTCAAATCCCACCACCCAATACATTCCTTTATCTCTCTGTAAAGCTTTTCTTGGACTTTCGGATTCGCAATCAGCTGCGCTATCTCCCATTCCACTGCCATCGCCGTCGTGTCCATTCCCCCGTTCAGGAACTTTGAGCAGAGGGAAACCAATTCATCATTTAGAGGACCAGATTTCCTCCCTTCAACCTTCAAATCGAATAGTGTGTCAAGGTATGAGAACGTTGTTGCGATTTCGTCGGAGCCTGGATTCTCTATAGCTTTTCTTCTCTGTTCAATCAACGGTACAATGAAATCCACCTGTTCCTTTCGAACTTGTAACACTATTTTCCTCTGTTTCGAGAAGAAAGGACTCAGGATCGGAAGTTAATCATCGAGTCTTGGATTCAGAGTTATGAGAACGTTCTTCATCACTTGATCTATTTTCTCCACCTTGTGTTCTTCCATGTCGAGGCCAAAACACATTGCAACGAGGATACAGAACGTCGCGAACCTCGCATCTTTGCGGACGAAGACAACGCCATTATTGTTCTCTGCTTCAGTTCTGAGCCGGTTGATGAGATTCTCCATGGCATTGTCCCTCACGGTACGGAACTCCCTCAGCCTGGTGGAGCTCAGCATGTTCTGAACCATGTTCCGCCGCAGAGACTTCCAAACCGGTCCATAAACGGCGGCATTAATGGTGAACTTGTTAGAGCTGAAGATAGTCCTGGTAGGATATCTCATCAATGTGGGATTGGAGATTAGAAAGAGAAAGAGGGGTGGTGGCTGGGTGAAGAGGGTTAGGGTTAGAAAGGTGATTGGGTGAAGGAGGTGGTGTGGTGGTGAAGATGAGGGTAATTTAGGAATTTTAGGTAATTTTTTAGTGTTTGGATAATTTTGCCTATAAAAATAATTTTTTATGGGTACAAATGGTAATTTCTTTTTTCTATGGGTAGATATGTCAGCGTTTTCAACTTTCGTGGGTACAAATGGTAGTTTACTCTTTTTGTTAAATATTCAAATGTGGTTTTATTGGGTTGGCTAATTAGGCGTGAACTACTTTTTTCGGTCCACTCAACTCAACCCCCAACCTATTATGGCTAAATTTGTCAAACCTAGACTACCTATACTTATGCCTAGATTCGAGTAACATTATTAATTTTAACATAAAATGACATTTTACTTAATGATCAGTCCGTAATCCTTTATCAATTAAAGGTTATTTAATAAAAATAATTTAAATTCAAAATTTTTAATAATTATCCATTTTAAAAATAATAGACAAAATTATTAACAGAAAAAAACACTAAATCTACAAAGTTCCTAGTCAAGTTATTTATTGACAATATAAATTTTATTTTTTCTCTCCAATAATACAAACTTTTACTATCTATTAATACGGAAAACCGTCCAATACTTGGTTCTAAAGTAATATACTTTGGAGACAGATGGTAACGGCTGAGGGGAAAGAAAAGAGAACCACGTTGAAAAAAGAAAAAAATTTGGTAAAAATTTTTTTTTAAATCATAATTAATCAAAATTTTTTAAAATTTATTTTATGTATATAATTTAATAATATTTTGATTTTTTTATCTCATTTTCTTATTGATCTATTTATCATAATTTTATCAGTTCTATTTATTAATGATATTAATTATAATATCATATCTCTAATTATTAGACATTTTTATAACAATTATTCTTCATATACAAGTCATTTGTTGATACAAGTTTATACAAGTTATTCATTTATATTTATGCGTGCACGTTTTTCTTCTTGTCATTACTGCACTTTCTTCTTCTTCTTCTTGTTGCACCTTCTTCTTCTTTAATTATCTCGTTGTTGAAGATAATGAATAATTCAAGTTCAGATTGTCAATTGAACCAGAATGAAATTGATTATTATTTTGAATCCAATCAAGTGGCTGAAGTGTGGTTCGATTCTAGTTAATTTTTTCGTTAGTAGTTTATGATTCTGTAGGTGAATAATATTTCATTGTTGATGGTTTGAATTAAATATAATGTAAAAGTTCTGAATTAAAGAAAATATTTTTCTGTATTTGCAGTAAATTTAATTTGGGCGTAACACGAAGATATTTAGGTGTAACACGAAGATATTTGAGTGTATTGTTTAAGAATTTTCGGTGTATGTGTGCTGATAAGTTCTGTATAATTCAAAATTTTTCCTCTTCCTCATCTTCTGTTGCTTCTTCTTCTTCTTCATCTTCTTATTTCATATTCTCATAATTCTTCTTAAGAGGAAAAAATCAAACAAAGAAGAAAAAATACATGATGTTATAAAATCAATAGAAAGAGGAGGAGGAAAAAAAGTGCAGCAACAACAACAATAATAAAAAAAACGACGATGAAGATGCAATACGCGAAGAAAAAAGAGGAGAAACGCAAAGAAGGAGGAGAAGAAGGAGGAGGAGGAGGAGGAGGAACGCAGGATATAAAGAGGAACAACGTGATTTCACACACGCGTTATGTAAGTGACTTGTACACCAAAAAGGCTTGTATGTGTAGTTAGGAGTGGAAATAGGCCAGGCCAGGCCAGGCTTTGCTCTTAACAGCGCCAGGCCAGGCTTTGCTCTTAACAGGCCTGGCCTGTCATGTAGTTAATTGGCTTGAGTCTGGTTTGCAGCCTGCTATAGGCTTTTTTCAAAGTACTAATCCTGGCCTGTTATTCAGCCTGGCCTGGCCTGAAACCTGTTAAAATGTCTGCTAATTTTTTTTACAAAAATAAAAATATTATTTAAAAATTTTTTTTAATAAACATATTTATATGTAAAATGTCATATTTAATATTTATAAGAATTTTTAAACTTTAAAGTATTTAAAATATACAAAACTATTTATAATTAAATATAATAAATTTAAAATATCTCATAATTTTGTTAATAATAAAAAATTTATTTATATATGTAATTATATATTAAAAGGCCCAAGCAGGCCTGACAGGCCAATAAGGGTAATTAGTGAGCCTGGACCTAGCTTATTAACATAATAAGGTTTTTATAAGAGTCTGAGCCTGTGCCTATTTTATAACAGGCCAGGTCAGGCCAGGGCAAACACAGGCCAGGCTACAGGCCCCTGGCAGGCTGCCTGCCCTTTTTCACCCCTATATGTAGTGTAACACCCTACCATATAGAATCTTATGCTTAAGTCATAAGACAGAGGTGGTGAGGTATTACGAGCTCTAAAATCTTATGCTTAAGTAAAATTATATATATATATATATATATATATATATATATATATATATATATATATATATATATATAAGTTTAATAACTAGGAGCCTTTGATAAAAAGTCAAAACAAAAGCGGTAAAACGAAAAGTGCAACACACACGAAATGACAACGTATACGAACCAAGATAAGAGTAAGCTAACATGGATATATACTAAAGAGTTCCAAAATACAATTAACAAGGCTCATGACTCAGCTCGCGAAGATAAACCGGCCAGAGCATATAAGTATATATATACATATATATAAGAGAACCCAAAAGAACCCAAAATACAAACTTTACAGAACCTGTTTCTCAAAAATAACCTCTAAGAGGAAGTTAATACATCATATACATAAGTAGTGGAGATAATAAGTATCTACATATACATGTAACCAAAATAAAGCCCAAAAAATACCAGAGATCTTCGCTATCAGAAGCTTCCAACATGCCTCAGTAAGGTGCCTCACGTCTTGCATCTGAAAACCACAAAATATATATGGGGTGAGAACCAGAAGTTCTCAACATAGTAACAGTGCCCACATATCTAACATATAATGTCCCGGAAAAGCCAAAGGCAATCTTAGAACTTTCGACGTTGATTTAAACTTATAAAACATAACTAAACCAAAATAGATTAGGAAACTAGCTAAGGGTCTTCATTCTATCTAAAACTCTCCTTTCGAACTCCACCGAACCTCCCAACCTCCATTGGAATAATTTATTCAAACATAATTATTACATACAAGGAAAAATACAACTAAGATTCAGATACAACAGATAAACAGGTAGCAAGTAGTTTATGCAATCAGTTAGGCAATTCAACACAACTAAGATTCAGATACAGCAGATAAACAGGTAGCAAGTAGTTTATGCAATCAGTTAGGCAATTCAAACAAAGCATACTAAACAAACACATAGATACATATGATGCATGCCTGTTCTATGGTTGATGAGTCTTATCTATCGGTTATATAGCCAACCCGACAAGTCTTAATAGCTAACCATTGGACTGTTCCTCTATTGTGCATCCCTAAAACTCAAGTAATTCTCAATCATAATCATATAACACACGCCGGTGTTTATCCACGGGGGCGTGCTCATCTAAAAATTTTACAGTATCTGGCCACACTTACGACATAGGGTCAGCAGAGTATCGAGTCTCAACCTGGAGCACGTGGTGGCTAGCCATTGCTTTCACCCAGAAAAACTCATATCTCAGATATTTGGAAGTGCAACAATCACATACTCAATCAATCATCATATAATCATAATCAGCCATAATTTCTTTATCAATATAGCCTTCCGGCTCATAATATAAATGGCACTTCCGCCATCATCATCATTAAACACATATAATCATTATCAGCTATGATTTATCATCAATTTACCTCTTTCTTCATCAACAAGTTACCTTCTTCATAGCCCTCACTATGTTTCATTACCCAAAATCCACCTACCAGGCTTTAAACAAGAGAAAATAGGATTTTGAAAGCTGGAGGAATGCCTTAGAAATAAAAAAATTAAAGTTTGGAAAAACAGGGGACTCGCGTACGCACCATTGCAAAACTGGACCTCTCGCGTACGCGTCACTGGTTTGCGTACGTGAGCTCCTCAACCCGAAGGCATTGCTCGCACCGCGTGCCATGTGGTCGCGTACGCAACCAAGAAAAAGACCATGTCCACATACACGACACACATCTCACGTACGCGAGCCCTTTGGACAGTGTCCAACGGCCACGTCGCGTGTGTTTCTTGCGTACGCATGCATAGCAGAAGTTCAAAAAGCTGCTAAGTCCAGAATTTTCAGTTTTGCACACTAAACTTTGATCGTGCATAACTTTTTCGTTTTAAAGTATTTTTCCTCCGTTCTTCAAACGGTGTAAACATATCGAACTAGTTTTTCTTTTTAAATAAGTTTGATACAAATCAAAGGTCCAGAGATCAAGTTATGCTCTGCCAAAGTTGATCAAAATCACGATTTTCATAAAACTTTACAAACCTCCACTTTTTAAAACATCAATTCCAAAACTTTTAAAACCAACCCAAACTTTACCAATTCAGTATTAAACATTTCCCAACACATATTTCTAACTTCCTCATTCAATCCACAACCTACCAATTTCCCACTTTCATCAATCTCAAAATTCAATAATATTCAATATTTCAAGTTCCAACACTACTCAACTTAATCAACCATTATGCATACCAATCAATATCAGATACAAATTACATACTCATCAACAAGAGCATCAACCACCACCTCTAAAACCATTAACCACATAATCAATACAATCCATCTCAACCAATCAACAACATTAATAATTCGGTTCCTATCCTAGGGTCACTAGCCTAAGTTTTCACAATACATTATATTTTAGATACGAGAAACCGAAACCATACCTTGGCCGATTCTTCGATAAACCCGGAACACCTGAAGCGTTCCTCGCACTACAAGCTATCAACCTTAGCTTTCAAAATTGATCCCAAGCTTCAATTTCCTTAAATAAGTTCCAATCTCATTGGTTTGACCTCCAATTTGATTTTCTTACTAACAACATTCAATCTAAATCACATATATCACTATAATTAATCCCTAAACTCAAAATCTCAACAATTTCATAAAAGGGTTAAGGTTCTTACCTTGCCCACAGCTCAAGTGAGCCACACCCAACAAAACTCACAAGCTAATTCGAACTTAAACCCCGAAATTAAATAATTTTCAACATAATTGTTCATTAAATTTGAAACTTAGGGAGGAAAAAACTAGAACACAGAGGTAGTTTTCTTACCTAATCAATGACTAGATTTTGTAGAGCTCGCCGTTGCGGTCGCGTGGCCACAAACGGTGCGGCGATCGGAGGTCGGAGAGAGAAGTTATGTTGGATTGAAATCAAACCAAGGGTTAGGTTTCATGGAAGTGTTCTTCCCCCTTGGGCAAATGATTCAGCGTGTTTTGCCGAAGGAGGGAGGAAAGAAGGCTGCCTTTAAGTGTGTTTGGGCTGAGTTGGGTTGGGCCTTGGGCCCAATACGAGCTCGGTTTGGCCCTTTCGGCCTAATAATAGGCCAAATTCTTTAAAATTAGTGTCAAAATTTCCTTTTTAATTAGTTCTATCACATTAAACTATAAAAATTTAATTTTCTAATTTTTTCAAATAAATATTAATTTATGAGTTAATTATTCATTAATTATTTGGGTTTTACATGTAGCAGTACTCTTCTTATAATCACTACTTAATATTCCCTTTTATAATTTGAAATTTATATTTAAGAATACAATAAACAATAATAAAAGTAAAAAACTGTAATAATAATATTCATTAAATGACTTTAATTGTAATTGAGTTTTAATTCCTTTATTTCATTTATTATCATTCTAGGAGTTAGCAAACGTAAAGGCCTTGTTTAATAGGTTTATCATTATTAGAAGAATCATGAAGGCTGTATACTCTCTCAGAGGTCAAAAATCACAATTTTAGTTCAATTACAAGTACAATTGGGATAGATTACGGAAATTTACAAGAAGTCGCCTTTATCATTGCAAATAATATGATATTTGAATTCGACCTTAACACAGTACCTATGTCGGAAGGAGTTGAAGAATAAGTTGAACAACAGATGGACTCACCCAATGAGATTGTTGTCAGTCAACCAATTTTTAAGAATATGAAAAACTATGCTAGCTTTGATAAGGTATGGTAATAAACTGATTTTTTATATGCATTTATAATTATACTGTACTAAATAAGTTTATAGACAGAACATTCATAAGTTCATATACATAACATCCATAATTACCAACAACTAATATCTAAAAGTTAAATTCATGTTTATTAGATATTACATCCATACACATATCATTTTTTAGTTATTGCATAACTAACTATCAAGTTAACACATAAGTTTTTAAATTTTATTATAATTGAATTTGAAAAAATGTCAAATTCTTAAATTAATTTATTCAATTGATAAATTCATACACATAACATCTATAATTTCATATTAATAATATCCATAATTTTATACTCATAATATTCATAATTTCATACATATGATGTCTATAATTAATAAATTTTTATAATTAATATTACCAAATTTAAATTATGTGTCTTATTGTATTCTTCAAATTATCTCATATGTGCACTAATAGGTCATGATTTTAATTATTTTAATATTTTTATTTAATATTTATATGTATGCTTATTTATTGATTTTAATATGACGAGTTAATAATTATTTTTAAAAATTTATTTTTTAATTTTTGTTTATATTTTATTTTTTAATAGTCTATATATAAAATATGAGTTGTATAGTAGAAGTTGTTAAAATTTTTTAATTTAACCTTCATAATTTCTGTAGAAAAATTACATTTTAATGGGTAATAATGTGATTGAGAGATGTTAGGAATTTAATTTGGAAAAAACTGAAATTAATTTTAGAAAGAACATTAATGACTCTAAACACGCAAAAAAAGGGTAAGTAATAAGGAGGGTGAGTGACAAGGAGGTGTATGTCACTTGCTTATCAATAGAATGAGAATTTTTACGTGACATTTCTATATTGTAATTAATTTTTGACTGCCTAGCATCAAAATATGATTAGAAAATAGAAAGTGGCTTATCAATGTGTTCCGGACAAAAGTGAACATAACCGACCAAGAGATTAAAGCCGTAACCGACCTTACGGGATAACGGTCGGATACCACAACGGATATGCCACCATAATCCATAATCGCCAAATCCCGAAAAATAATGCGTCGTAATGAGCACTTAATACCGGAAAAATGGCAGCCCTAAAGGGCAAAGACTAAAAGGGAGAGGCAACCACCAGGTAAACACACGAAAACTCACTTACAACCTCACACTTTACTGACTTTAGCATCAGAGTATCTTGCAGGTTGCCCACCTGGTCTGATTCTGCACTTGACAAAGTTGGGATCCTCTACCTCCACCTCTTTAGATCGTGACTACGCTCCAAGCACGAACATTTGGCGCCGTCTGTGAGGATACGTCGCTTGTCTATTCTAAATTCTACTCTGAGATGAATTCAGCACAACACATGTTCACAAGATGAACAATGTAGGAAAAAGAGAAAAAAATGCATGGTCACAAAAGACAAGCATTAAACCACATAATATAAAAATTCCACCAAAGAGATGGAGATGTTTACAAATTTAAATTTGTGACCATATCATTATATGTTTTAAATGCTTATAATTGCTAAACCAATTAAATAGTCAATGATTTGAAGACTGTAACAATGTAAAAATTGTGAAGTAAGAAATCGAATTTTTTTTTTTTGCAAATTTACCACAAAAGATACACCTTGACACCCAGAGATCGAAGTTTATAAAAGTAGAAGACAAAAACTTGTTCTCACGTTAAAAATTCTAATTAAGCTCCTTGAAACCAAACCACGTTCATAGTTAGACATGTAAAGGTCTAACAGCATCATATAAAGTGTTCAAAAGTGTTTTTGCTCTTCCGAGTTTAGGAGTTATCTGAATAAAAATGTAGAGAGTAGGTTGGAGACACGATGTTACCGACATCTTCCTATTTTGTGTTGATAATTCTTCGAGTTCGTCATTCCCAATGGTGGGGTTGTTCCTGTAAAGACTCCAACGCTCAAGTTAGCATGGGTTGCAAGAAGAACCAAGTTAGAGATCATACCTTAGTGCAAGTATTTGGAATAGTGCATATATTGTGAGGTTGTGATGTCATGAACTCCTCTCTTTATGTCCTTTAGAGACTATGAATTGCCTTTTAGGTTAAGTTGATCTATGAGAATGAGTTGCTATTCTCATGAATTATTTGATACTTTATTGTGGTCCCTCTTTGTATGATGCTCTTAGGCCTTTTTATATTCAATATTATAACATTCTCTTTTAATAGTAGAATGATAGTTACAACATAACAATTAACCTCATAAAATTGAGTTATTAGACATTAGAATGAGTTATGAGGAATTAATGTCCTCTTTGTAAGATATGCTTTGTAATTTGAGAGAATACTTAATTATCAAATCAGTTCCTTAGAACCTATACTATTGAACCCGGTTCTTAGTATTGGGCTTATAGAAATATTCTAGAACAAACCCCAAAATCGGTATGTATTTCTTTCAAGAAAGATTTTTTAAATTTCAGATCTCAACCCAAGCATCTTATCCTTTAAGATAGAGCTTTTTATTTTACTTTTTTTTTATAAAGTCTGAACTCTGACCATAACTTCTATCAATCATAGGTTATCACCTCAATTTATGAGTTTGGGAGTTAGAGTTTTTTTTTCAAAGTTAAATATTATGATTCTTCGATCAATAGTCGATGCTTCTATTCTTTGAATGTCAAAATAATTTTCTTGAATTTTTTTATTTGGTTTCATGGACTTCCTATAGTAGGTACCCCTAACTCGTAGCTTGTAGGCACGAGCTCCGAGTTTTCGAGATTCTGATGAAGACATATCAAAATAAATTCAAGTTGTCAAAATCAATAATTATTAAATTTACTATACATGAAATAGTAATTCAATCATAAAAATGTTGAGTTTAAAATAAAGAAATTGTTTTTCTTAAACCAATTGCTTGATGAATTTTTTCATTTAAGTGAAATCTATCTAAATGAAATTTTTTCTATCTAAAGCAATTGTTTTCACAATTGAATGATGGATTTTTCTAATTTAGATTAGTTGACTCATGAATTTTTTCAATAAATAGTTATTTAGAGTTTATTTTTTTATTTCTACTATAAATTTTTATTATTATTTTTTAAATGATAATATTCTCTAAAATATTTTATAAAAATTTAAATAAAATAAATCATACATTTATGTGTCTAAGTATGAATGTGGTTTGACTTCAAGGAGCTTAAGTAGGATTTTCAACATGAGAGCGAGTTTTGTCTTTTGGCTTTATAAATTTCGATCTCACGGTGTCAAGTTGTATTTTTTGTAGTAAATTTGTAAAAACTTTTTTTTCGATTTCTTACTTTACAACCTTTACGTTGTTATTAAGCCTCCAAATTATTGATCATTTAATTGGTTTAGCAATTATAAGCATTTGACGCATATAGTGATATAGTCACAAATTTAAATTTGTAAATATTTTTCTCTTTGGTGGAATTTTTGTATTATGTACTTTAATACTTGTCTTTTGTGAGCATGCATTTTCTGTTCTTTTTCCTACATTGCTCATCTTATAAACATGTATTGTGCTAAACTCATCTCGGGGTAAAACTTAGAATGAAGAGAATGTGGCAAGCAACGTGTCCCTATAGACGACGCTATTGTTCAGAAGTGTTTTTGCTCTTTTAAATTTAGGAGTTACCTGTACAAAATTGTAGAGAGTAGGTTGTAGACACGATGTTACCGGCATCTTCCTATTCCGAGTTGCTAATTCTCCGAGTTCGTCATTCCCAATAGTGGGGGTGTTCCTACAAGGACTCCGACGCTCGAGTTAGCATGGACCATAATAAGACATCAAGCATCTTATAATGAGAGTAGCTCATAAAAAGATAAGAGAAGCACATAACATCATAACTTCACAATATATACAGTATTCCAAATACGTATACTAAGGTATGATCTCTAACTTAGTTCTTCTTGCTACCCATGCTAACTCGAGCGTCGGAGTCCTTGCAGGAACACCCCCACCCTTGGAAATGATGAACTTGGAGAATTAGCTACTCAGAATAGGAAGATGTCGGCAACATCGTGTCTCCAACCAACTCTCTACAATTTTGTTCAGGTAACTCCTAAACTCGAAAGAGAAAAAATACTTTTGAACAATAAACTCGGAAGAGCAAAAACACTTCTGAATAATGGCGCTGTTTGTGGGATCCCTCTTTATCAAAGATCATGGCCGAACGACGAATTCAATAGACCGTCAATTTAGAAACTCCATTGAAGAGCAAACATCCAGAAGATGGACACGAGACAGACCTCACACCAAGTCTTTGAAGAAGTCCTTTTAGACTATGAAAATCGTGAACTCATCAATCAAGAGGCTCGTCATTTTGGTAGCCTCAGTGATGACTATCACCATGCCATGCAAGAAATGCGACATATGGTACAAGAGTTGAAATGATACCAGTTGGAACTTCAATGGTAATTGGCTGAACGCTCGTTGTCCAGGCAGTCCCATTCTCAAAGTCGCCCAGCTAAGGAACGAGAGCAACCTCGTGCTGGAAATTATGAACGCAGAAGGGAGCATCGAAAATTTTTTCCTTCTCCCCCACGTCGTAGAGACGAGAGGGTGTCACCCCAACGACACGGCGATTCACGGGCAAGGGAGGAATCATGATACGCTCGGTTTGAAAGGAAGAGGACTCCGCAAAGGAGTCCAACTCCTAAAAGGCATAGGAAATTCCGATAACACGTCATTATGGGTCAGATCCCATTTGCTTCCCATGTCCTTCAAGTTCGATTGCCAAAGTATTTTGATAAGCAAACTAATTTAAAGGATGTAAAATCTATGGAGGAAATCCATCAGATCACATTGGAGTACATGCAAGATGAGGATGTGTCAAAGGTAGTTTCCACTAAAAGAAAGAACCCGACATTGTCTCCTCAAAAAGGCGAAAACCCGGGACAGACCTCAAACTCAAAACCTTCAGTTCTTAGAGTTGGAAAATTCACTTCTTACACTCCCTTAGTGGCCTCACTTGCTGAAGTTTATCAACAAGTCTCTCATAAGGGCATCTTACCGAAAGTAAGGGAGATCTGACCAAGAGCTTCATTAAACAAATCCTACTATTGTGATTACCACAAGTCCCATGGTCACAAGGCTGAAGATTGTATTGATCTAAAAGATGCCCTGGAGCAAGCAATCCAAGATCGGAAGCTTCCCAAATTCGTCCAACACGTACAGCTACCAATACGACATAATAAGGATGAAGATCGGGAAACTAGAAACCCAAGAAGATCCAAACCCCAGAGAGCATGGAAGATACAACTCAGGTCATGGTCAATGTGGTGGTTAGAAGGAGCAGGTTGCCAAATTCTAACAACACTTTAAAAAGAGATGTTAAAGTCACCACCTCGGAAGTCCTCAAGGTAACAAGCATCCCAGCAATCTAGTTCACATCGGAAGACTTTCACATCGCCACATCGGATGAGGACAAGCCCCTGGTTATCACGGCCAGATTGGGTAATGGCATAGTGAAGAGGATCTTCGTTGATACTGGCGCAGACTCAAACCTCCTTTTCAGGATTGCATTTGATGTTTTGGGGTTAAAAGATCAACACCTAAAACCCCATCTCCCAGGAGTTGTTGGCCTGAGAAATCATTACATCAAGCCGGATGGAGCTGTAGATCTCCTTTTTACTTTAGTGGGAGGCACGAACATAAGGGTTGTACAAGCCAAGTTCGTTGTCCTCCAGGATTCTATAGCATACAATGTCATTTGGGGAGGAAGACCCTCAACGATTTGTGTGTATTCATCTGAACCAAGTTCTTGGTCATGAAGTTCCTGATAGTGGAAAATTGGTCACAACGATTCGAGGAAATCGGGTGTCCGCAGTCAAGTGCAACAAATCCAGTCTCACACTCTGGGATGCGATCAAAGAGTCTACTGGAGTCTTCCTTGTTGACTTGGATACCTGTATTCAAAAGAACCCGAGGCCAGAGCCTAATGGAGAGCTCAAAAAATTCAAATTGGGGACAAGCCAGAAAGGTATACTATGATTAATAAAGAGCTACCTCACCCTCTGAAGTCGGAACTCCATAGCTTATTGAGAGGTAATGTAGACTTATTTGCTTGGGAACCTGCTGATATGCCCAGAATAGACCCAGCATTCATGTCCCATCAATTGGTCATTGACCCCGCTTTCAAGCCGATTGTGTAGCGACGTCATAAGATGTCACCCGACCGAGCAGCCGAGGTCAAAAGTCAAGTCCACTAAATGCTGGGTTCATCCGAGAGTTAACTTATTCTACTTGGTTGTCAAATGTGGTGATGGTAAAAATGTCTAATGGAAAGTGGTGAATGTGTGTAGATTACACTGATTTAAACAAAGTCTATCCAAAAGACTATTTCTCTTTACCCAACATAGATAATATAATTGACTCCTCCTCGGGATATCGGGTTCTAAGCTTCTTGAATGCTTATAGTGGTTACAACCAAATCCCGATGCACAAAGCTGACGAGGAAAAAACAGCTTTCATTACCCCGGAGGGAATTTATTGTTATACCGTAATGCCTTTTGGTTTAAAAATACAGGGGCAACATACCAAAGGCTAATGGCGAAGGTTTTAAACAATAGATTGGAAGGAACATGGAAGTATACATTGATGATATGCTGATCAAAACCAATGAGGATTCTGACCTGATCAAGGACCTCAAGGAAGTGTTGGATTGCCTCTGACTTCACAAGATAAAGTTGAACCCAACAAAGTGCACTTTTGGAGTTTAGGGATGTAAACTTTTAGGGTTGATGGTTACCCAAAGAGGCATAGAGGCCAATCCTGAGAAGTGCTAGGCAATCTTGGATATGTAAAGTCCTCGGAACCTCAAAGAGGTCCAAAGGCTGACAGGTCGGTTGGCTGCGGTGTCAAGGTTCTTGGGAGCCTCTGCCACTAAAGCTAAACCATTCTTTAACTTAATGAGGAAAGATGCTGACTTTGCTTGGACGGAGGAATGTGAGGCTGCTTTCTACCATTTTAAAAACTTACTCTCATCTCTTCCCATTTTGGCAAAATCCAAGCATGGCCAACCTCTATATTTGTTTTTATCCATGACTGAAGAGACCCTGGCTTCAGCCTTGGTCTTAGAAGATCAGGACAAACACTAACGGCCACTATATTCGTTATCAAAGTCCTTCAAGGACTTGAGCTATGATACTCAAAAATATAGAAACCCACTTTTGCATTACTAACAATGGCACGTCGGTTGTGCCAGTATTTCCAAAGTTATCTGATAATTGTACGAACCAATCAGTCGATCAAAAAGGTTTTGGAAAAGCCCGACCTCGCGGGTCGGATGATGAACTGGTCTGTTGAGTTGTCTCAATTTGATGTGCATTACAAACCACACTCAACCATTAAGGCTTAAGCAATGGTCGATTTCCTAGCTGAGACGATGCACCCTGATGCCGATATACCGACATGGGAGCTTCACATGATGGAGCCTCCAATGTCCGATATGGGGGAGTAGGCCTCATCTTGACCAAAAGGGAAGACGTGGTGATTAAAGCCTCCATTAAATTTGACTTTCCTATTTCAAATAATCAAGCTGAGTATGAGGCTTTGCTTACAGGAGTGGCACTAGCCCGGGATATTGGAGCGATAGACATAACCGAGTTCAGTGATTCATAGTTGGTAACCTCTCTCAAGTTAATGGGGAGTGCCAAGCAAGAGGCCCATTACTACAAGTCTAACACACTACTTCAAAATTGCACAACAAAAGGTAAAAACCTTCAATTCTTTTTCAATCAAACATATACCTAGAGAACAAAATACTCGTGCTGATGTATTGTCCAAGCTTGCAAGCACTAAACCTGGTTTGGGAAATCGTAGTCTAATACAGGAGGTGCTTACAGAGCCCACTGTGACAAAACCCGATATTTTGATTTTTGTTCATCTATTGTCAACATTTGGATGAACCCAATTTGTGAATATTTCAAACACGGGACATTGCCTAATGATCCTAAGAAATCAAGGAAACTACCGCTTAAAGCAGCCAAGTACACTATGGTAAATGGTCAATTGTATAAAAGGGGCATATCCTAGCCATTATTGAAATGCTTAAATGTCAAACAAACAATGTATGTGCTACAAAAAAATCATGAAAGATGCTGTAGACACCACTTAGGGAGAAACTGTTGGCACAAAAAGTCATCAGAGCCGAATACTACTGGCTGACGCTCATCAAAGATGCCATGAAATATGTAAAGAAATGTGATAAGTGTCAACAACACAGCAACCTCTATCAAGCACCACCCCATGAACTCATTTCCGTTATACTGATGCGGCCATTCACTAAATGGGGGTTGGACTTGTTGGGACCTTTCCCATAAGGTCCTGGGTAGGTAAAATACCTTATAGTTGCTATAGACTATTTCACCAAATAGATCAAAGTTGCACCATTGTCTAGCATCAGCTTGTCCAATGTCAGAAGTTCATCTGAAAAGATGTCATAGCGAGGTTCGGAATTTCCGAATCCATTGTTACGGATAATAGAACCCAGTTCATAAACATGAGATTTCAAAAACTCCTGTCTGGCTTGGGAATCCGGCAAATTTTTGCCTCGATGGAACATTCCCAGGTGAACAGGTAGGCCGAGGCCGTAAACAAGATAATCTTGAATGGATTGAAGAAGAGACTAGATGAACATCTTGGTTCTTGGGCTGATGAGGTATGGTTGGTGCTGTGGTCATACCAAATTACGATACACTCTACCACCAACGAAACTCCGTTCAAACTTACCTACGGCAAAGAAGCCGTAATCCCAGTGGAACTTAGAGACCCTAGCCCGAGAATGCTTCTTGGGACATCGGCAACCCATAAAAGCTTGGACTTAATTGAGGAAGTCAGAAGTATGGCCAACTTAGCAAAACAAGCCCTAAAGCAAAGAGTTGCTAAAAGATACAACGCAAAAGTCCGACCCAGAAACTTCCAAGAAGGGGACTTGATTTTGAGGCAAGCCGATTCTAGGGTACTGGGAACTCGGAATAAGCTAGCTTCGACCTAGAAAGGACCTTTCAGGATAAAAGAGGTATTGGAAAAAGGAGAATACAAGCTAGAAACCTTAGATAGCACCGGGGTACCAAGAAGCTGGAATGCAACCCATTTGAAGAAGTAGTTCTCTTAGGTGATCGTAACACTAATAATTTTCTTTCTCTTTATGAAATAAAGGGCACTCTTTTCCTAGGAAACTAGGTTTTTAATGAAACCCCATTTTGTACTATTCAAAACTCCCTATTTTCTCAATTTTCTATTTAGTGTTTGAATTGCTCGAATGATCTCTAAGTCTCACTGTGAATTCGATGTTGCGCGTGGAAAACGCCACCTTACTCGTTTAAAATCGACATCGAGCTAAAAAAAGTAAAGTTTAAAGCAAACGGTTTAACGAAGGGAAAGGATTATGATGATTAGTATAGAATAAAATGCTAAGCATTCAATTACCTCGACATAACAGGAATAAATAACTATTAAATCCCGAAAAGAAACGGGAATGATGCTGCAAAAAGTATCATAAATACCGAGGTACCAACCTTAAAATACTTAGAAAATAAGTAAAGAAAAATTGTATATAAATTACAAAATGGAAACAATTTTTCCATCCACAACCTTTTTGAAGGCATCGACTTCGAAGACATCCAAGTCGGGGGCCTTCATCTTAATCTGCTCCTTAAATTAGTCTTGGCATCAAAGACACCTTTAATAGCTGCTTGCTTTGCTCTCCGGACAAAAAGTTTAAGATCCTCAATCTTCTTCATTAGTTTGGAAACCTGCTTCTTCCAGGTCACCTCCCTCAAATCCGAAGCAGCTTGAGCTGACTTCAAAGTTTTTACCTCATCTTCCAGGAAAATCTGCTTGGCCTGAAGGGTAGTAACCGAGTTATTGAGATCCTTAGCTTGATTGGTGGCCTCAGCAATCAACTTATCTTTGGCAAGAAATTCTGAGCAAAGACTCATTATCTCCACATCAGCGTCTCGGACATAAGTCGCGGAAAGTAGGAGCATCCTTTGGACCCAAGGGAGGGTGACCTCTAGTGGCATCTTAGCAAAAGCTACCCAAATGTCCTCATCCATAAAGTGTTTGTGCACAAACTCGGGAGCCTAAAATCCTTAGTCTAGGACATGCTTAGATGCCGGAGGGATGGAGACAATAGCATCATCCTGGTTGTCATCTCGGGGCCGATTTCGAGAAAGGAGAGTTGGCAGGGGAATTCTCCTCCACAACGAGTATCTCGGGCCTTGCCCCTCCCTACTCCCTTCCACCACCCGAGGCCGAGGTTGACGACTTATGGTTGCAGACGACGAAATCCCGTCACCACCAACTGAGATAGGAGGTTGGAATGCCAACCTCCTCTTCATCTCGGCAATGGCGGCAAGAACTCCAACCATGTCAACTATAAGACATAAACAAAAGATAACTTCTGAGATAAAGAAGACAGAAATAAATGAAGACGCAAAGAGTTGAAAGCTTTCTGATGGCATTCCGAACAGCCTACTTGTTTATAAAAATGTCTCTCAAAATTAATGGATTCTCATTCCACAGCATCATTAACAAATTGATACCGAGGATCTCGTCAGCATTCGCATTGGAAAGTCTGATTTTCGGTGAAGAAAGGAGTAGTGCCCTCAACCCTGTCAATCTTAAAAGACTTTTCTTTGAATCCATGATAGGATTCTTCAAATAAAGTAAAAATTTTTCTGTTTAGGACACCTTGGAAAGAGATGAACCCGTGCCCCCGTGACCTAAATGGAATTGTCAAAGTGAAAAAGACCCTAAGTGAGGGCACGATATCCAGGAATGAGCACAGAAGCTCGAAACCTCGGAAAATCACCTAAGTATTGGGATGAAGCTATGAAGGGGCGCACCTAGTGTGAGTTGTAACACCCTAACTACCAAAGCTCACACTTCCGGCTGCGCGACTCTGATAGTTCAGACATTACAACGACACTTATACTATTTAATACTAAATATGAGCCTGTTTAAAATTTTAAACCGCAATACCGCTCCCAAAGATACTTTCGTCCGATGACGTACATCCATAAATACCATTCAACTTACAACAACTCATAAAGAGTACGTCCATATATATACATAAATATATATATAAATAATATTACAAACAATAATCAATACAATTCCTATCCCTCTTACAGAATATCTCAAGATAAAGGCGAGGGTACAAATAATAACCTAAAGCAATACGGAACATCTCAACAACAAATGAATAAACTCTTCATAACTTCTGCGCCCATATCCTGAAAGGGGAAAAATGTAGGGGGGTGAGAACATCATCCTCGAAAGGGTTCTCAGTAGAGGGTTTTTGGGAATTACTGTAATAGGATACATGAAGATAAACCGTACCAGCGATTAATAATCGTCTTATGCCTCTTTTCAAAAACAACGGCTTATAAGTAAAAAGGAAATCTGAAATCCTTTTCTGAAAGAGGAACAGTTCAATTCTCAAAAACTCAAGAACCTTTCAAAACGGTTTATCTGTGCTGAACCAAAATAGTCTTTCATATTTTATTCCAAACCAGAAACACAAAACCGAAATCAACCATCAGTTCATCTCTTCCCAACCACGGCCCTAGGCCCAAACAATCCAACCAACAACCAATCACCACAATCCAACAGATTCCCAGATGCAAACACAGATAGGAAGTTCAAGCACAAACAAACAGTTATTACAAGTAGAACAGTTAGCAATTAATCACATAGGCAAACCAAGTATAAAATGCACACCCAACCAATGTCACACAAATGCATATGATGCATGCCTGTCCCTAGTGGCTGATGATATCATCTATCGGTTACCAAGCCAACCCGACATGTCCGGTAGCTAACCCGGACACAGTCTCTCTGTTGTGCTTTATTATCATTAGAGGGTATCTGCGCCCTGTCGCCATTAGAGGGTATCTGCGCCCTGTCGCCATTAGAGGGTATCGGTGCCCTGTCACCCTTACAACCAGAGAGAAAACACAAGCATACTCGCATACAACATTCATCTCAGCCATCCGGCTTAAATTCACAATTCATTCAATTGCATTACATGCTTTTGTACTCAACCATGGATCGCCATCCATCTTAGCCATCCGGCTCACGGTTCAATCCAGAACTAGCCAATTTATCAATAAATATAGCCCTTCAGCTTAAATTCATAATTCATAATCAGCCATACGGCCCACAACTCATTCGGCAATCAGGCATAGTTCAATAGCATACACAGCCATTCCGGCTCATAACAAAATAGCACTTCCACCATTCAACATCATCAAATTCATACATCGGCATTTAAGCCATAAATCACTTTTCTCAATTCATTCACTTTGAAATCAAGTTTCAACTCTTTTCAGCCTTGGCTTTAAAGATCTCATTTCTCAAATCATCTCAGGCTCATAAGCCACTTTTACTCAAAGTAAGTTCCCTTTTTAAAACAAAGCCGCTCTCGGCATCCTCTTTCCAAGACTTCCAAAACCATGGAAAGTTAAAGATTCAATTTGGGAACAATCAAAATCACCCATTCCACAATGGGATTTTATAACAAAGTTTCTCGGCAGAGTCCCAAGTCTTTAGGGGAGAATAACATAACTCATTTCGCCAAATTCATTTAAAATCATTAAAACATTGGCTTTCTGATTTGAGTAAGCAAATAGGATCTAAGCCAAACCGAGTCACGTAATCATTTACTTCTTTCAAAGCCGTTTCCTTTACTTAAGCAAAACCAACTTCAACCCCCAGGATAATTTCTAGAACGTTTCAACTGTTCAAGGTTTGTTTTAGTCTTGCAAGAATTCAGAATTCAAGGAGTACTTAAAACCTTTCTCAAAACATTTTAAAATGAAACTTGTCAATAAACAATCAGGTCTTTTCAAAATCATTAAAACTCTTTAATTGAAACCCCCAAGTCAAATTCAAAGGCATAAACCCTTTTCACATTCAAATAGCTTTAAAACACAAGTTTCATCTAAATAACTTTCTCCTGAAAGAGATACAATGCCTTCCTTAAGAAGCAAGACTAAATCACAATTTCCTCTTTAATAATTCATTTCAAGAGTATGAATCATCATTTTCTTGATAATTCAAATAAAATTGTAGAAGTCTTTAACTCATCATTTGCCCGACAACATTTCAATAAAGACTCGGATTTTATAGAAATTTCGGCAGCACCTCCCCTAAAACTTGGACTTTGCCACCCGGTTCGGGTCCCAACTAAACCGTTCCTCATTCCTTTTCAACAGCTCAAAACCAGAAATCAATTCAAAGCAAGCTAAATCCAACAATTGCCTCAGTGGCGTATCTCAAGGAAACCATTTCAAAATTCAACCCAATATCAACCGATTTAACTCATTTCCAAAGCTTTAAAGAATCGGTTCAGCAATAAATCATTTGTCCAAAACCAAGTCAATTAAAGTAAACCAGGCTGAATTCAAGAGTACATTCTATTTTTCACATTCCCAAGAAAATTAACTCAAATCAATCCTCAGCGGATTAAACTCGATTTCAAAGCTTTAAAGAATCAACTTCAAAACCTTACATTTCACAAGCCGCACAACAATTCAGCCAAATCAACATCCATAATCATTCGAGTCAATCAAATAATACATAAGGCAGATACAATCACCAAATACACAATATCTCACATCAGTACCCATATGTAATAATTCCAATACATAAAACACAGTTTTTGGAAAGCGCCCGTACCTCAAAATGCAAAACCATAGCCCAAATGCCTCATCAAGTCCTTTCCGTCTCAAACCGAACTGACGAAAACTAAAGCCTCAGCTCCCAGCCACTTTTGCAATAACCATAGCAACACTAATCGCAACATATAATAATCAGAACTCGATCCCACGTTACCAAGACTCATTCATTAACCAAACACAACAGAATACTAACGCGAGATTATTCGAAACATAATTTCTTACCGAAATAATACAATAAGGCAGCTGCGATTCCGAACCGGCCCCGGCAACAGCTCTGGCGGCGGCCAGAAGCTTCGGTGGATCAACTATAAAAACCGCGCAACATTAAAACCTTCTCGAAATCCAAAAAGGCAGAAACTTCAAATAAAACCCTTACTGGCCACTTTTTCCGGCGACGGCAGAAGTAGTCAGAAGCTCCGACGGTGGAACTTGGTCGCGGTAGTGGCGTTTCCCAGCGCCAGGAGCACGGTGGCACGACTGATTTCTCCCCCGGAAATGGCTATGACAGAACCAGCTTCTCCCCCTTCCGTTCACAATCCCAGCGGCAGCCACAGTGGTAGTTCTGGGCAGCTCCGGCGACAGTGGGCTCCGGCAACTCGCAGAACCCCGAGGCAGAGACAGACAGCAACTCCGGCGGCGCCAAGCTCTTTCTTGGCGAACCGAAGCAGCAGACTAGGGGGGTTTCATCTCGCTTCTTCTTCGCTGCTGGCAAGGACAATGACTACCCAGCTCCGGCGACGCGCAAGGTAGCTCCCCACTCTCTTCACCGCGAGCTCCCTCTTTGCGTGACGCCTCCCTTTTTGGTCTCTCGCTCCCCTCTGGTCGCGACATGAACGGCGGCAGCAAGGAGGGTTCGACGGACCCGAGCAGCGCGGCGGCAGCGAGCTAGGCGACTCCTTCCTCCCCTGCGCGCGCGCTCTCCCTTCTTGGTCTGTCTCTTTCTTCTCCTCTGGCTTCGCGCTCGCCGGCAGCGCCGCTGGGGATCACAAAAACAGCGGCGGCGGTGAGGAAGTAAGCGCGGGGCGGCAGCGACGACTGGGTAGTGGTCACGGCGCAGCCCTTTCCTCTCTGCCAGACCTCCCTTCTCAAGCTCCCTCCCCCATGATTTTCTGTTTCTGTTTCCTTCGTTGGGTTGCAGGTTTGCTGAAGGGAAGAAGAAAGGGTGGCGGCTGCTATGCTTGGAAATTAGGGTTTCATCATTTTGAAAACTAGGGTTTGTGTTAGGCTAGGGGTAGTTTAGTAATTTCAAATAAAAGTAGGGAATAATATGGTAATTGAAACTCAATTAAATTCAACACTAATTATATATAGAAAATACTATTTGTTCATCACTTTCACAAATTATTTTCAATAAAATGTCCAAATCAAATAATTAGAAATAGTATAATTAATTTCTCTATTTTCCAAAATAGCTGTATTAATATTTAAAATATTACTTATCCAAACCAAATCATATAAAATACTTATTATTTTATAACTATCAACTTTATAATTCAAATATAGAAAATAATCCAATAATTATAAAACTGGATAATAATCATAACTCGCCTCAAATTCGATAAATCAAAACTTGTCTTAATTATCCTTAATAAAATAATCTCTGAAATTAAGGCTATAAATAACTATATGATTTGAGACTTGATCATAATAAGACTTTTCAACGATTCTGGGTCTTACATGAGTCAAAATACTCACTTGAAAATCGAAAAAGGGTAAACGAACCCTGATCCCGGAGAACAAAGTCTCATACATCCACAACCAATCCGAGACAGTATCGGCGTGCTCATTTACGTGGAACAAATGGTCCCCGAATCTCAGGACAGAGAAAATATACAAGTTGCTAATATCAGAATAAAAAATAATTCGAACTTCTCGTAGATTACCAAGCTCATACTGTTTGATAGTGGAAGGAGTGGTTTTAATCTCCTCGTACACCCAACCGTAGATTTTTACCTCGAGCTTGCTATTTATCCTTTGAATAGGGGCAGGTCGGGGTCTCGGCAAATTCGCACTGCCACAACCACGAGCCACAATGACCTTTTTCCTAGCCATCACCTATAGGGGCACCACTACTACCTCACTACTACTATCAGGAAGCAAAAATTCTAACACTACAAAATTTTGGCTAAGAAAGCAAAAAATAAAATTCAGGAAACACAAGAATAGGGGCAAGTAGAATCACTAAATTATATGGAAAAAACTTAAACAGTGGTTCCCCAACTACATTCAGCCTAATCAAAAGTAAATAACCAAAAGGAAACATGTGAAAAATTGCAATAAGCATCAAACAAGTATCCATAGAACAGGAAGAATAAACGAAGATTCACAAGTGGAAAGCTCCAAAAAGGAAAAATTACATGCAAGAGCAAAGAGGTATCAGAATCACTAACCTTAAAAAAGTTAATAGAAAGGGTATCGACAACGATGAACTTAACAAAGACAAAGAAGAAACTGCTCGAAGAAGAAGAGGAAGACTTCGTTTGCGCGAAGTGGAAGAGTTTTTGGAGAAAGTGGGAGAGTGTTGGTAAACATTGGAAATGAAAGGTAAAGTGAAGAATAAAAGTTATTTAATTTCAAATTAATGTTGCATTTATTGCAGAGAGAGAATAGAACTGACAGTTCGTGGAATGGGGGAATCATAACCGTTTTTAAATTAAATAAACCTTTCAAAATTTTGATCTAAAGGAAGGGCTTAACTCATGAACTCGGATACCTCTGACCCGATGGCCCAGGTCCAAAACTCCGAGTTGGGGCACTATTTCGAACAAAAGCAAGCATAACCGACCAAGAGATTAAAGTTGTAACCGACCTTATGGGATAACGGCCGGATACCACAATGGATATGCCACCATAATTTCGTAACCACCGAATCCCAACAAATAATGTGTCGTAATGAGCATTTAATGTCAGAAAAAGGCAACCCAAAAGGACAAAGACTAAAAAGGAGAGGCAACCACCAGGTAAACACACGAAAACTCACTTATAACCTCACAAACTTTAGTATCGGAGTGTCTTGCAAGTTGTCCACCCGGCCTGGTTCTGCATTTGACGAAGTTGGGATCTCCTACCTCCACCTCTTTAGATCGTGACCACGCTCCGAGCACGAACACAATATTTGAATGAAATTTGCTTATACATGATTTATTAGATATTTTTAAACGTGATCAACCACCTATTTGATAAATAAATAAATAAATAAAAAGAAAATTGTGCTAAAAGACCTATTAACCAACTTTGTCAATGTAGCAACCTCGTCAAATACGCGACGGGGACACGAACCTGATGTAGGCTAATCACATTCTTATAAATGAACATGAGAGGCAAAGCATCAACCATGAATGAGTAACTCCATTCATCTTTAGAGGTAGTGAGCAACATCAATCAACTTAATTCCTTAGAAATTAAACATTCGTGAAAAAATCTACATAGACCTCATCGTTTAAACTTTAGAGTCTATGCTCCATTAACCACAAACCTTGATGAGGAAAGCATTATCCAAATAAGCTCATCATGAATTGCTACCAAGAAACGAATAAAATTTAACAAAAATACACTAGATGATGAATATGCAAGTAATCCTTTAATCATAAAGGAAGAGGGGAGTCATTATTGGTGATAAGGATAGTTTTCTACACCATCGGGAGGTCAAGCTTTGTTTGCACTGAATTTGCCAATGCATTAGTTGTTAACTCCAACAAGCTCGGGATAATGAGATAGTTGGCAGCCTACAAAAGATTTGAAACTCTTAGAGCATGTACACTAGAGTTTTTCAGCAAATATGCACATCTTTTCCAAAGCTGAGCTGACATCTACCATTTAATAATTAATGTCAAGAACAAGAACTGAGTATGTATGTGATATATCGTTAATAAACTCACCTCATTCAAATTGGAAAGAATATTTTTGTTCCGCTTCAAGTAGAAAGTGGCCTATCTCTTGAAATGATTCACCACGATCCCACGAAAATTCTATTTCTTTTGACAGAAGTCAAGGATCTACGAAAGAATATCTCTAACAATGGGTACCTCGACCTCATGCAAATTAGAATTAAAATCAATATGGTCTTGCACAAACAGGGATTTAGCAGTTGCAACCAGGGGCAGAATTTAGTTAAGACAAGGGGGGCATGGCCCCAAACTTTTGGTAAAAAAATTAGTAATACTTTTTCAAAAAATAAAAAATTAGTTCAGCTGACTCAAATACTTCGCTATGACTTAAAATACCAAAGTTCAATCTTCATCTCTTGCTTTTATTGTACAATAATTTTTAGTTTTAAATATCCAAAACATGTTGGATTTGGACTGAATTGAGTGTATTTGCATCTCTCTATTCAATAAGCAACACTCCCTTTATTTTTGAGTTCAAATATAAAAAATTAGGTATTTTTATTTATGTAATTTAATATTATTTTATATTTTACTGTTTATTTAATTTAATTTTTTATATGATAAAAAAATATTAGAATATTCAATAAGTATTGATATTATTGTATTTGTATAAATTGATAAAAAAATTCAATAAATATTATAAATTTTAATATTTGTCATTCTAACTTTTTTTTTACATATTTTACAGAATATATATTCAAATTTTTATATAAAATAATCATGAAAAATCAAAGAATTAATGCATTTTTTAAGAAGAATGCTAATATTCAAGAAGGAAAACATATAACTTTTACAATATAAACACATGTAGATAGTTCTTCTACTTTAATGAATCACGAAAAAAGTGAGATACAATTTCCAAAAGTTTAAAGAGTTGCATCGAGTTTGACCTTATTTCTTTGAAACAAAATCCTGAAAAACGGCTTCAAATTTGACAATATCAATTATCACCCAAATCAGAGAAATGAGGTTAGACGAACTTATCTTAAATGGGATCCATATCAAAAGCATCTTGACAATTATCTTCTATCTGGCTCCCCCAAAATTTTGTTTCAAGCTCCGCCACTAGTTGCAACACTCTTGCCCACCTTCAAGACAGGTCCATCGCAACTTCTTAAGGAAATTTGATCCATTTCGGGAAGTATGTTTTGATACAGAGAAAGGGCAGAGTTCATGGAAGGGATGGGATTCCACGAGACTCTCGAAATCCTTGTAAAGGGGCTTGGCCGAGTTACCAACTTTAGTGAGCCATTGTCTTAAGTCTTTACAAGCAACTACCATGTCTGAGTCTTTAGTTGAGTCATCACAAATATTGTCCAATTCAGTCAGGATGGTCTCTTTGTGTGTCTTGTCACTAGCCACATAGATAAAATAATGGAACATTTGTCGGCTCAAACAGTCATTGAGGCCCTTCAGCTCCTTGGTTGGGATCAGGAGTTTTTTAGCAGCCTTCTTATTTGTCAAAGCCAACAAGCTTGATATATGGAGTTCTTTCGCAGCCTACGAAACACATACCCACTGAAACTTTATTGATATGCAAACTAAGTGTATAAGAAAGTTTTACAGAAACTGTTAGTCTAGGAAGTAGAATTCAGGTCACAACAATGAGAAACAATGTAATGAGGGATAATAAAAATAAGAAAGAGTACTAAGGAGGACGCATGTATATTAACAAAAACAACTATGTTAGGTGTATACTAAAATCAACTACTAAGATAGAATACACATTAGAATATAAAATATAGGAAGAGTTTCAAGTGTATCGAGAATATCGGTGTTCCAGTTATTTTAACTTTTGATATAAATTATAAAAAATATATATAATATATATTAATTAAAATCAACTATTAAAACAACTGAAACACCGATATTCTCCGATACACTTGAAATTTTTCCCAAAATACATATTAAAAGTGAGATTAGTACTAACTTTAACTAATGATTGCTACTCTAATCTGTAGCCCCCTTTTTATAGGGTTATATTATTGGAACATCGTGTATTCCATTGTCCATTTCGTACCAAAAGCTGTTGTGTCCGTGTTAAACCAATTATTTTCTGGAGTAATGGTTTTAATATGCTCTGGTGCATTACCTGGATCCTCATAACCTAGTGTTTTCTGACCGTTGATATCACTTTTGCCAATCATTAATCATTAATTATTAATTATAACAAATAGCTCCCAATATATTTCTTGCCTATAATTGTATAGTTTGACCAACCATGTAAAAAATATATATAAGTATATAAACCATATCAAATTCTTGTAATAGATTTATGCATGATCAAAATTAAAAATTTAATAATAATTAATTCTTTATTTTATTACTTTATCATTCTCTTCATTTTATAAAGAATAAATGGACAAAAGTACACACATAAAAATTTTGGGTGGATAAATATACATTCCGATCTTTTGAAATATTCAATGTACACATGAAAGATTAGTAAAGATGGACAATAATGACATGCCGTTAATTGGGGTCCATTTCTGTTAAATTTACTACATACGAAAAAAAGTAGCTTGACAAAGTGGACTGTATAATGAGGGTTAGGTGAAAATTAGTTAATTTAAAAATTTAAAAAATAAAATAAAATAAAAAATCAAAGTGTATTGAGTGTCCTAATTTCGTAGAAAAATCTATCTATTACCTCAGTTATTGTAGCTATTCCAATTGCAATAGCTTTCAAAAATTGAGAGACAAGAGGTGAAGTTCATTCTAAGTTTGAGGATAAATCGAGATTATAACGCTCCGAGTTTTTAAAAATTAAATAATGAGTTAATTAAAAAAATTATTTTTTTTAAAATTAATTAAATTAAATTTTATGATATTTTAAATTTAAAATTTATTAAAAATTTTGAATAATTTTTATTATAATAATATATTTTAAAAAAAATATAAATTATTATTATTATTATTATTATTATTATTATTCCATTTAATCTATTTGGCCAAAGCCACTAAAAGAATGAAAGGAAAGAAATAAAAGATATATCTTATATACAAATGCATATATATATTATATATATATATATATATATATATATATATATATATATATATATATATATATATAACATTCACTTATTAAATATATAAACTTACTAATCGTTCATCATTATCACCACCGAATTATACACAACAAAAGGGAAAAGAAAGTGTTAACGTGACTTGCATGTATTTATAGATATACATATATACATGACACCTATCTTTCTATTTATTAATCACCATTATCATCCTTAGTTCATTTGGTTTCTTTCATCACCGAAACAAAAATCAAGGAATAAGGGAAAGAAAGAGTGACCGAGGGTAAAGGAGAGAAATCGTGGAACCTCCGAGCTTTTGATTTCGATTTTTTACGATCCGTAACTCCAATAAAAAATTTAATTCGATAAAAGAATTCGTATCCTCTTTTTCTATATATTGGTGTTACTTTTGTCCGGTAGAAGTTGATGGTGACGTAGCTCCTCTTTTTTCTTGAGTTCGGCCAATTAGAGTTCTAGGAGGTACACATAATTTCTGACGTTCTTTTCTTGGTAGCTCGATCAGAAAGCTTCTTCGGAGTCTCGAATATTTTGATTTTATATGGAGGTAAGGTTTGGTAATTTTATAATCATTAAAAGTGAATTGGATGAATGAATGTTGGTTTGATTGATTACTGTTTGAGTTTGATTAAGTCTATGTTGAATTTATGTTGAATTATTATTGTTTGCTTGAGATTTTGGATCGGCTATGTATGAACAACCAGTTAGGGTGTTACATTATGGTATCAGAGTAGTTCGTTCCTATTAAAGCCTTAAAAATGGACTGACTATGTTTCACTGTGTACTCTGAGTGTCTGTTATGCGATAGGACTTGTCTTAATGACAAGAATTTAGACTTTATATGCATGACTGTTTGTTAATTAACGCTGTTAGCTTACCATTGCACACCTCATGGTATTAAGTTTGGCCAACCTAATACTAATGATTTATGTAACACCCTACCATACAGAGTCTTATGCTTAAGTCATAATTCAGAGATGGCAAGGTATTACGACCTCTAAAATAAAAATTTAGTACGTATAGTAGTATGAATGATTGATTATAACTAGGAGCCTTTATAGAAAAAGGGGTAAACAAAAAAAACCGTAACTCGAAAGCGCTACACTCCGATCGATAACGCAACGAGCAAAGGATAAGCGAACGCGAGATTATATATATACAAAGGAGTGTCAAAAACAGGAATATCAAGACTCAAAATCCGGCTGCGAAGATAACCGGTCCGAGCATAGCAATATATACATATAATAAAATAAGGAAAACCCCAAAGAAAACCCAAAGGGACACAAATACAGAAATCTAATCTCCAAAATCCCCTCTAGAAGGAGTCATCACAGTTTGTATTATTTAATGGAGATAAAAATATCTAAACAAGATATATAAACCAAAACAGAGTCCCAAGAACAAAGGATCTTCGCTAATCCAGAAGTCTCCAGCATGCCTCAACGAGAAGTCTCGCGTCCTGCATCTGAAAACCACAAAATCCGCATGGGTGAGAACCAGAGGTCCTCAGCATGGTAACAGCTTCCACATATATAATACATAATAATAGAGGAAAGCCGAAGGCAATCCTAGAACTTCCTCCAGATAATATCAAAGCTTATAAACAAGCTAAACCATAAGTGGCAACTGACTAAAGATCCTTCAGTCTAACTAATACTTCCCTTTCCAATTCCTTCAGACCTCCCAACCACCAGCAGGAGTATAATATAGCAAGCACAGTTATATCAGACAAGAGATTTACAAATAGAAACAGATAAGGCATTTAGAAAATTAGCAAGTAATATGCAGTCAAATAGGTAATCTCAAACAATTCATGTAGTATGCTTATGATGCATGCCTGTCCCTAGTGGCTGATGATATCATCTGTCGGTTATAGAGCCAACCCGACAAGTCCTGGTAGCTAACCATTGGACTGTCCCTCTGTCGCGCATTCCCAACTCGAGTTATACTCATCTGAAACTTGATCATAATCATAATCCATATCCATCACCCTCACTGGTGAATATTTACGGGGGTGAGCTCATCCGGGGCTTTCACAGTGCCCGGCCACACTTACGACATAGGGTCAACAGAGTATCAAGTCTCAACCTGGAGCACGTGGTGGCTAGCCACTGCTACTACCCAGGAAAACTCGTATCTCAGATAGTGGAAGTGCAACATTCACAATTCATTCAACAACATATATGCATTTATACTTAGCCATAATCATGGCTCCGCCGTAACACGGCAATAATCTAGCCATCCGGCTCACGGTTAAATCCATAACCAGCCAATTCATTAACAATTACGGCCCTTCGGCCCATGGCATAACAAGCACTTCCATCGCCATTCTCCGCATCTCACATAATCATCTTTGATCCTTATTGATCATTCATTTTTCCCTTGCTTCACTCGCAAGTTACCACATTCACTAGCCCTTTTCCTCATGCTAGGCATATCATAATGATTTAAGATATAAGTGGTGAGATCGGAGGCTTAGAAGTATGAAATTTGGCTTTTAAAACTCAAAAATCAACTTTGGGATGAAAACAGGGCCACGCGTACGCGCACTCTACGCGCACGCGCGGATGGCCAAAAACTCATCGACGCAAAAGCGTCAGCCACGCGTACGCGTGGGTGCTCTTTCGCCCAGGCACAAAACTGGCACAATTCTGGCACAACTCTCTGGAAAATAGCTGGGCATATGGCGCAGCGCATCGACGCGCCCGCGCACACCACGCGCACGCGTGGATGGTGCTTCCTGGAAGAATGGCGCGCACGCGCCAAGTGCGCCTACGCGCGGAGGGTTATTCTGCTAAAAATTTTCTAAATTAAAAGCTGCAGAATTCACAGATTAAACCCCCAATCTTCCGACGGTCATAACTCTCTCATTTTAAATCATTTTTCACCCGTTCTTCGAACGGCATGGACATCCCGGATCCAATTTCATTTCTAAACAGATTTGGCACAAATCAGAGATCTGTAGTCCAAGTTATGTCCCATCAAAGTATGCCCAAAAACCATATTTTCATACAAAACCACAAAGTGCCATTTTCAAAACGAGCCACTTTCAACTCTTTTCAAAATCAATCAAAACATGCCAATTTCAACCCTTTTCTTTGAAATCATTCAAAATATACCAAAATCAACAACAAGCCATCCTCAACTCACACATTGACACTTTACCAAGATTTCCAAAACCACCATACAACCATTTTAACACTTCTCAATCAAATGGCTAAAGGACAAACACAATATCATGTCATACATCCCTCCTCATCCCAATTTCCAATAATACCATTTTCAATCAACCATCATTATACAGGACCAACATCATACTCACCATCAACATGGTACCACCCATCAATTCAACCCCAATCATCCATCAAGCATATATCACAACATGCATTTCTCATATATCACACAATCAAGGCATCAATATTCATAATCACATATATGATCACATCATATATCTCAACCATTCAACAACATCAACAATTCAATGCCTATCTTAGGGCCTCTAGCCTAAGTATTTCCTATCACATTACATATTAGATACGGGAAACCGAAACCATACCTTAGCCGATTTCCCAAGCTCAACCGGAGCACTTCCAAACTACTTGTCCACAAGCTCTCAAGGTATCAACACCTCCAAAAACAAATTTTATCACACAAAACCCTCTCCCAAGCTTTCCAAAATCACCAATTCAAGCTCCAATATTCACATATACACAACCTAAGCCACAATCATCATACCCATACACAACATCTCAATACCCAAACATCATAGAACAATAAATTACACTAGAATTGAGAATCTTATCACACCCAAGGTCCAAGGAGACAAGATTAACCTTCTCCTTCAAGAGAGTTGGGTCCTATAACATCAAAGAGCCCAAAATCTCAACATTTTTGCGCATGAAACTCGAAATCAAGGCTGGAAATTCGAAGAGCAAAACGTAGCTTACCTTAAGATTTATTGTATGAGTTTTGTAGAGCTCTCCGCGGTGAACGCGTGGCCGCAAACGGTGTGGCAATCGGAGCTCTAGATCAAAAGTTATGGTGGTTTGAAGATCAAGTGAGAGATAGAACTTGAGAGAGTGTTCTTCCCTTCTTCTCCACTATTTTCAGCGTGTGTGTAGCAAATAAGGAGAGAGAGTGCTGAAAACTAGGGTTTTGGTTTAGTTATGTTGGGCCAAGGGCCCATTTTGGGTCCGGTTGGCCCGGTTTGTTCCGTTCGGTCCAATCTTGGTCCGATTTCTATAAAATTGGTACCGAAATTCTCGTCTCAATTTTCTCTATCATATTAAGCCATAAAATAACATTTTTTGGCTTTCTAAAATAAATTATCATTTATGGGTTAATTAGCCGTTAATTAACCGGGTCTTACAGTTTATGTATATGGAAACACTAATGGATTATCATAGACGAAATAGGAGTAATAGATAATGCGAATTACAGAGTTTTGGAATGTTAGAGGTTACGAAGATAGCTCAGTTCTGAAGTATAATCTTTATTCGTGTTACACGAACTCATGCCATCTCTTCTTTCATTATCTTCATTGAAATTATTGCCTTGGATTTTTTCAGAATGTGATCTGATTATTTCCTGACCTCTTCCAAACATTATCTTTGATATTCTTGTACTTCTCTTTATGGACCTTATTTTCTTTAGTTTGAGTTTAAACTTGTTTCAATATGACAATTTTTGAGGACAAAAATTTTTGTAAGGTGGGTGAGATATAATGCCTTGAGTTTTTTTAAAAATTAAATAATGAGTTAATTATGATTTATTATTTTATTTAAAAAAATTATTTTTTCTAAAAGTAATTAAATTAAATTTTATGATATTTTAAGTTTAAAATTTATTAGAATTTTTAAATAATTTTTATTATAATAAAATATTTTAAAAAAATATATAAAAAAATCATCATCATCATCGTTATCATCATCATCATTCATTTATTCTATTTGGCCAAAGCCACTAAAGGAATGAAATGAAAGAAATGAAAGACATAGCTTATATACAAATGCATACATATATATATATATAACACTCACTTATTAAATATATAAACTTACTAATCATTCATCGTTATCACCACCGAATTATACACAACAAAAGGGAGAAGAAAGCGTTAACGTGGCTTGCATGTATTCATATATATACATATATACATGACACCTATCCTTTTATTTATTAATCACCATTACCATCCTTAGTTCATTTGGTTTCTTTCATCACCGAAACAAAAATCAAGGAATAAGGGAAAGAAGGAGTGACCGAGGGTGAGGGAAAGAAACTGTGGAACCTCCGAGCTTTTGATTCTGATTTTTTGCAATCTGTAACTCTAATAAAAAATTTAATTTGGTAAAAGTGTTCATATTCTCTTTTTCTACACGTTGACATTATTTTTGTTCGATAGAAGTTGATGGTGACGTAACTCCTCTTCCCCTTTGAGTTCGGCCAATTGGAGTTCTAGGAGGTACAGATGATTTCTGCATTCTCTTTTTCGATAGCTCGGTCAGAAAGCTTCTCTAGAGTCTCGAGTATTTTGATTTCATATGGAGGTAGGATTTGGTAATTTTATAATCATTAAAAGTGAATTAGATGAATGAATGTTGGTTTGATTGATTACTGTTTGAGTTTGAGTAAGTCTATGTTGAATTTATGTTGAATTATTGTTGTTTGCTTGAGATTTTGGATCGGCTATGTATGAACAGCCAGTTAGGGTGTTACAGACACTACTATGCCAGGAGAACAGCTTTAGTGACACTAGGGCTGGCAATGGGTAGGGTAGGGTAGGGTTTGGACTTTACCCTAACCCTACTCGCGAGTTGAAAATTTTATTAAAATTCTACCCTACCCTACCCGCACCCTAAAGTTCTAAACCCTACCCTACCCTACCCTATCCTACCCGTAGAAATATCAAATTTTTTCAAAGTAAATATAAAATTCAATCATTTCAAATTTTATACATATTAATAACATAAAAAATAAAAAACTAATGATCTAAATGACTAAATTAACTAATTAGTTTAGTGGTTGTTCACTTATTGTAAGTCATTACATAAGGGAGGTTGTGGGTTCAACTCTCACTTCCTTCACTATATACCTAATTTTTAATAAAATATGTGTTATATATGAGGTGCGAGTAGGGTAGGATAGAGTACACCCTAAACCCGTATCCTACCCTACTCGCAGGCATACCCAGACCGTACCCTACCATACCCGCAGCGGGTCGGGTAGCATACCCTACCCGAACGGATTGGACCGGGTTGGGTACCCGCAGTAAGGTATGAATTGCCAGCCCTAAGTGACACTAATGGATCTTCTGTAGGAGGTGTGACGAAGAGAAACAAAAAGAAACACCCTTTCAATGGTGGCTAATGCTACCATGACATGGAATGTGTGCTGTTAAAGTCATGAACGGTGGAGAACCCAGATAGATGGTTCTTACGGTGCCCACATTATAAGGTATGTGTACACTAATCATTGTGCTTCCAATGTTATTCGAAATCTTGGTTGATGCTAATTTGTTCTTCCCTCATCCAATCTTGTGTGGAGTAGAAATTAGAGATGAGACATGATATTTTATTTGGGTTGATAAATTTGGAGATGAATATAAGGAGAAGGATATTTTTTATGGAGGCTTATTGCACCAGTCATAACCATGGAGAAACAGTGCAAATATCAGTGAAGAGATGGACAGACATGACTACAATGCAAAGCGATTTTAAAATTGATTGCTGGGATGAATTTAGAGATTAATAACCTAAGGAGTTTGATAATTGGGTTGTACGTTGGTGTGGAAATGTTGGTATTCATGAGCTTGTATAACTTGTTAAAGTGATGTGTTATCATTGAAGTTACATGTGTTGTTTCTGAACCTTGTTGTAATGCAAAAGTTGAAATTGTATTTTTGAATTTGTTATATGAAAAAATTGTGTTTTATTTGTGCCTCTTAAGAAAGTTATGTATAAGATCAGTAGCACTCTGAAACATGTAAATTAAACCAACCAAATACTAATCATTAAAATATAAAATAGTCACACTTTGGTGTCAACATGACCAATACTAGAACACTTGTTTGTATCATCCTAAGTACAACCATAATTCTCAAGGTTGCAAGAACCAAACCAGTCAATAAATCGGTGAGGTGACTGGTTTATTAGTTTAATAGTTTGATTGGGGTTTAACTGGGATTCGACCGGTTTAATTAAATATTAAATAAAATTATTAAAAATATAATATATAATTTTAAATATTTAAATTTCAATAAAATTTAACCTAATAAAATTTAAAATTTCAATCTATAACCTAATAGTAAAAAATAACAAACAATTGAAACAAATCAGTAATAACCATTAACCATTGAATTTGCAAACATAATCATAATTTAAATTTTGAACAAACATAATCATAATTTGAACAAACAAATAGAATTACAAAAATATATGAAATCAAACAAATAGATTATGAAATCAAATTGCAATAATAAATTAAAAATAGAACAAAAACATAATTTAAAACTTACAAAAACAGAATAAAAAAATTTGATTAATTCATTTAATTAACAAAATTAAAAGCTAAAAAGCAAAAGACAGCAGCAATCAACAGAAATTAAATGCAGAAGACAGCAATGAAAACAACAATTAACCCAGACAAACAAGAAACAATCAACATAATCAAATCCAAAAAATAGCAATTAACTCCCAAAAATGAAAACTGAAGCAGGGCAAGATCTGCTTACAAACTCAGAAATTCATAAACTCAAGCTAAAAAGAAATTAGTAAACTCAGAATCAGAAATCAGAAACCAAATAAAAGTACAAAAACAAGCAATATTAAATTGAAGACCGGCGGTGAAGGAGGAATCCAAGTGATAGCGATGGAAGAACGGAAGTGAGCTCAGGCACAGATAGGATTGAAGACAGGCTTGACGCGCGAGAGAGAGGGATCAACGATGAGGACGGACCGACGGAGACACGATTTCAGGGTGGCCAACGACGACGAAGACAGAGGCGGCGACGTCAACAGCGAGCATACCTGGCGACGCGAGGTGAAGCGATCCAGAAGAAGAGAATCGCGATGGCGGGACTCGACGCTGGCCACTGTTTGCTGGCGGTCTGGGAGAAAGAGAGCGGCTAGGGTTTCGTGTGGAGATCAGAGAGAGAGGGGCTGGGTGGTGACTAGGTCATGGGGTGTGTGCGAGAGAGAAGGGAAGGGGGGTTTTATATATTTTTTATTTTTTAAATTAAAAACCGGAAAAAAATTGTCCGGTTCAAGCGGTTCACCGGTTAACCATCGGTTTGACTGGTTTTTTCACTGGTTTTTTGCCAGACGGTTTTTCACTTCAACCGAACTGGCTAAGGGACTGGTTCCCGGTTAACCCGGTTGAACCGGCCTGTCCGGTTCGGTTTTCAAAACACTGATAATTCCTTAATGTCAACAAAAGCAACAATGAAGAAAAATAAACACAACACTAAATTAGGAACAAATTATAACTTGGGTCTAAAAAGTATTGCCCACAAAATGACTTTATTCTAAAAACCAAAAAAAAAAAAAAAAACAAAAAGGTCACATCAACATTCAACACTCTACGAGGCCTCCTAATTGAGAGTTTTGCAACAGGCATCTTCAACATCTTGGTATTCCTTGATGTCCCACCACTCTTGGCTATAGTAGAAGCTCCTGCCCCATCATATTTGGATTTTCCTTTTTGCAGCCTGGGACCTTGGGTTAGGACTTGAAGATGTTGATTTGGGCAATTTTGGATCACTGACAGGAGGCTTTGTCAGGCCTGGTGTTGGTATAAAGCTCCACCCACTTCCCGCTGCAGCTTATTGAGCTGAAGTGGATTGGTTCTGCTGAACATAAAACTAACAAAAAACTAAAAATGTGGGACTATATGATACAATAGAAACCTACAACCAACCCTAAGAAAAAGTGTGAATATACCTATGATGTTGTTGCAGCTGTAGCTACAGCCTCTTCCTCATCCAAAGCCTCCATTGTCTCCTCCTAGTAATCCTTTTAATGTTGGGCATCATCAACATCTAAATTCACTTCAACAGATGATTGTAAAATTCCAGCTTGGTTTCCATTCTTGTAAGGACAACCTCTATTATTATGTCCAATCTACACCAAACAATATTATATACATCAAGAATTAATTAGGCACTAATATTAATCTCAAACTGTCATACATTTTAATTTAAGTTTTACATTCAGACAAGTTTTGCATTTAATGGCTGTATATCTTCTTTTGAGCTTGTGAGGGTTGGGATTTAGCTCAGGACCACTTATCTTTTTCTTGGTTGGTCTACCAATTGGTTTCTTGTAATGTGAGGGAAGTAATAGATATCCTTGAGCTTTCTTTCAAAATTCCTTGAATAGAACTGGTTGGATAAATTCTTGGTAAGTTGCATTAAATGCTCCCATTGACAACCAGTTGTACACGAATGTTTTAGCTCTTTGACCCCTACTGGATAGTGTAGCACAAGATACCTACATGGCAACCTTGTAAGCTGCCAAAATTTACAAGTACATGTTTGGTGCATGGAATTGTGATCACACTTTTCACAACTCCGCACAATTAACCAGCAAGTGCAATGGGTCGTCCAAGTAATACCTTACGTGAGTAAAGGTCGATCCCACGGAGATTGTCGGCTTGAAGCAAGCTATGGTCATCCTGTAAATCTTAGTCAGGCGGATTCAAATGGTTATGAGGTTTTGATAATTAAAAGATAAATAAAACATAAAATAAAATAAAGATACTTATGTAATTCATCGGTGGAAATTTTAGATAAGCGTTTGGAGATGCTTTGTTGCTTCTGAACCTCTGCTTTCCTATTGTATTCATCCAATCATGCGTGCTCCCTTCCATGGCAAGCTGTATGATCCTCTCGGATGAAAAATACCAGGTACGGTTTCTGCACGGCTAATCAACTGTCGGATTTCTCGTCTCGGATGAAAAATACCAGGTACAGCTACCGCACGGCTAATCATCTGTCGGTTCTCACTAGCGTCAGAATAGGATCTCTCTATCCTTTTACACACTGTCACTGCGCCCAACATTCGCGAGTTTGAAGCTCGTCACAGTCATCCCTTCCCAGATCCTACTCGGAATACCACAGACAAGGTTTAGACTTTCCGGATCTCAGGAATGCTGCCAATTGGTTCTAGCCTATACCACAAAGGTTGTAATCTCACGGACTCGGTCCGTGTATTAGAGACCCAAGAGAATATACTCCGGCTGTCGTCCAATGACTATGTTGAACATCATGTAGACCGCTTGTTGTTGTCAGACACGCGGATCTTGGCTAAGCGAGTAACGAAGATAGTGGGTGATTGTCACGGGTCACCCCTTCATTTTGACTTAACTGAATTAAGTAAGAGAGTATATCTTAGAGAAGAAGTAAGCGTGAATTGAAAGAGAAACAATAGTACTTGCATTAATTCATGAAGAACAGCAGAGCTCCACACCTTAATCTATGAGGTGTAAAAACTCCACCGTAGAAAATACATAAGAGAAAAAGGTCTAGGAATGGCTGTGAGGCCAGCCTCCAAGTCCAAAGATGATATGATTCAAAAGTTAAAAGTTTTATTTATACTAAACTAGTTACTAGGGATTACAGAAAATAAGTAACTAAGTGCAGATCGTGCAGAATTCTACTTCTGGGGCCCACTTGGTGTGTGCTTGGGCTGAGCATTGAGCTTTACATGTGCATAGGCCATTTCTAGAGTTAAACGCCAGCTTGGATGCCAGTTTGGGCGTTTAACTCCAGTTTTGGTGCAAGTTCTGGCATTTTACGCTAGAAAAGGGTCTTTGGCTGGCATTTTACGCCAGTTTGGGCCATCAAATCTCGGGAAAAGTGTGAACTATTATATATTGGTAGAAAGCCCAAGATGTCTACTTTCCAACGCAATTGAGAGCGCGCCAGTTGGGTTTCGGTAGCTCCAGAAAATCCACTTCGAGAGCAGGTGGGTGAGAATCCAACAGCATCTGCAGTCCTTTCTCAGCCTCTGAATCAGACTTTTGCTCAGATCCCTCAATTTCAGCCAGAAAATACCTGAAATTACAGAAAAATACACAAACTCATAGTAAAGTCCAGAAATGTGATTTTTGCATAAAAACTAATAGAAATATAATAAAAAGTAGCTAAAACATACTAAAAACTATGTAAAAATAATGCCAAAAAGGGTATAAATTATCCGCTCATCACAACACCAAACTTAAATTGTTGCTTGTCCCCAAGAAACTAAAAACAAAATAGGATAAAAAGAAGAGAATATACAATAAATTTCAAAATATCAATGAAGCTTAGTTCCAATTAGTTGAGCGGGACTAGTAGCTTTTTACTTCTGAACAGTTTTGGCATCTCACTTTATCCTTTGAAGTTCAGAATGATTGGCATCCATAGGAACTCAGAATTTAGATAGTGTTATTGATTCTCCTAGTTCAGTATGTTGATTCTTGAACACAGCTACTTTATGAGTCTTGGCCGTGACCCTAAGCATTTTGTTTTCCAGTATTACCACCGGATACATAAATGCCACAGACACATAACTGAGTGAACCTTTTCAGATTGTGACTCAGCTTTGCTAGAGTCCCTAGTTAGAGGTGCCCAGAGCTCTTAACACTACAAGAAAAATACTCATTTAGGTACACTTGAAAAGTGTAGCCAAAAGTGAAAAAAAATGATGCCTTAGACTACGGCTACGCTTTTTGGGGTGATTCCTATTCGGCCGTTGCCTATTCTCAAAGGCTACGCTTTTCTGCACCAAGGGCTACGCTTTTGGCGTTTGGGAATAGGCTACGCTTTTCAAGTGATGCTGTCCAGGACCAAAGGCTACGCTTTTCAGCTTTCATTCTTCCAGAATAGGCTACGCTTTTCAACGCTACTGCATCACTTGTAAAGCGTAGCCACATTGTATACCATAGCTACTTTTTATAAGCGTAGCCTTAGGTCCCTCTTTTTTTTTTATATATACTATAGCTACTGTATATAAGTGTAGCCTTAGGTCTCATTTTTTTTCTTTTGTATACTATAGCTACTGTATATAAGTGTAGCCTTAGGTCTCGTTTTTTTTTTTGTATACTATACCTACTGTATATAAGTGTAGCCTTAGGTCTTATTTTTTTTCCTGTTATATATATATATATATTAATACAACATAATAGTTAATATGATTACATGTATAAATGAGTTGAATATTACAAAATAAAAATAAATACATAATTATACTAAATAATTTCTTTATATAATAAAAATTATCTCTAACCAAAATATATTTATAACATTGATCTAAAAGTACTAGAATGAAGTTAACTGTAAAGATTCATACATCTCAAACTAAAGTAAGCATAGCCATATCAAAACCATAATATCACTTAGCTAATAAAAGTATCTTCTAATAAAAATTATTAGTCAACCATACATGTAAAGATTCTAAATAGCACTCTATCTTGGCCAATAAACCACAATAATAGTCAGCTTAATCTTCATTATTGCTTAATCTTCATTGTTACCCTGCATAATTATATAGAAAAGTAGTTAAAAAAATATTCATAATGACATTCGTAATTATAAAAATTAAATGGAACACGTAGACATAGTAAACCAAGAAAGCATATACTAAAAAAAATAACATGGTCACGGCAGAAGAGGTGAATTCAAGGAATTATGTATTATCTTGTTTCATTCAAACCATGAAAATCTACAGGTGTTTCTTTCTTCCATTTCCTTTAACACAATCCTAATATGTCCCTATAGAATTTTTCATGCACTAATTAACCAGACTTTCACACTTAAATTAGATATAGGAGAGGTAAAAAATTATCAAAAAATTAAGACATCATATAATGTTAGAAGAAGTGAATCAGCTTTATTATACCAAATTCAATTATAAATGAGTCATTGACTTTGGAGATTTGATACATTGATTGTTCTATATGGACATAAATAGAAGAAACTATTAGCCCCTAAAAATGCTTAGAACTTAACACTAGATTAAGAAACACTCATAATTAAAAGCAGAAACTACCTGGTCAGCAATCAAAATGAGAATTATTAGTTTAATATTCAATTCTGTTTCAATCAAAATGAGTACCTTGAGAGCATATAATGGTGACTCCACTCCTTAAACCGGAACAAGCCTACCACCTGTCAAATCCTAACGAGATTGTAGCATTACACTTCTGAAGTTTTATCCATATTGAAGAACTAGTAAACTAAACAATCAAGAGATTTTTCTTGGTCTCGTTAGGTACCTGAGCAAAAGAGTCGCTTAAGGAGTGAGCAGGGTCAGTTGAAACCACCATAGTGGGGTGCCCATGATTTGCAAATCTCACTGCAAGGGAGGCAGCACAGCTTCTTGTAATACTTGAGTATAATTAACTAGCATGCATACCTGAGTATGAAAGGAACTCTCAACTTGGGGGGAACTATATCTCCAAAAAAGTCAGCTTCTTCACCCTTCTTCAATAAAGATCTCCTTACAATGTCCCCCAAATACATACCAGAAATCAACTTCTCAAATATCTGTGAACAATAGTGGAAGAATATTACAAAATTACACATGCTGGTTAAAGCTTTAAACCAATGACTATAACGTGATGATCTTGACCTGCTCTCCAGGATTTAACCTCTCAGCATCTAGAGCTACATCATATTCTGTTAGAGGAAGATGTGAGGATCGGAAATTACCCCACTCCATGTTTATAACCTGCAGTATTTACATGTAATCAGAGCATGCTTTATACCAGCAAATGGTGACGCTAGCTCTAGTATGACAGTAAAGTAAAGATATTTCTAACATGCAAGACAATGACAGTTATAAATAGTATAACTGATGAGCGGATAATTTATACGCTTTTTGACATTGTTTTTAGTATGTTTTTAGTAGGATTTAGTTACTTTTAGGGATGTTTTCACTAGTTTTTATGTTAAATTCACATTTATGGACTTTACTATGAGTTTGTGTGTTTTTCTGTGATTTCAGGTATTTTCTGGCTGAAATTGAGGGACTTGAGCAAAAATCAGATTCAGAGGTTGAAGAAGGACTGCTGATGCTGTTGGATTCTGACCTCCCTGCACTCAAAATGAATTTTTTGGAGCTACAGAACTCGAAATGGCGCGGTTTCAATTGCGTTGGAAAGTAGACATCCAGGGCTTTCCAGCAATGTATAATAGTCCATACTTTGGCCAAGTTTAGACGATGCAAACTGGTGTTCAACGCCAGCTCTCTGCCCAAATCTGGCGTCCAGCGCCAGAAAAGGATCCAAAACCAGAGTTGAACGCCTAAACTGGCACAAAAACTGGCGTTCAACTCCAAGAAGGACCTCTACACGTGCAACACTCAAGCTCAGCCCAAGCACACACCAAGTGGGCCCCGAAAGTGGATTTATGCATCAATTACTTACTTCTGTAAACCCTAGTGACTAGTTTATTATAAATAGGACCTTTTACTATTGTATTAGACATCTTTGGATTATCTTTTGATCTATTGATCACGTTTTGGGGGCTGGCCATCTCGGCCATGCCTGGACCTTCACTTATGTATTTTCAACGGTAGAGTTTCTACACTCCATAGATTAAGGTGTAGAGCTCTGCTGTTCCTCAAAAATTAATGCAAAGTACTACTGTTTTCTATTCAACTCATCTTATTTCGCTTCTAAAATATTCATTCGCACTTCAACCTGAATGTGATGAACGTGACAATCATCATCATTCCCTATGAACACGTGCCTGACAACCACTTCCGTTCTACATTAGATTGAATGAGTATCTCTTAGATCTCCTAACCAGAATCTTCGTGGCGTAAGCTAGAATGATGGCGGCATTCAAGAGAATTCAGAAGGTCTAAACCTTGTCTGTGGTATTCTGAGTAGGATTCAATGATTGGATGACTGTGACGAGCTCCAAACTCGCGATTGCGGGGCGTTAGTGACAGACGCAAAAGGATAGTAAATCCTATTCCAGCATGATCGAGAACCGACAGATGAATAGCCGTGCCGTGACAGGGTGCGTTGACCATTTTCACTGAGAGGATAAGATGAAGCCATTGACAAGGGTGATGCCTCCAGACGATTAGCCGTGCCGTGACAGGGCATTGGATCATTTTCCCGAGAGATGACCGAAAGTAGCCGTTGACAATGGTGATGTATCACATAAAGCCAGCCATGGAAAGGAGTAAGACTGACTGGATGAAGATAGCAGGAAAGCAGAGGTTCAGAGGACGAAAAGCATCTCCATTCGCTTATCTGAAATTCCTACCAATGATTTACATAAGTATTTCTATCCCTATTTTATTAATTACTTTCGAAAACCCATTACTGTTTGATATCCGCTTGACTGAGATTTACAAGGTGACCATAGCTTGCTTCATACCGACAATCTCCGTGGGATTTGACCCTTACTCACGTAAGGTATTACTTGGACGACCCAGTGCAGTTGCTGGTTAGTTACACGGAGTTGTGAACCATGGTCTTGGCATCATGTTTTTGGTGCCATTGCCAGGGAAAGAAAGGGCAATGAATTTTACATAATTAAAGTGTAATCACGATTCCGCGTACCAAGTTTTTGGCGCCGTTGCCGGGGATTGTTCGAGTTTGGACAACTGACGGTTCATCTTGTTGCTCAGATTAGGTAATTTTCTTCTTGTTTTCTTTTCAAAAAAAATTTTTCAAAAATATTTCAGAATTTTCTCCTTTGTTTTAGAAAAAAAAAAATAAATAAATAAATAAATAATATAAAAATGTTTTCAAAAATTTTATTCAAAATTTTTAAGAATGAATTCTAGTGTTTCATGAAGCATGTGAAGCCTGGCTGGCTGTAAAGCCATGTCTAAATTTTTTTGGACTGAGGCAGCAATTTGTTATCAAGAGCAAGCTAGTTGTTGCTAATCCACCTGTTGCTGTTCCTGATTCACCTGCTGAAGCTTGGCTGGCAATTGGCCATGTCTAGTGTTTTGAACCGGAGCTTTCATTGAAAGCTTGGCTGGCTAGTGAGCCATGTCTAATTCCTGGACTAAAGCTTTAGACTAAGAATGCAAGATTCCTGGAATTCATGTTAAAAAAAAAATTTTGGAATCCTTATTTTTTCTTTTTCATATAATTTTCGAAAAAAAAAATCCAAAAAAATTAGAAAATCATAAAATTCAAAAACATTTTTTGTGTTTCTTGTTTGGGTCATGAGTCATGTCATAAGTTTGGTGTCATTTGCATGTGCATCTTGCATTTTTCGAAAATTTCATGCATTCATAGTGTTCTTCATGATCTTCAAGTTGTTCTTGGTAAGTCTTCTTGTTTGATCTTGATGATTTTTTGTTTTGTGTTATATGGTGTTTTTCATATGCATTCTTGAATTCTTAGTGCGTAAGCATTAAAGAATTCTAAGTTTGGTGTCTTGCATGTTTTCTTTGCATTAAAAATTTTTCAAAATTGTGTCTATGATGTTTATCTTGACATTCAAAGTGTTCTTGGTGTTCATCTTGACATTCATAGCATTCTTGCATGCATTCATTATTTTGATCCATAACTTTCATGCATTACATCATTTTTCCTGTTTTCCTCTCTCATCATAAAAATTCAAAAAAACAAAAAAATATCTTTCCCTTTTTCTCTCATCAAATTCGAAAATTTGAGTTGACTTTTTCAAAAATTTTTAAAATCAAGTTGTTTCTTATGAGTCAAATCAAATTTTCAATTTGAAAATCTTATCTTTTTCAAAATCTTTTTCAAAAATAAAATCTTTTTCAAAATTCTTAGTTATTTTCGAAAATTCCAAAAATATTTTTCAAAAATCTTTTTCTTATTTTTATATCAAATTTTCGAAAATAACATAATCAATTAATGTTTTGATTCAAAAATTTGAAGTTTGTTACTTGCTTGTTAAGAAAGATTCAAACTTTAAGTTCTAGAATCATATCTTGTGATTTCTTATGAATCAAGTCATTAATTGAGATTTTAAAAATCAAATATTTTTCAAAACTAATTTCTAAAATATCTTCTTATCTTACCTTTTTCAAAAAATTGGTTTCAAAATATCTTTTCTAACCTCCTAACTTCTTATCTTTTCAAAATTTGTTTCAACTAACTAACTAACTTTTTGTTTGTTTCTTAACTTTTTCAAAACTACCTAACTAACTCTCTCTCTCTAATTTTCGAAAATATCTTCCCTCTTTTTCAAAAATTTCTTTTTAATTAACTAATTATTCTTATTTTTATTTTTGATTTTAAAAATTTTTGAAAAATACTAACATTTTTCAAAAACCATTTTCGAAAATCACTAACTCTTTTTCAAAAATATTTTTCGAAAATTCTCCCTCTCCCATCTTATTCTATTTATTTATTCATTTACTAACATCTCATCTCACATCTCAACCCTCCTCACAGTTGTGTTTCTTCCATTACATTACATTCTTTGTCTCCCCCTCTTTTCTTCCACTCACAAAGGAATCCCTATACTGTGGTATAAGGGATCTCTATTATTATTATTTTTCTGTGCCATCTTCTTTGTCATATGAGCAGGAGCAAGGATAAGAACATTCTTGTGGAAGCAGATCCAGAACCTGAAAGGACTCTAAAAAGGAAACTAAGAGAAGCTAAAATACAACAATCCAGAGATAACCTTTCAGAAATTTTCGAACAGGAAGAGGAGACGGCAGCCGAAAATAATAATAATGTAAGGAAGATGCTTGGTGACTTTACTGCACCTAATTCCAATTTACATGGAAGAAGCATCTCCATTCCTGCCATTGGAGCAAACAACTTTGAGCTGAAACCTCAATTAGTTTCTCTGAGGCAGCAGAACTGCAAGTTTCATGGACTTCCATCTGAAGATCCTTTTCAGTTCTTAACTGAATTCTTGCAGATATGTGATACTGTTAAAACTAATGGAGTAGATCCTGAAGTCTACAGGCTCATGCTTTTCCCTTTTGCTGTAAGAGACAGAGCTAGATTATGGTTGGATTCTCAACCCAAAGACAGCCTGAACTCTTGGAATAAGCTGGTCACGGCTTTCTTAGCCAAGTACTTTCCTCCTCAAAAGCTGAGCAAGCTTAGAGCTGATGTTCAAACCTTCAGACAGAAAGAAGGTGAATCCCTCTATGAAGCTTGGGAAAGATACAAACAGTTGGCCAAAAAGTGTCCTTCTGACATGCTTTCAGAATGGACCATCCTGGATATATTCTATGATGGTTTATCTGAGCTATCAAAGATGTCACTGGACACTTCTGTAGGTGGATCCATTCACCTAAAGAAAACGCCTGCAGAAGCTCAAGAGCTTATTGACATGGTTGCTAATAACCAGTTCATGTACACTTCTGAAAGGAATCCTGTGAGTAATAGGACGCCTATGAAGAAGGGAGTTCTTAAAGTTGATACTCTGAATGCCATATTGCCTCAGAATAAAATATTGACTCAGCAAGTCAATATGATCTCTCAGAGTCTGCATGGAATGCAAGCTGCATCCAACAGTACTCAAGAGGCTTCTTATGCAGAAGAAGCTTATGATCCTGAGAACCCTGCAATAGCAGAGGTAAATTACTTAGGTGAACCTTATGGAAACACCTATAACTCATCATGGAGAAATCATCCAAATTTCTCATGGAAGGATCAAAAGCCTCAACAAGGCTTTAATAATGGTGGAAGAAACAGGTTTAGCAATAGCAAGCCTTTTCCATCATCCACTCAGCAACAGACAGAGAACTCTGAACAAAATACTTCTAATTTAGCAAATTTAGTCTCTGATCTATCTAAGGCCACTGTAAGTTTCATGAATGAAACAAGATCTTCCATTAGAAATCTGGAAGCACAAGTGGGCCAGCTGAGTAAAAGGATCACTGAAATCCCTCCCAGTACTCTCCCAAGCAATACAGAGGAGAATCCAAAAGGAGAGTGCAAGGCCATTGACATAAGCAAAATGGCCGAACCCAATGAGGGAGAGGAGGACGTGAATCCCAAGGAGGAAGACCTCCTGGGACGTCCAGTGATCAATAAGGAGCTTCCCTCTGAGGAACCAAAGGACTCTGAGGCTCATCTAGAGACCATAGAGATTCCATTGAACCTCCTTATGCCCTTCATGAGCTCTGATGAGTATTCCTCTTCTGAAGAGAATGGGGATGTTACTGAAGAGCAAACTGCCAAGTTTCTTGGTGCAATCATGAAGCTGAATGCCAAATTATTTGGCATTGATACTTGGGAAGTTGAACCTCCCTTGTTCATCAATGAACTAAGTGATCTGGATCAACTGACATTGCCTCAGAAGAGACAGGATCCTGGAAAGTTCATAATACCTTGTACTATAGGCACCATGATCTTTAAGGCTCTGTGTGACCTTGGTTCAGGGATAAACCTCATGCCCCTCTCTGTAATAGAGAAACTAGGAATCTATGGGGTGCAAGCTGCTAAAATCTCATTAGAGATGGCAGACAATTCAAGAAAATAGGCATATGGACAAGTAGAGGACGTATTAGTAAAGGTTGAAGGCCTTTACATCCCTGCTGATTTCATAGTCCTGGATACTGGAAAGGAAGAGGATGAATCCATCATCCTAGGAAGACCTTTCCTGGCCACAGCAAGAGCTGTGATTGATGTTGACAGAGGTGAAATAGTCCTTCAATGGAATGAGGACTCCCTTGTGTTTAAAACTCAAAGATCTCCCTCTGCAACCATGGAGAGGAAGCATGAAAAGCTTCTCTCAAAGCAGAGTCGACCCAAGCTCCCACAGTCAAACTCTAAGTTTGGTGTTGGGAGGCCACAACCAAACTCTAAGTTTGGTGTTGAACTCCCATATCCAAACTCTAAGTTTGGTGTTGGAGAGTTTCAACAATGCTCTGAACATCTGTAAGGCTCCATGAGAGCCCACTGTCAAGCTATTGGCAATAAAGAAGCGCTTGTTGGGAGGCAACCCAATGTTTATGTATCTAATTTTTATTTTCATTGTTTTTTATGTCTTTATAGGTTCATGATCATGTGGAGTCACAAAATAAATAGAAAAATTGAAAACAGAATCAAAAACAGCAGAAGAAAAATCACATCCTGGAGGAGCATCTGTCTGGCGTTCAGCGCCAGAACAGAGCATGGTTCTGGCGTTGAACGCCCAAAATGGGTAGCTTCTGGGTGCTGAACGCCAGAACAGGCATGGTTCTGGCGTTCAACGCCAGAAATGGCACACAAATGGGCGTTGAACGCCCAAAATGGCCACCAACCTGGCGCTGAACGCCCAGAGTTGTATGCAAAGGCATTTTTACATGCCTAATGGGTGCAGGGATGTAAATCCTTGAACACCTCAGGATCTGTGGACCCCACAGGATCCACTCAGGATCCCCACCTACCTTCACTTACTTCTTCTCACCACTCTCTTTCACACAACCCCATAAACACTCTTCCCCAAAAATCCTTCACCAATCACCTCAATCTCTCTTCCCCATCACCTCTTCACCACTCACATCCATCCACTCTTCCCCATAAACCTACCTCATAAACCCCACCTACCTTCAAAATTCAAAACCAATTTCCCACCCAAACCCACCCATATGGCCGAAACCTTTCCCCCCTCCCTTCCCTATATAAAGCTCTCCATTCTTCTTCCTATTCACACAACACAACCCCTCTACACCCTTCTTGGCCGAACCACATCACCTTCTCCCTCTCCTCTATTTCTTCTTCTTCTTCATCTATTCTTTCTTCTCTTGCTCGAGGGCGAGCAAAATTCTAAGTTTGGTGTGGTAAAAGCATAAGCTTTTTGTTTTTCCATTACCATTGATGGCACCTAAGACCGGAGAATCCTCTAGAAAGGGGAAAGGGAAGACAAAAGCTTCCACCTCCGAGTCATGGGAGATGGAAAGGTTCATCTCCAAAGCCCATCAAGACCACTTCTATGATGTTGTGGCCAAGAAGAAGGTGATCCCTGAGGTCCCTTTCAAACTCAAAAGAAATGAGTATCCGGAGATCCGACATGAAATTCAAAGAAGAGGTTGGGAAGTTCTAACAAATCCCATCCAACAAGTCGGCATCCTAATGGTTCAAGAGTTCTATGCCAATGCATGGATCACCAAGAACCATGATCAAAGTAAGAACCCAGATCCAAAGAACTATGTTTCAATGGTTCGGGGGAAATACTTGGATTTTAGTCCGGAAAATGTGAGGTTGACGTTTAACTTGCCCATGATGCAAGGAGATGACCGCCCCTACACTAGAAGGGTCAACTTTAATCAAAGGTTGGACCAAGTCCTTATGGACATATGTGTAGAAGGAGCTCAATGGAAGATTGACTCCAAAGGCAAGCCGGTTCAACTAAGAAGAGTGGACCTCAAGCCTATAGCTAGAGGATGGTTGGAGTTCATTCAATGCTCAATCATTCTCACTAGTAACCGGTCTGAAGTTACTATAGACCGGGCCATCATGATCCATAGCATCATGATTGGAGAAGAGGTGGAAGTTTATGAGATTATACCTCAAGAACTCTACAAGGTGGCTGACAAGTCCTCCACTATGGCAAGGTTAGCCTTTCCTCACCTCATCTGCCACCTATGCAATTTGGCTGGGATTGACATAGAGGGAGATATCCTCATTAAAGAGGAAAAACCCATCACTAAGAAAAAGATGGAGCAAGCAAGAGAGCCCATTCATGGAGCTCAAGAGGTGCAAGAAGCTCATTACCATGAGACCCCGGAGATGCCTCAAATGCACTCTCCTCCACAAAATTATTGGGAGCAAATCAACACCTCCCTAGGAGAATTGAGTTCCAATATGGGACAATTAAGGGTGGAACATCAAGAGCACTCCATCATGCTTCATGAAATTAGAGAAGATCAAAAAGCAATGAGGGAAGAGCAATAAAGACAAGGAAGAGACATAGAAGAGCTCAAGGACATCATTGGTTCCTCAAGAAGGAAACGCCACCATCACTAAGGTGGATTCATTCCTTGTTCTTATTTCTTCTGTTTTTCGTTTTCTATGTTATATGCTTATCTATGTTTGTGTCTTCATTACATGATCATTAGTAGTTAGTAACTATGTCCTAAAGTTATGAATGTCCTATGAATCCATCACCTCTCTTAAATGAAAAAATGTTTTAATTCAAAAGAACAAGAAGTACATGAGTTTCAAATTTATCCTTGAACTTAGTTTAATTATATTGATGTGGTGACAATGCTTCTTGTTTTCTGAATGTATGCTTGAACAGTGTATATATCTTTTGAAGTTGTTGTTTAAGAATGTTAAATATGTTGGCTCTTGAAAGAATGATGACTAGGAGACATGTTATTTGATAATCTGAAAAATCATAAAAATGATTCTTGAAGCAAGAAAAAGCAGCAAAGAACAAAGCTTGCAGAAAAAAAAATAGGCGAAAAAAAAATAGAAAGAAAAGCAAGCAGAAAAAGCCAAAAGCTCTTAAAACCAAGAGGCAAGAGCAAAAAGCCAATAACCCTTAAAACCAAAAGGCAAGGGCAATAAAAAGGATCCCAAGGCTTTGAGCATCAGTGGATAGGAGGGCCTAAAAGGAATAAAATCCTGGTCTAAGCGGCTAAACCAAGCTGTCCCTAACCATGTGCTTGTGGCGTGTAGGTGTCAAGTGAAAACTTGAGACTGAGCGGTTAAAGTCAAGGTCCAAAGCAAAAAAAGAGTGTGCTTAAGAACCCTGGACACCTCTAATTGGAGACTTTAGCAAAGCTGAGTCACAATCTGAAAAGGTTCACCCAATTATGTGTCTGTGGCATTTATGTATCCGGTGGCAATACTGGAAAACAAAGTGCTTAGGGCCACGGCCAAGACTCATAAAATAGCTGTGTTCAAGAATCATCATACTGAACTAGGAGAGTCAATAACACTATCTGAACTCTGAGTTCCTATAGATGCCAATCATTCTGAACCACAATGGATAAAGTGAGATGCCAAAACTATTCAAGAGGCAAAAAGCTATAAGTCCCGCTCATTTGATTGAAGCTATGTTTCATTGATAATTTGGAATTTATAGTATATTCTCTTCTTTTTATCCTATTTGATTTTCAGCTGCTTGGGGACAAGCAACAATTTAAGTTTGGTGTTGTGATGAGCGGATAATTTATACGCTTTTTGACATTGTTTTTAGTATGTTTTTAGTAGGATCTAGTTACTTTTAGGGATGTTTTCACTAGTTTTTATGTTAAATTCACATTTCTGGACTTTACTATGAGTTTGTGTGTTTTTCTGTGATTTCAGGTATTTTCTGGCTGAAATTGAGGGACTTGAGCAAAAATCAGATTCAGAGGTTGAAGAAGGACTGCTGATGCTGTTGAATTCTGACCTCCCTGCACTCAAAATGGATTTTCTGGAGCTACAGAACTCGAAATTTAATTGCGTTGGAAAGTAGACATCCAGGGCTTTCCAGCAATGTATAATAGTCCATACTTTGGCCAAGTTTAGACGATGCAAACTGGTGTTCAACGCCAGCTCTCTGCCCAAATCTGGCGTCCAGCGCCAGAAAGGGATCCAAAACCAGAGTTGAACGCCCAAACTGGCACAAAAACTGGCGTTCAACTCCAAGAAGGACCTCTACACGTGCAACACTCAAGCTCAGCCCAAGCACACACCAAGTGGGCCCCGGAAGTGGATTTATGCATCAATTACTTACTTCTGTAAACCCTAGTGACTAGTTTATTATAAAGAGGACCTTTTACTATTGTATTAGACATCTTTGGATTATCTTTTGATCTATTGATCATGTTTTGGGGGCTGGCCATCTCGGCCATGCCTGGACCTTCACTTATGTATTTTCAACGGTAGAGTTTCTACACTCCATAGATTAAGGTGTAGAGCTCTGCTGTTCCTCAAAGATTAATGCAAAGTACTACTGTTTTCTATTCAACTCATCTTATTTCGCTTCTAAGATATTCATTCGCACTTCAACCTGAATGTGATGAACCTGACAATCATCATCATTCCCTATGAACGCGTTCCTGACAACCACTTCCGTTCTACATTAGATTGAATGAGTATCTCTTAGATCTCCTAACCAGAATCTTCGTGGCGTAAGCTAGAATGATGGCGGCATTCAAGAGAATCCGGAAGGTCTAAACCTTGTCTGTGGTATTCCGAGTAGGATTCAATGATTGGATGACTGTGACGAGCTCCAAACTCACGATTACGGGGCGTTAGTGACAGACGCAAATGGATAGTAAATCCTATTCCAGCATGATCGAGAACCGACAGATGAATAGCCATGCCGTGACAGGGTGCGTTGACCATTTTCACTGAGAGGATAAGATGAAGCCATTGACAAGGGTGATGCCTCCAGACGATTAGCCGTGCCGTGACAGGGCATTGGATCATTTTCCCGAGAGATGACCGAAAGTAGCCGTTGACAATGGTGATGTATCACATAAAGTCAGCCATGGAAAGGAGTAAGACTGACTGGATGAAGATAGCAGGAAAGCAGATGTTCATAGGACAAAAAGCATCTCCATTCGCTTATCTGAAATTCCTACCAATGATTTACATAAGTATTTCTATCCCTATTTTATTAATTACTTTTGAAAACCCATTACTGTTTGATATCCGCCTGACTGAGATTTACAAGGTTACCATAGCTTGCTTCATACCGACAATCTCCGTGGGATTCGACCCTTACTCACGTAAGGTATTACTTGGACGACCCAGTGCACTTGCTGGTTAGTTACACGGAGTTGTGAATCATGGTCTTGGCATCATGTTTTTGGTGCCATTGCCAGGGAAAGAAAGAGCAATGAATTTTACATAATTAAAGTGTAATCACGATTCCGCGTACCAATAACCTACTTACCATGTCTCTTGATTTCGGGAGAGGGTCATGCCAATTTGGAATAGCATTTGCACGTTCCACATATGCTGCATTTGTCCCTGTACCAAGGATCACAGCAGTAATGACATCCTGATTGTAGAATCTGCCTCCAGCTAGTGTTCCAATGGTATCATTAACCTAATGCAAAATCACCTAGTTAGTCTGGTGTACAGCCTTATTAGTCCAAACTTTCTATCAAACACAAACTTGAAACCATCATTCTCAAGTCCATATATTAAAAATTATTAATCAATCCTGAAGAGAGGTTAGTGGTACTGACTAGAGTTGTGGTGGACGAAATTGTGTTCCACGTTCTTTGTACTTGTGTATGATTAACAATATATAATTGTATTGAATCCTCATTGTGGCTCTATGTGTGGACACAACTCCGTTCAACTAACCAGCAAGTGCACTGGGTCGTCCAAGTAATACCTTACGTGAGTAAGGGTCGAATCCCACGGAGATTGTTGGTATGAAGCAAGCTATGGTCACCTTGTAAATCTCAGTCAGGCAGATATAAAGTGATGAAGATGTTTTCGAAATTAATAAATAATAGAATAGGGATAGAGATACTCATGTAAATCATTGGTAGGAATTTCAGATAAGCGAATGGAGATGCTTTTCGTTCCTCTGAACCTCTGCTTTCCTGCTATCTTCATCCAATCAGTCTTACTCCTTTCCATGGCTGGCTTTATGTGATACGTCACCACTGTCAATGGCTACTTTCGGTCATCTCTCGGGAAAATGATCCAATGCCCTGTCACGGCATGGCTAATCGTCTGGAGGCATCACCCTTGCCAATGGCTTCATCTTATCCTCTCAGTGAATAATATGCTCACGCACCCTGTCACGGCACGGCTATTCATCTGTCGGTTCTCGATCATGCTGGAATAGGATTTACTATCCTTTTGCGTCTGTCACTAACGCCCTGCAATCGCGAGTTAGGAGCTCGTCACAGTCATTCAATCACTGAATCCTACTCGGAATACCACAGACAAGGTTTAGACCTTCCGGATTCTCTTGAATGCCGCCATCATTCTAGCTTACACCACGAAGATTCTGGTTAGGAGATCTAAGAGATACTCATTCTAGCTTATTTCATGTAGAACAGAAGTGTTTGTCAGGCACGCGTTCATAAGGGAGAAGGATGATGAGCGTCACACATAATCATCACCTTCATCACGTTCTTGGGTGCGAATGGATATCTTAGAAGAGAAATAAGAGGAATTGAATAGAAAACAGTAGTACTTTGCATTAATCTTTGAGGAACAGCAGAGCTCCACACCTTAATCTATGGAGTGTAGAAACTCTACCGTATGAAAATACATAAGTGAAGGTCCAGGCATGGCCGTGTGGCCAGCCCCTATGGTCTAAGAACAATGTGTTCAAAGATGATCCTAAGATGCTAAGATGATCAAAAGATGCCTAATACAATAGTAAAAGGTCCTATTTATAATAAACTAGTCACTAGGGTTTACATGAGTAAGTAATTGATGCATAAATCCACTTCCGGGGCCCACTTGGTGTGTGTTTGGGCTGAGCTTAAGTGTAGCACGTGCAGAGGCCATTTGTGGAGTTGAACGCCAAGTTCTGTGCCAGTTTGGGCGTTCAACTCTGGTTTTGGATCCTTTTCTGGCGCTGGACGCCAGATTTGGGCAGAAGGCTGGCGTTGAACGCCCGTTTACGTCGTCAATTATTGGCCAAAGTATGGACTATTATATATTGCGGGAAAGCCCTGGATGTCTACTTTCCAACGCAATTGGAAGCGCGCCATTTCGAGTTCTGTAGCTCCTGAAAATCCACTTTGAGTGCAGGGAGGTCAGAATCCAACAGCATCAGCAGTCCTTTTTCAACCTCTGAATCTGATTTCTGCTCAAGTCCCTCAATTTCAGCCAGAAAATACCTGAAATTACAGAAAAACACATAAACTCATAGTAAAGTCCAGAAATGTGAATTTAACATAAAAACTAATGAAAACATCCCTAAAAGTAACTAGATCCTACTAAAAACATACTAAAAACAATGTCAAAAAGCGTATAAATTATCCGCTCATCAAGTTGAAACTCGCATATCCAAGCCAATTTTTTGCTTCGACTTGGTTAGTTCTTCCACGACATCTTCCCCAACCTACAAATCAGAACATAAAGGAAAAGTTATTTAGGACAGGAACACATTGAGATGGAAACAGAGATAATTGACAATAAGAGCAGATTGAATCAGATTAGCCTCCTGCTTCTATTGGTGGTAAAATTTATCAAAACCTTCAAAAATTTTAAGTGAAAGATAGCGAGGCTTTAATCTTAGCAAGTAACATCAAACAAGAAAAGCTTATACCTTCCCTTCTTGTCAATTTTTGTTCAGTCAACTGTCAAATAAGAACACATTCAAATAATTAGAATAAAGCAACAAAATTTGGTTTAATGAGGAGAAATAAGCTACAAGACATGTCCTGAATATTAACTCACCTCCAAATCAACAAAATTTTAAGTGTATAAATATGGCTATTAATTAGAATTTCGTTTAAAGAGAGGAAGTGTCAAGTCAAAGAGTGATCTAGCTGACCCAAGAAAGGAAATGATCTCAGATTCAATGTAAGGTCCATGCTGATGCACGTGTGGATAAAGATCGCACGAAGCAAAACCTGCATAGCAGTTATATTGGCCGGCTAGCCAAGATTCGCGGAATGGAGCTTGGCTGACGACATAGGATCCAAGAACTAGTTAGTTGGTTCGTATAAATAGGACTCGGTCTCCTCCCACATTCTCGGATTTATGTTTTTCTTTCTAGCCTTCTTTTGTTTTTTCATTTCAATCTACATATTTAGTATGCTTTTTTTTTTAAAAAAGAATAGTTTAACAAGATTACGATTTTCTTCTAAGGATTTATGGTGATCATTGCCAAGTTGCTGAGTACCCCTCTTGGCATTAATCATATAGTAAAGGTAATCATGAAGAGTGAGTTTCGGACAGTTTCTTGTTTTAAAATTTAATCAATTCAATTTTAACCAAACAATAGTTATGCACATATATCATCAACCAACCCAGCAAAAAGCAGAATGAAATTGCCACCCTATTTCCACAAAAGTGTAACATATTGTGGTTTGATCTGTGGATTAATAACTTTTTCAAAATAGTAAACACCAACACCAATTTCATTCCATTGATGTAGAAAACCTTTACCTCATTAGCCAACAATGTTCCTTCAAGTTATAGTTTAGCAAATTTCCCTCCAATTGTTAATAATAAGCTATGGGTTTGAAAAAAGCTGAAATGTAGGAATAGACCAGCATTTCAAGAATCATTAGAGCTAACTCAACTCAATGGTGGAAATTAATTAGCCTCTTACAACATTCTTGCATTGTGCTCCACATGAGGTTTATATTGAACTATCACAACAAAGTTCATGTCATAACAATTTTTTCAAACCTAGCACAAACCCTCATGCCAATAACTCACAGAACAAACAGAGTTCAGCAAATAAATAAATAAATAACAAATAAAAAAAAATCAAACACAAACAATTTTAAACCACAGGTTCTAGCAGAAAGCCAATTACCGCACTAACAGTTTAAAAGAAAAAAAAGTATCAAAGAAAAATATTTAATCAAGTACAAAAACTTTCAAAACAAAAAGTGTTTCAATATTACACACATAACACATTAAATCATTCACCTATTCAAGAAATCAACTTCAGTCTCAGAAAAGAATTACCATAAGAATCAGCAACTGAGGGAAAAATTGTAGTTTTAGTCAAAAGGGGTATAAGTAACTATAATGTCCCCATTTTTATAGATGAATACCTAGATTTCTACAATGGAGATGTCAAACAATCAGATTTCTACAACTGAGGAATCCTAAACCCAATTCATACCTGAAGTAGAAGATCTTGTGCTTGAAAAAGATGAAGAAGTTGCAGAAGACAAATTAAACTCTCTTTGGAGTTATTGCTGAGAAGCACCTGAGATAATATTTATTCTGATGAAGACACCATAAAACTAGCAAAGAATCAGAAATTTCCTTAACAAAGTCCACAAACTCTTTGTATCACTTCTGTACAAAACAGGAATTGTTATTATTAATATTATTAATTTTTTATACTATGTCTTTAAATATTAATTTAAAAAAGCTTTTAAATATATCAGTATATCAATATTTTAATAAATTTTAATTATTAATTTTAATTATATATATTATAGCTTAAATAACATAGTCTTTTTATATTTATTGGTATTTACAAGGTTATTGCCTTTGTTGAAGGCTCACCTGATATGGCTACATAAACAGGATTGTATATGATTGGTTTTCATGTTAATCAGATTTCTTTCTTTCAATTCAATTTACAATTCAGCTCACCTTTCTTCTTCCTCTTCTACTTCTTCTCTACTTCTTGTCTTCTTTTCATTCTTTACATTCTTCACACCATTTCTATTTCTGGCTAACCAAGAAACCATTCAAACTGCAAGAACTCTGTTAGAAACAAGAAGCTAAAAACAGAAAGCTGAAAACAGAGAAACGGAAGCCAACTTATTCATTGAGAAATCACAGAAACAAAAGCTTATTAACGCTGCATTTGGATTCAGTCTCAGAAACAAAAATACAGAGAAAATAGACAAGCTGTATATTAAATCACAGTTCACAAACCCTAAAATACCACACATCTTCATCAACAACAGCATGCATGTTATCAAATTACAGTTCACAAACCCATATTTCAGAGATTAAAAGCCCCAAATTAAAACCCCTAAAATAGGAACCCTAAGCCACTGATCAATTTCAGAAGCAAATAGAAATCAATACATACCTATTCGATGATGTGAGCACAGCGAAGACGATGATGAGAAGCACGGAGATGACGATGGTGAGAGCGGTGCAGCGATGATGGTGAGGGCCGCACAGCGACGATCAGTGCAAGCGATGGCGAAGAGGAGTGACGACGGTCAATGTGGAGAGTAGTGCAGGTGAGTCGTGAGTGGGAGGCGACGACTCTTAATGGCAAGAGTGAGAGGGTTTCCGCTTGTAGTGAGAGGGTCAATGGCGAGAGTGAGAGGGTCAATGGTGAGACCGAGAGTGAGAGGGTCAATGGCGAGAGTGAAGAGAGAGAGTGGGGGGCGACGATGGTGAGCTATCGAGGATGACTGAGCTATCGAGGGTTTACGAGGATGAAGGTGACTGAGCTATCGAAGGTGACTGAGACTTAAGAAGTTTGCTAAGTTTTACTAAGTGTTAAGGTCATCACTCATCAGTTTGCTTTCAGGAAAAACAAGGAAAAAAATTACTAAGTGTTAAGTTTTTGGCTCTAGAGATATTAGGCATCACTTTTAAAACGCACCCAAAACTTAACAAATAGGCTATCCTTTAAAAGCGTCTCCTTTGATACGAAAAGTGAACCTATAGATATCAACCTACGGCTACGCTTTATAAGTGATATCTTAAATACCTAAGGCTACGCTTTTTAAATGATGCCGCATTTGTGTATCCTTTTCTCTTATAAAAAGGCAACACGGAGAAAAGCGTAGCCTATTCTATGAATAGGCTACGCTTTTCAAACGTAGCCTAAAAAAAGTGTGGCTGAATGGGTATTTTTCTTGTAGTGTAAGCACACTCTTTTTGTTTGGACCACGACTTTAACTGCTCAATCTCAAGCTTTTCACTTGACACCTTCACGCCACAAGCACATGGTTAGGGACAGCTTGATTTAGCCGTTTAGGCCAGGATTTTATTCCTTTGGGCCCTCCTATCCATTAATACTCAAAGCCTTGGATCTTTTTTACCCTTGCCTTTTTGTTTAAAGGGTTATTGGCTTTTTCTGCTTGCTTTTTCTTTCTCTTTCTCTTTTTTTCTTTATTTTTCGCATTTTTTTTGCAAGCTTTGTGTTTTTCACTGCTTTTTCTTGCTTCAAGAATCAATTTTATGATTTTTTAGATTATCAATAACATTTCTCTTTTTTCATTATTCTTTCAAGAACCAACAATTTTAACATTCATAAACTTCACTATAAAAAATATGCACTGTTCAAGCATTCATTCAGAAAACAAAAAGTATTACCACCACATCAAAATAATTAAACTAATTTCAAGATAAATTTCGAAATTATGCACTTCTTTTTCTTTTTCAGAAAACATTTTTCATTTAAGAAAGGTGAGAGATTCATGGAATCATTCATAGATTTAAGACATAGACACTAGACACTAATGATCATGTAATAAAGACACAAACATAGACAATACATAAAGCATAAAAACCGAAAAACAGAAAAATAAGAACAAAAAAATTAAAGAACGGGTCCACCTTAGTGACGACGGCTAGTTCTTCCTTTTTAAGATCTTATGGAGTGCTTGAGATCCTCTATGTCTCTTCCTTGCCTTTGTTGCTCCTCTCTCATGGCCTTTTGGTCCTCTCTGATTTCATGGAGGATGATGGAGTGCTCTTGGTGCTCCACTCTCAGTTGCTCCATGTTAGAACTCAAATCTCCTAAAGAGGTGTTGAGTTGTTCCCAATAGTTGTGTGGAGGGAAATGCATCCCTTGAGGCATCTCAGGGATTTCTAGATGAGGGACTTCCTCATGCTCTTGTTAAGGTCCATGAGTGGGCTCTCTTGTTTGCTCTATCCTCTTTTTAGTGATGGGCTTGTCCTTTTCAATGAGGATGATTTCCTCTATGACAATTCTGGCTTAATTACATAGGTGACAGATGAGATGAGAAAAGGCTAACCTTGCCAAAGTAGAGGGCTTGTCAGCCACCTTGTATAGTTCTAGAGATATGATCTCATGAACTTCTACTTCCTCCCCAATCATGATACTATGGATCATGATAGTCCGATCCACAGTTACTTCGGATCGGTTGCTAGTAGGAATGATAGAGCATTGGATGAACTCCAACCATCCTCTAGCCATGGGCTTGAGGTCAAGCCTTCTCAGTTGAATCGGCTTGCCTTTGGAGTCTCTCTTCCATTGCACTCCTTCCACACAGATGTCTATGAGGACTTGGTCCAACCTTTGATCAAATTTGACTCTTCTAGTGAAGGGATGAGGATCTCCTCTCATTATTGGAAAGTTGAATGCCAACCTTACAGTTTCCGGACTGAAATCCAAGTATTTCCCCCGAACCATTGTGAGCCAATTCTTTGGGTTCGGGTTCACACTTTGATCATGGTTCTTAGTGATCCATGCATTAGCATAGAACTCTTGAACCATTAAGATTCTGACTTGTTGGATGAGGTTGTAAGAGATTCCCAACCTCTTCTTCGAACCTCACGACGGATCTCCGGATATTCACTCTTTTTGAGCATGAAGGGGACCTCGGGGATCACCTTTTTCTTGGCCACAACTTCATAGAAGTGGTTTTGATGGGCTTTTGAGATGAATCTCTCCATCTTCCATGACTCGGAGGTGGAAGCAATTGCCTTTCCTTTCCTCTTTCTAGAGGTTTCTCCGGCCTTAGGTGCCATTAATGGTTATGGAAAAATTAAAAGCAAAGCTTTTTCCCACACCAAACTTAAAAGTTTTGCTCGTCCTCGAGCAAAAGAAGAAAGAAAGGAGGAGAAGAAGAAGAAATGGAGAAGATAGAGGGGTGCTTTGGATTTGCCCAAGGGGGGTTGTAAGTGTTTATGATGTGTGAAATTGAAGGTGGTAAGGAGGGGTATCGATAGGGTAAGAGAGAGAGGGAAGTCGTTTATGAAGGGGTTGGGTTTGGGAGGGAAATGTTTTGAATTTGAATGGTGAGGTAGGTGGGATTTTATGATGGGTTTTGGGGAATAGTGGATGGATATGAGTGGTGAAGAGATTATGGGGAAGAGGGTAGGATTTGATAGGTGAATGGTGTTTGGGGAATAGGTGTTGATGTGATTGGTCAAGGATATTTGGGAAAGAGTGTTATGGAAAGGTGTGAAGAGGAGAAAAAGAGAGGTGGGGTAGGTGGGGATCCTGTGGGGTCCACAGATCCTGAGGTGTTAAGGAATTCTGGTCCCTGCACCTTTCTGGCGTTTAAACGCCCTCTGTGTGCCATTTCTGGCGTTTAACGCCATCTCTATTACCTTTTCTGGCATTTAACGCCAACCAGACACCCTTTTTTGGCGTTAAACGCCAGTCTGTCTGCCAATTCTGGCGTTTAACGCCAGCCAGACACCCTTTTTTGGCGTTAAACACCAGTTTGTCTGCCAATTCTGGCGTTTAATGCCTAGAATACTGCCAGACTGGGCGTTAAATGCCCATTCTGCTATCCTTACTGGCGTTTAAGCCTGTCATCCAGGGTGTGCTATTTTTGATGCTGCTTTTGATTCTGCTTTAATTCTGTAGTTATTTTTGTGACTCCACATGATCATCTACCTAAAGAAAATATAACATGACAATGGAAAATAAGTGTCTATAAAATTAAATATAATTAAATAACATTGGGTTGCCTCCCAATAAGCACTTCTTTAATGTCAATAGCTTGACAGTGAGCTCTTAGAGAGCTTCACAGAGACTCAAAGCTTAATGGTGGCCTCCCAACACCAAACTTAGAAGTTGAGTGTGGGGGGTCTTTTTGACTCTGTATTGAGAGAAGCTTTTCATGCTTCTTCTCCATGGTTACAGAAGAAGATCCTTGAGCCTTAAACACAAGGTAGTCCTCATTCAATTGAAGGACTAACTCTCCTCTGTCCACATCAATCACAGCTCTTGCTGTGGCTAGGAAGGGTCTTCCAAGGATAATGGATTCATCCTCTTCCTTCCCAGTGTCTAGGATTATGAAATCAGCAGGGATGTACAGGTCTTCAACCTTCACTAAGACATCCTCTACAAGTCCATAAGCCAGTTTCCTTGATTTGTCTGCCATCTCTAGTGAGATTCTTGCAGCTTAACCTCAAAGATCCCTAGTTTCTCCATCATAGAGAGTGGCATGAGGTTTATACCTGACCCCAAGTCAGACAGAGCCTTCTCAAAGGTCATGGTGCCAATGGTACAAGGTATTAAGAACTTTTCGGGATCTGATTTCTTCTGAGGTAATTTTAGTTGAACCAAAGCATTCAGTTCATTGATGAGCAATGGAGGTTCATCTTCCCAAGTCTCAGTACCAAATAAATTGGCATTCAGCTTCATGATTGCTCCTAGATACTGAGCAACTTGCTCTTCAACAATATCTTCATCCTCTTCAGAGGAAGAATAATCATCAGAGCTCATGAATGGCAACAGTAAGTTCAGTGGAATCTCTATTGTCTCTGTATGAGCCTCAGATTCCTTTGGTTCCTCATTAGGGAACTCCTTAGTAGTCAGTGGACGTCTATTGAGGTCTTCCTCACTGGAAATCACTGCCTCTTCCTCCTCTATAGGTTCGGCCACTTTGGGTATATTGATAGCCTTTCACTCTAGTGCACGAAATTGTGATCATCAATGGCACCATCAATATGGTACGCTCAATTGATATCTCAACTCTTTGTCACAATTCCGCACAACTAACCAGCAAGTGCACTGGGTCGTCCAAGTAATAAACCTTACGCGAGTAAGGGTCGATCCCACGGAGATTGTTGGTATGAAGCAAGCTATGGTCATCTTGTAAATCTCAGTCAGGCAGATTCAAATGGTTATGGATGATGAATGATTAAAAGATAAATAAAACAAAAAATAAAGATAGAGATACTTATGTAATTCATTGGTGAGAATTTCAGATAAGCGTATGGAGATGCTTTGTCCCTTCCGTCTCTCTGCTTTCCTACTGTCTTCATCCAATCCTTCTTACTCCTTTCCATGGCAAGCTGTATGTTGGGCATCACCGTTGTCAATGGCTACAATTCCGTCCTCTCAGTGAAAATGTTCAACGCACTCTGTCACAGCACGGCTATTCATCTGTCGGTTCTCGATCATGTCGGAATAGAATCCAGTGATTCTTTTGCGTCTGTCACTAACGCCCCACAATCACGAGTTTGAAGCTCGTCACAGTCATTCAATCCTTGAATCCTACTCAGAATACCACAGACAAGGTTTAGACCTTCCGGATTCTCAAGAATGCCACCATCAATTCTAGCTTATACCACGAAGATTCTGATTAAGGAATCCAAGAGATAAACACTCAATCGAAGGTAGAACGGAGGAGGTTGTCAGGCACACGTTCATAGGTGAGAATGATGATGAGTGTCACGGATCATCACATTCATCAAGTTGAAGAACAAGTGATATCTTGGAACAAGAACAAGCTGAATTGAATAGAAGAACAATAGTAATTACATTGATACTCGAGGTACAGCAGAGCTCCACACCTTAATCTATGGTGTGTAGAAATTTCACCGTTGAAAATACATAAGAACAAGGTCTAGGCATGGCCATGAGGCCAGCCCCATGATCTAAGATAGCATAGGACTACTCAAAGATTAGACTCTGATCCCCAAAGATACAATAGCAAAAGGTCCTATTTATAGAGAACTAGTAGCTTAAGATTTACAAAAATGAGTAAATGACGTAAATATCCACTTCCGGGCCCACTTGGTGTGTGTTTGGGCTGAGCATTGAAGCATTTTCGTGTAGAGACTTTTCCTAGAGTTAAACGCCAGCTTTTGTTTCAGTTTGGGCGTTTAACTCCCACTTTGGTGCCAGTTCTGGCGTTTAACGCTGGGAATTCTTGAGCTGAATTTGAACGCCGGTTTGGGCCATCAAATCTCGGGCAAAGTATGGACTATTATATATTTCTGGAAAGCCCAGGATGTCTACTTTCCAACGCAATTGAGAGCGCGCCAATTGGGCTTCTGTAGCTCCAAAAAATCCACTTCGAGTGCAGGAAGGTCAGAATCCAACAGTATCTGCAGTCCTTTTCAGCCTCTGAATCAGATTTTTGCTCAGGACCCTCAATTTCAGCCAGAAAATACCTGAAATCACAGAAAAATACACAAACTCATAGTAAAGTCCAGAAATGAGATTTTTAAATAAAAACTAATAAAAATATTATAAAAACTAATTAAAATAAACTAAAAACATACTAAAAACAATGCCAAAAAGCGTATAAATTATCCGCTCATCACAACACCAAACTTAAATTGTTGCTTGTCCCCAAGCAACTGAAAATCAAAATAGGATAAAAAGAAGAGAATATACAATGAATTCCAAAAACATCTATGAAGATCAGTCTTAATTAGATGAGCGGGGCTATTAGCTTTTTGCTTCTGAACAGTTTTGGCATCTCACTTTATCCTTTGAAGTTCAGAATGATTGGCATCTATAGGAACTCAGAATCCAGATAGTGTTACTGACTCTCCTAGTTAAGTATGTTGATTCTTGAACACAGCTACTTTATGAGTCTTGGCTGTGGCCCTAAACACTTTGTTTTCCAGTATTACCACCGGATACATAAATGCCACAGACACATAACTGGGTGAACCTTTTCAGATTGTGACTCAGCTTTGCTAGAGTCCCCAATTTGAGGTGTCCAGGGTTCTTAAGCACACTCTTCTTTTTGCTTTGGACCTCGACTTTAACTGCTCAGTCTCAAGTTTTCACTTGACACCTTCACGCCACAAGCACATGGTTAGGGACAGCTTGGTTTAGCCGCTTAGGCCAGGATTTTATTCCTGTGGGCCCTCCTATCCACTGATGCTCAAAGCCTTGGATCCTTTTTATCACCCTTGCCTTTTGGTTTAAAGGGGTATTGGCTTTTTCTTCTTGCTTTTCTTTTTCTTTCTTCTTTTTTTTCGCATATATCTTTTTTTTTTCTGCAAGCCTTTCACTGCTTTTTCTTGCTTCAAGAATCAATTTTATGATTTTTCAGATCATCAGATAACATTTCTCCTTTTCCTTTCATTGTTTCAAGAGCCAACAATTTTAACATTCATAAACAATCAAATTCAAAAATATGCACTGTTCAAGCATTCATTCAGAAAAACAATAGCATTGCCACCACATCAAGATAATTAAACTGTTTTAAAATTTGAAATTCATGCACTTCTTTTTCTTTTTCAATTAAAAACATTTTTCTTTTAAGAAAGGTGATGGATTCATAGGACACTCATAGCTTTAAGGCATAGACACTAAGACACTAATGATCATAAGACACAAACATAGATAAACATAAGCATAAAAAAATTCGAAAAATAGGAAAGTAAAGAACAAGAAAATTAAAGAACGGGTCCACCTTAGTGATGGCGGCTTGTTCTTCCTCTTGAAGATCTTATGGAGTGCTTGAGCTCCTCAATGTCTCTTCCTTGCCTTTGTTGCTCCTCTCTCATGGTTCTTTGATCTTCTCTAATTTCATGGAGGAGGATGGAATGCTCTTGGTGCTCCACCCTTAGTTGTCCCATGTTGGAACTTAATTCTCCTAGGGAGGTGTTGATTTGCTCCCAATAGTTTTGTGGAGGAAAATACATCCCTTGAGGCATCTCAGGGATTTCATGATGATGAATTTCCTCATGCTCTTTTCCATGAGTGGGATCTCTTGTTTGCTCCATCCTTTTCTTAGTGATGGGCTTGTCCTCATCAATGAAGATGTCTCCCTCTATGTTAATTCCAACTGAATTACAGAGGTGACAAATGAGATGAGGGAAGGCTAATCTTGCCGAGGTAGAGGACTTGTCCGCCACCTTATAGAGTTCTTGGGATATAACCTCATGAACTTCTACTTTCTCTCCAATCATGATGCTATGAATCATGATGGCCCGGTCTATAGTAGCTTCGGACCGGTTGCTAGTGGGAATGATTGAACGTTGGATAAACTCCAACCATCCCTAGCCACGGGCTTGAGGTCATGCCTTCTTAAATGAACCAGCTTTCCTCTTGAATCTCTCTTCCATTGGGCGCCCTTTTCACAAATGTCTATGAGGACTTGGTCCAACCTTTGATCAAAGTTGACCCTTCTAGTGTAGGGGTGTTCATCTCCTTGCATCATGGGCAAGTTGAATGCCAACCTTACATTTTCCGGACTAAAGTCTAAGCGTTTCCCCCGAACCATTGTAAGCCACTTCTTTGGGTCCGGGTTCACACTTTGATCATGGTTCTTGGTGATCCATGCATTGGCATAGAACTCTTGAACCATTAAGATCCCGACTTGTTGAATGGGGTTGGTAAGAACTTCCCAACCTCTTCTTCGGATCTCATGTCAGATCTCTGGATACTCATTCTTTTTGAGTTTAAAAGGGACCTCGGGGATCACCTTCTTCTTGGCCACAACTTCATAGAAGTGGTCTTGATGCACCCTTGAGATGAATCTCTCCATCTCCCATGACTCGGAGGTGAAAGCTTTTGCCTTTCCTTTCCTCTTTCTAGAGGTTTCTCCGGCCTTAGGTGCCATAAATGGTTATGGAAAAACAAAAAGCAATGCTTTTACCACACCAAACTTAGAAGGTTTGCTCGTCCTCGAGCAAAAGAAGAAAGAGAAGAGTAGAAGAAGAAGAAAAATGGAGGAGATGGAGGAGGCTTTGTGGTTCGGCCAAGGGGGAGAAGTGGTGTTGAGGTTGTGTGAAAATGAAGGAGTGAAGATAGGTTTATATAGGAGTTGAGAGGGGTGTAGGGTTCGGCTATTATGGGTGGATTTGGGAGGGAAAGTGGTTTGAATTTAGATGGTGAGGTAGGTGGGGTTTTATGAAGGGTGGATGTGAGTGGTGAAGAGGATGGTGGGAATTGATAGGTGAGGGATTTTTGGGAAGAGGTATTGAGGTGATTGGTGAATGGGTGAAGAAGAAAGAGAGTGGTAGGGTAGGTGGGGATCCTGTGGGGTCCACAGATCCTGAGGTGTCAAGGATAGCTCATCCCTGCACCAGGTGGCGTGCAAAAACGCCCTTTCTGCCAATTCTGGCGTTAAACGCCGAGCTGCTGTCCTTTTCTGGCGTTTAACGCCAGCTCCTTGCCCATTCTTGGCATTAAACGCCAGTCTGGTGCCCCTTTCTGGCGTTAAACGCCCAGAATGGTGCCAGACTGGGCGTTAAACGCCCATTTGCTGGCCTTACTGGCGTTTAAACGCCAGCAAGCTTTTCCTCCAGGGTGTGCTGTTTTTTTCTCTATTTTTCATTCTGTTTTTGCTTTTTCAACTGTTTTTATGACTTCACATGATCATCAACCTACAGAAAACATAAAATAACAATGGAAAATAGATAGATATAACATTGGGTTGCCTCCCAACAAGCGCTTCTTTAATGTCAGTAGCTTGACAGTGGGCTCTCATGGAGCCTCACAGATGTTCAGAGCAATGTTGGAACCTCCCAACACCAAACTTAGAGTTTGAATGTGGGGGTTCAACACCAAACTTAGAGTTTGGTTGTGGCCTCCCAACACCAAACTTAGAGTTTGACTGTGGGGCTCTGTTTGACTCTGTTTTGAGAGAAGCTCTTCATGCTTCCTCTCCATGGTTACAGAGGGATATCCTTGAGCCTTAAACACAAGGGATTCTTCATTCACTTGAATGATCAATTCTCCTCTGTCAACATCAATCACAGCTTTTGCTGTGGCTAGGAAGGGTCTGCCAAGGATGATAGATTCATCCATGCACTTCCCAGTCTCTAGGACTATAAAATCAGCAGGGATGTAGTGGTCTCCAACCTTTACCAAGACATCCTCTACAAGTCCATAAGCTTGTTTTCTTGAATTGTCTGCCATCTCTAGTGAAATTCTTGCAGCTTGTACCTCAAGGATCCCTAGCTTCTCCATTAGAGAGAGAGGCATGAGGTTTACACTTAACCCTAGGTCATACAAAGCCTTCTCAAAGGTCATGGTGCCTATGGTACAAGGTATTGAGAACTTCCCAGGATCCTGTCTCTTTTGAGGTAGTCTCTGCCTAGTCAAGTCATCCAGTTCTTTGGTGAGCAAAGGGGGTTCATCCTCCCACGTCTCATTACCAAATAACTTGTCATTTAGCTTCATGATTGCTCCAAGGTACTTAGCAACTTGCTCTTCAGTAACATCTTCACCCTCTTCAGAGGAAGAATACTCATCAGAGCTCCTGAATGGCAGAAGTAAATCCAATGGAATCTCTATGGTCTCATTATGAGCCTCAGATTCCCATGGTTCCTCATTAGGGAACTCATTGGAGGCCAGTGGACGTCCATTAAGGTCTTCCTCAGTGGCGATCACTGCCTCTTCCTCCTCTCCAAATTTGGCCAAGTTGATTGTATTTATGGTCTTGCACTCTCCTTTTGGGTTCTCTTCTGTATTGCTTGGAAGAGTACTAGGAGGGAGTTCAGTAACTTTCTTGCTCAGCTGACCCATTTGTGCCTCCAAATTTCTAATGGAGGACCTTGTTTCAGTCATGAAACTCTGAGTGGTTTTAATTAGATCAGAGACCATGGTTGCTAAGTCAGAGTGGTTCTGCTTAGAATTCTCTGTCTGCTGCTGAGAAGATGATGGAAAAGGTTTGCCATTGCTAAACCTGTTTCTTCCACCATTATTGTTATTGAAGCCTTGTTGAGGCCTCTGTTGATCCTTCCATGAGAGATTGGGATGATTTCTCCATGAAGGATTGTAGGTGTTTCCATAGGGTTCTCCCATGTAATTCACCTCTTCCATAGATGGGTTCTCAGGATCATAAGCTTCTTCTTCAGATGAAGCGTCCTTAGTACTGCCCGGTGCAGCTTGCATTCCAGACAGACTTTGAGAAATCATATTGACTTGCTGAGTCAATATTTTGTTCTGAGCCAATATGGCATTCAGAGTGTCAATCTCAAGAACTCCTTTCTTCTGACTTGTCCCACTATTCACATGATTCCTTTCAGAGGTGTACATGAATTGGTTATTTGCAATCATTTCAATGAGTTCTTGAGCTTCTGCAGGCGTCTTCTTCAGATGAAGAGATCCTCCAGCAAAGCTATCCAATGACATCTTGGATAGTTCAGATAGACCATCATAGAAGATTTCTATGATGCTCCATTCTGAAAGCATGTTAGAAGGGCACCTTCTGATCAATTGCTTGTATCTCTCCTAAGCTTCATAGAGGGATTCACCTTCCTTCTGTCTGAAGATTTGGACTTCCACTCTAAGCTTACTCAATTTTTGAGGTGGAAAGAACTTTGCCAAGAAGGCATTGACTAGCTTTTCCCAAGAGTTCAGGCTTTCTTTAGGTTGTGAATCCAACCATATCCTAGCTCTGTCTCTCACAGCAAAAGGGAATAGCATAAGTCTGTAGACCTCAGGGTCAACCCCATTGGTCTTGACAGTGTCACAGATTTGCAGGAATTCAGCCAAAAATTGATGAGGATCTTCCAATGGAAGTCCATGAAACTTGCAATTCTGTTGCATTAGAGAAACTAATTGAGGCTTAAGCTCAAAATTGTTTGCTCCAATGGCAGGGATAGAGATGCTTCTCCCATAGAAGTTGGGAGTAGGTGCAGTAAAGTCACCCAGCACCTTCCTTGCATTGTTGGCATTGTTGTTGTTTTCGGCTGCCATGTCTTCTTCTAGTTTGAAGATTTCTGTTAGGTCCTCTACAGAGAGTTGTGCCTTAGCTTCTCTTAGCTTTCACTTTAAGGTCCTTTCAGGTTCAGAATCAGCCTCAACACTTTGTCTTTGCTCCTGCTCATATGAAAGAGAAGAGAGCAAGAAAATATGGAATCCTCTATATGATAGTATAGAGATTCCTTGAGGTGTCAGAGGAAAAGAAGAATAGAAGGAAGAGGTAGAAAGAGAAGAATTCGAACTTATCAAGAGGGATAGAGTTCGAATTATTGATAGTGGAGGAGTGTTAGTCCTTAAATAGAAGGATGTGAGAAGAGGGGAAGAATTTTCGAAAATAAATTAAAAAGATTTTGAAATAATTAAAAGAAAATTTTGAAAACTTGATGAATGATTTTCGAAATTTGAAGTTGGGAAAGAAATAAAGTGATTTTTGAAAAAAAAAAGATTTTTGAAATTAGAAATCAAAAAGATATGATTGAAAACTATTTTGAAAAAGATGTGATTAAGAAGATATGATTGAAAAGTTATGGTTTTAAAAAGATATGATTGAAAAACAAATTAAAAAGATTTGATTTTGAAATTAATGACTTGGCTAACAAGAAAATATATGATCCAAACATTAAACCTTTTTCAACAGAAAAGGCAACATACTTAAAATGTTGAATCAAATCATTAATTGTTAGCAAATATTTTTGAAAATGGAAAGAAATTGATTTTGAAAAATATATGATTGAAAAGATATGATTTGAAAAAGATTTGATTTTGAAAAATTATGAAAACTTGAAAAAAAAATGTGCATTAAAAACAAAATCTTCCCTCTTGTGTCATCTTGGCGTTAAACGCCCAGAATGGTGCCCATTCTGGCATTTAACGCCCAAATTTCTACCTTTTTGGGCGTTAAATGCCCAGCCAGGTACCCTGGCTGGCGTTTAAACGCCAGTTTTCCTTCTTCACTGGGCGTTTTGAACACCCAGCTTTTTCTGTGTGATTCCTCTGCTGTATGTTTTGAATCTTCAATTTTTTGTATTATTGACTTGAAAAGACATAGTTTTAAAAATATTTTTGAATTTTCGATGATGAGAAACAATAAAAATGCAACTAAGATCAAATAAACAATGCATGCAAGACACCAAACTTAAATGTTTGTATACTAAGGACTATAACAATGTAAAAATGCATATGAAAAATAACAAAATACACTAAACAAGAGAATTTAAAGATCAGAGCAATGAAATCATCAAGAACAACTTGAAGATCAATGAAGAACAATAATGCATGTATTCGAAAAATGCAAGAAGAATAAAAACATGCAATTGACACCAAACTTAAAAATTGATACTAGACTCAAACAAGAAACATAAAATATTTTTGATTTTTATGGTTTTAAAATTTTTTTGTGATTTTCGAAACTTGAGTGGAAAAGAAAATAGAAGGGATTCAAAATTTTTAATAAGAATTCCAGGAATCATTGCAATGCTAGTCTAAGACTCCAGTCCAGGAATTAGACATGGCTTACTAGCCAGCCAAGCTTTCAATGAAAGCTCCGGTCCAAAATACTAGACATGGCCAATGGCTAGCCAAGCTTTAGCAGATCATTGCTAACAACAGCAAAATTGATAGAAATCAACAAGCTCTTGTGATGATAAGTTGAAACCTCGGTCCAATAAGATTAGACATGGCTTCACAGCTAGCCAGACTTCAACAGATCATCATGAAAACTCTAGAGTTCATTCTTAAAAACTCTGAAGAAAAAAATAGAAAATCTTTTTGTATTTTTGAAAAATTTTTCGAAAAATAAAAAGAAAAAGTACCTAATCTAAACAACAAGATGAACCGTCAGTTGTCCAAACTTGAACAATCCCCGGCAACGGCGCCAAAAACTTGGTGCACGAAATTGTGATCATCAATGGCGCCATCAACATGGTACGCTCAATTGATATCTCAACTCTTTGTCACAATTCCACACAACTAACCAGCAAGTGCACTGGGTCGTCCAAGTAATAAACCTTACGCGAGTAAGGGTCGATCCCACGGAGATTGTTGGTATGAAGCAAGCTATGGTCATCTTGTAAATCTCAGTCAGGCGGATTCAAATGGTTATGGATGATGAATGATTAAAAGATAAATAAAACATAAAATAAAGATAGAGATACTTATGTAATTCATTGGTGAGAATTTTAGATAAGCGTATGGAGATGCTTTGTCCCTTCCGTCTCTCTGCTTTCCTACTGTCTTCATCCAATCCTTCTTACTCCTTTCCATGGCAAGCTGTATGTTGGGCATCACCGTTGTCAATGGCTACAATCCCGTCCTCTCAGTGAAAATGTTCAACGCACTCTGTCACAGCACGGCTATTCATCTGTCAGTTCTCGATCATGTCGGAATAGAATCCAGTGATTCTTTTGCGTCTGTCACTAACGCCCCACAATCACGAGTTTGAAGCTCGTCACAGTCATTCAATCCTTGAATCCTACTCAGAATACCACAGACAAGGTTTAGACCTTCCGGATTCTCAAGAATGCCGCCATCAATTCTAGCTTATACCACGAAGATTCTGATTAAAGAATCCAAGAGATAAACACTCAATCGAAGGTAGAACAGAGGTGGTTGTCAGGCACACGTTCATAGGTGAGAATGATGATGAGTGTCACAGATCATCACATTCATCAAGTTGAAGAACAAGTGATATCTTGGAACAAGAACAAGCTGAATTGAATAGAAGAACAATAGTAATTGCATTGATACTCGAGGTACAGCAGAGCTCCACACCTTAATCTATGGTGTGTAGAAATTTCACCGTTGAAAATACATAAGAACAAGGTCTAGGCATGGCCATGAGGCCAGCCCCATGATCTAAGATAGCATAGGACTACTCAAAGATTAGACTCTGATCCCCAAAGATACAATAGCAAAAGGTCCTATTTATAGAGAACTAGTAGCTTAAGATTTACAAAAATGAGTAAATGACGTAAATATCCACTTCCGGGCCCACTTGGTGTGTGCTTGGGCTGAGCATTGAAGCATTTTCGTGTAGAGACTTTTCTTGGAGTTAAACGCCAGCTTTTGTGCCAGTTTGGGCGTTTAACTCCCACTTTGGTGCCAGTTCCGGCGTTTAACGCTGGGAATTCTTGAGCTGACTTTGAACGCCGGTTTGGGCCATCAAATCTCGAGCAAAGTATGAACTATTATATATTGATGAAAAGCCCAGGATGTCTACTTTCCAACGCAATTAAGAGCGCGCGAATTGGGCTTTTGTAGCTCCAGAAAATCCACTTCGAGTGCAGGGAGGTCAAAATCCAACAGCATCTGCAGTCCTTTTCAGCCTCTGAATCAGATTTTTGCTCAGGTCCCTCAATTTCAGCCAGAAAATACCTGAAATCACAGAAAAATACACAAACTCATAGTAAATTCCAGAAATGTGATTTTTAAATAAAAACTAATAAAAATATAATAAAAACTAATTAAAATAAACTAAAAACATACTAAAAACAATGCCAAAAAGCGTATAAATTATCCGCTCATCACACTCTCTCTTTGGATTCTCTTCTGTATTGCTTGGGAGAGTACTAGGAGGGATTTCAGTAACTCTTTTACTCAGCTGACCCACTTGTGCCTCCAAATTTCTGATGGAGGATTTTGTTTCAGTCATGAAACTGACAGTGGTCTTATATAGATCAGAGACTATGGTTGCTAAGTCAGAGGGGCTCTGCTTAGAATTCTCTGTCTATTGCTGAGAAGATGATAGAAAAAGCTTGCTATTGCCAAACCTATTTCTCCCACCATTATTATTATTGAAGCCTTGATTAGGCTTCTGCTGATCCTTCCATGAGAAGTTAGGATGATTCCTCCATGAAGGATTGTAAGTGTTTCCCTAGGATTCTCCCATGTAATTCACTTCTTCCATTCCAGGATTCTCAGGGTCATAAGATTCTCCTTCAGAGGAAGCTTCTTTAGTACTGCCGGATGCAGCTTGCATTTTAGTCAGATTCTGAGAAATCATATTGACTTGCTGAGTCAATATTTTATTCTGAGCCAATATGGCATTCAGAGTATCAATCTCAAGAACTCCTTTCTTCTGAGTCATCCCATTATTCACAGGATTTCTTTCAGAAATACACATGAACTGGTTATTTGCAACCATCTCAATGAGTTCCTGGGCTTCTGCAGGAGTTTTCTTCAGATGAAGAGATCCACCAGCAGAGTGGTCCAATGACATCTTGGACAATTCAGACAGACCATCATAGAATATACATAAGATGCTCCATTCTGAAAGCATGTCAGAAGGACACCTTCTGATCAATTGCTTATATCTTTTCCAAGCTTCAAAGAGGGATTCACCTTCCTTCTGTCTGAAGGTTTGGACTTCAACTCTAAGCTTGCTCATCTTTTGAGGTGGAAAGAATTTGGCCAAGAAAGCATTGACCAACTTTTTCCAAGAGTTCATGCTTTCTTTAGGTTGTGAGTCCAACCATATCCTAGCTCTGTCTCTTACAGCAAAGGGGAAAAACATAAGTCTGTAGACCTCGGGATTAACCCCATTGGTCTTAACAGTGTCACAGATTTTCAAGAATTCAGCTAAGAACTGATGAGGATCTTCCAATGGAAGTCCATGAAACTTGCAATTCTGCTGCATTAGAGAAACTAATTGAGGCTTAAGCTCAAAGTTGTTTGCTCCAATTGCAGGAATTGAGATGCTTCTTCCATAGAAGTCGGAAGATGGTGCAGTAAAGTCACCAAGCATCTTTCTTGCATCTCCACCATTGTTGTTGGGTTCGGCTGCCATGTCTGCTTCTTTTTCGAAAATTTCTGTAAGGTCCTCTCCAGAGTGTTGTGCTTTAGCTTCTCTTAGTTTCCTCTTCAGAGTCCTTTCAGGTTCAGGATCAGATTCAACAAGGATGTCTTTATCCCTGTTCCTGCTCATATGAAAAAGAAGAGAACAGAAAAGAAGAGGAATCCTCTGTGTCACAGTATAGAGATTCTTTTATGTCAGTAGAAGAATAGAAGAATAGAAGAATGAGGTAGAGAGAGAATAAGAGGAATTCAAACACAGAGAGATGGAGAGGGTTCTAATCATGAGTAGAAGAGAAGTGTTAGTAAATAAATAAATAAATAGAAAGAGATGAGAGAGAGAGTATTCAAATTTTAAGAAGAGAGAAAGGAAAATATTTTTTATTTTTATTTAATTAATTAAGTTAGAATTCGAAATTTAAGAAAAGAAATAAAAGCAAATTGAAAACTAAATAATTTAATTAATTAAAAAGATTTTTGAAAAATTTGTTAGTTAGTTTTCAAAATTAATGAGAGAGAAAAGTAGTTAGGTGGTTTTGAAAAGATAAGAAATAGTAAACTTTTAAAATCAAACAATAAGTCAAGTAGTTAATTGAAAAAGATTTGAAAATAAATTTTGAAAAGATAAGAAGTTAGAAAAAGATTTTGAAATTAAATTTTGAAAAAGATATGATTGAAATTTATTTTGAAAAAGAATTTGAAAAAAAATTAAAAATATTTGATTTTTAAAATTAAAGTTGATGACTTGACTAACAAGAAACTAAAAGATATGATTCTAGAATTTAAAGATTGAACATTTCTTAACAAGAAAATAACAAACTTGAAATTTTTGAATCAAAACATTAATTGTTAGTAAAGTTTTTGAAAATATGAAATAAAAATAAGAAAAAGATTTTGAAAAATTTATTTAAGAAATTCGAAAATATTAAGAAGAAAAATAAAAAAGATTTGATTTTTGAAAAAGATTTGAAAAGATAAAATTTTTAAATTAAAATTTTGACTTGACTAACAAGAAACAACTAAATTTTAAAACTTTTTGACTAAGTCAACCCAAAATTTCGAAATTTATGAGTAAAATAAGGAAAAGATATTATTTTTTATTTTTTTGAATTAATGAAGAAAGAGAAAAACAATAAAATGACACAAGACATAAGAATTTAAGATCAAAACAAATAATGCATGCAAGAACACATTTAATGTCAAGATGAACACCAAGAACACTTTGAAGATCATGATGAACATCAAGAACATATTTTTGAAAAATTTTAAGAAAAGAAAAACATGCAAGACACCAAACTTAAAAATTTTTGACTTTTAAACACAATGAATTCGAAAATGCACAAGAAAAACAAGAAACGACACAAAACAAGAAAATTTAAAGATCAAACAAGGAAAATCATCAAGAACAACTTGAAGATCAATGAAGAACATAATGCATGAACATTCGAAAATTTAAAAAAATTAACAATATGCAATTGACACAAAACTTAAAATTTGACACTAGACTCAAACAAGAAATACAAAATTTTTTTGGTTTTATGATTTTATTAATTTTTTTTGTATTTTTTCAAAATTATTTTGGAAGAAGAAAATAAAGAAATTCAAAATTTTTAATAAGAATTCCAAGATTTATGTAATGTTAATCTAAAGCTCCAGTCCAAAAGAATTAGACATAGCCAATGGCCAGCCAAGCTTTAGTAAAACATTGTAAATAACAATGTCAGATTTAAGAATCCAAAGGCTCATGCAATGTTAGTCTAAAGCTTCGGTCCAAAAGAATTAGACATGGCCAAATGGCCAGCCAAGCTTTAGCATAACAAATACAGACATGTCCTTTCTACAATAGAAAAACCTCAGTCCAAAAGATTAGACATGGCTTAACAGCCAGCTAGGTTTCAACATATCTCATGAAGCTCTAGAATTCATTCTTAAAAATTTTTGAATGATTTTTTTCGAAAACACAAATTTTTTTTTTCGAAATTAAAAATAAAAGGCTTAAACATAAAATAAAATTACCCAATCTAAGCAACAAGATGAACCGTCAGTTGTCCCTCGAACAATCTCCGGCAACGGCACCAAAAACTTGGTGCACGGAATTGTGATCACACTTTTCACAACTCCGCGCAACTAACCAGCAAGTGCACTGGGTCGTCCAAGTAATACCTTACGTGAGTAAGGGTCGATCCCATGGAGATTGTCAGCTTGAAGCAAGCTATGCTCATCCTGTAAATCTTAGTCAGGCGGATTCAAATGGTTATGAGGTTTTGATAATTAAAAGATAAATAAAACATAAAATAAAATAAAGATACTTATGTAATTCATCGGTGGGAATTTCAGATAAGCGTTTGGAGATGCTTTGTTGCTTCTGAACCTCTGCTTTCCTATTGTCTTCATCCAATCATGCGTGCTCCCTTCCATGGCAAGCTATATGATCCTCTCGGATGAAAAATACCAGGTACGATTTCTGCACGGCTAATCAACTGTCGGATTTCTCGTCTCGGATGAAAAATACCAAGTACAGCTACCGCACGGCTAATCATCTGTCGGTTCTCACTAGTGTCGGAATAGGATCTCTCTATCCTTTTGCACACTGTTACTACGCCCAACATTTGCTAGTTTGAAGCTCGTCAGAGTCATCCCTTTCCAGATCCTACTCGGAATACCACAAACAAGGTTTAGACTTTCCGGATCTCAAGAATGCTGCCAATTGGTTCTAGCCTATACCACGAAGGTTCTAATCTCATGGACTCGGTCCGTATATTAGAGACCCAAGAGAAGATACTCCGGCTATCGTCCAGTGACTACGTTGAACATCATGTAGACCGCTTGTGGTTGTCAGGCACGCGGATCTTGGCTAAGCAAGTAACGAAGATAGTGGGTGATTGTCACGGGTCACCCCTTCATTCTGACTTAACTGAATTAAGTACGAGAGTATATCTTGGAGAAGAAGTAAGCGTGAATTGAAAGAGAAACAATAGTATTTGCATTAATTCATGAAGAACAGCAGAGCTCCGCACCTTAATCTATGAGGTGTATAAACTCAACTGTAGAAAATACATAAGAGAAAAAGGTCTAGGCATGGCCGTGAGGCCAGCCTCCAAGTCCAAAGATGATACGATTCAAAAGTTAATAGTTTTATTCATACTAAACTAGTTACTAGGGATTACAGAAAATAAGTAACTAAGTGCAGATAATGCAGAATTCCACTTCCGGGGCCCACTTGGTGTGTGCTTGGGCTGAGCATTGAGTTTTACACGTGCATAGGCCATTTATAGAGTTAAACGCCAGCTTGGATACCAGTTTGGGCGTTTAACTCCAGCTTTGGTGCCAGTTCTGGTGTTTTACGCCAGAAAAGGGTCTCTGGCTGGCGTTTTACGCCAGTTTGGGCCATCAAATGTTGGGAAAAGTATGAACTATTATATATCGCTGGAAAGCCCAAGATGTCTACTTTCCAACGCAATTGAGAGCGCATCAATTGGGCTTCTGTATCTCCAGAAAATTCACTTCAAGTGCAGGAGGGTCAGAATCCAACAGCATCTGTAGTCCTTTCTCAGCCTCTGAATCAGACTTTTGCTCAGATCCCTCAATTTCAGCTAGAAAATACCTGAAATTATAGAAAAACACACAAACTCATAGTAAAGTCCAGAAATGTAATTTTTGCATAAAAAATAATAAAAATATAATAAAAAGTAGCTAAAACATACTAAAAACTATGTAAAAATAATGTCAAAAAGGGTATAAATTATCCGCTCATCAATGTTCTTTGGCCTAGGTTCACAATCACTCTGGTGGACCATTTCTCAACTTCATAGATCTCATCTGCATCATCAACTGCCTAATAGGGAGTCCATTTGTTGCTCTCTTCCTTTTTTTTTTCTCTAATCTACTAAGTTGAACAGGAGCAACTTCACTAACATAGCCCATCAAACTCTTTTTATTTCAAGCCATAACCCTCATGACATAGCTCCTAACATCCTCCAACATAGTTATTATTGGTTTATCTATGAATTTCACAATTTTTTCATTAAAGACCTCACAGTTGTTGTTTGTTATACTGTCAACTTTTGGCCACTCACTGAAGTGAGACTTCGTCCATGATTTTGGGTCAAGCCTGTTCAAATACTCCCAAGCATGTGTGTTAACTCATTTCACCCTGTCCATGGCTGCTTTGAATTGTTACTCTGTTGTTGCCTTTGTACACTCCCAAACAGTACCCTTCATCTGCTTGTCCTTTAGTGTCTTTGTGAAATTCTTTTGTAAATGCATCAAGCAAAAGCGATGATGCACCCCTGGCATCACTTTTCTTATAGCAGGGATTAGACCCTGCAAATAATATACAATTATTAAATGCACCCACGACATAGATGACATTAATTAGACAAATCATAGTTATGTACTTTCTGTTGATCTGACATAAAATTTCAGCCATGTACTTTATAATCCCCCAAATTTTCATGGAGAAGTATAAGGAACCACTTCTAGTATTTTGCATCCACGACAGCATACCCAATGGGAAAAAGATGATTATCGGTATCCTGTCCCACCGTTGTTAACAACTGTCTTCCATAGTACCCCTTTAGAAAAGTCCCATCCAAAGCAATGAAAGGCTTGCACCCCAACAAAAATTCTTTCCTGGTTGCATTCAAGCAAATATACATCCTCCTAAACAAGGGTGTGGAGTCTGGCATTGGAGTTAAACCTATGCTAATTGTGCCACCTGGATTTGTCTTCATCAATATCAACATATAATCTCTTAACATCACATACTGCTCTTGCTCGCATCCTTCATTGATCTCTTTAGCCTTTTTCATTGCCTTCTGAATTTTTTTGAGATGGACATGGACATTAAACTCCCTCCTAAACCATGCCTTAGCCTCACCAAACTTTAATGTAGGTTGGTCTCTAAGCTTTTCTTCCAACTGCTCAATAACTCACTTCCTATCTACTGAAATGTTTTTGTGTGATCTACCACATACATGCTCATTAACAAATGTCTTAACTTAGAAACTATTGGGATGACGTGTCTTTGATGCATAATCTGTCATGGACAAGTATCACTGCTACATATAGCCTTGCACTTCCTTGCCTCAACCTTACTGAAGATGACACTCCTACCAAGGTGGATATTAAACTTTCTTACTTCCTTTTTAAAATCATCTATTGTACTGCATTCCATCCCAAACTCAAGATGTACCAACCCCATGCTCCATTTGGGTTTTCTTATGGCCAACTAGTTTCTCCAAAGCCTTTTCATCATCATCACTATTCGGGTTAACTAGTTCTTCAGATTCATAACCATGGTATCCAGGATCAGAATCTAAATTATCAGGGTCCTTGATAAACCACTATTTTATGGTTTATCTTGTGTCCAATTGAGTGGTCTCATCAACTCTTTACCCACTTATTCATATGATTTGCATGATTTTACAATTCCTTCCTAGTTTTGTTCTATGGTTGAAAACTTGCTTTCTAGAGATCTTTGATTTGTGTATTTTAATTCTCCTTTATACCATTCGATTCCGTGATCCGTGGGTTAAGTGTTTCAGGCTTTATAGGGCAGGAATGGCCTAGATAATGGAGAGGAAGCTTGCAAAAATAGAAGGAACACAAGAAACTAAGGAGATGACCAGTGAGCATCGACGCGCACGCATGGCTCACGCGAGCGCGCGATATGAAGAAATTTGCAGTGATGCGTGCGCGTGCTTGACGCGTACGCATGGATTGGAGTTCTGCAAGATGACGCGTGCGCGTGCTTGACGCGAATGCGTGACACGCCAAAACGACCAGCGATGCGTACGCGTGACTAACGCGTACGCGTGACATGCGCGATCTGCAGAATTAACAGAAAATACTGGGGTGATTTTGGGCCGTATTTTGACCCAGTTTTTGGCCTAAAAACATAGACTAAAATCAGGGAACATGCAGAGACTCAACACACATTCTCATTAGGATAGTTTTTAGTTTTTAGATCGGAATCTAGAGAGAAATTACTCTTCCTCTAGGTTTTCTTGACATTCATAGTTTTAGTTTTATGCTTTTGCTTTTGGATATTGAAGAGTCATCACCTCCGTTGAAGATACTATTCTAGTTTGTTTCCTTACTTACTCTTTTATTTATTCCATATTCTTAATTCTTGTTTAGAGTGGTAATTGGATTATTTTGGATTTATTAATGCAAAGGATTACTTTTATTTTTAATTAATTTTCAATCCATATTTTATGATTATTTCTTCTTATATTTTTATGAGCGTTATATTCATGTCAATGGAGTAGATTCCCTACTTGACATGGGGTTAATTAAGAGGAGACACTTGAGTTGGAATGCTCTAGTGATTAGTTAATTTGGAAGTTGTTGGCTAATTCTGTATTTACTAACGCTAGACCTTCCCAAGGGAGAGGACTAGGATTTGCGAATAAGAGTTAGCTCAATCACTTGACTTTCCTTTATTTAGTAAGGGTTAACTAAATGAAAATAACATCCTCTTTATACTACACTTGAGAAAATTCCAACAAGGATAGAACTTCCAATTAATCATTCCCCCAGTCAAGGATTTTTATTTTCAATAATATAAACCTCTTTTAGTTTTCATTGCTTTAAATTTACAATTATTTATTTTCTGTCAATCACTCTTAAAATCTCTCAGAAAAATTCCTGATTAATAAATTAGTACCCTTTTTAGCAACTCATTGGGAGACGACCTGGGACTCATACTCCCAGTATTTTTATTCTAAATTTTTGTGACAATCTTTCTAAATTGATGAGGTAGATTTCAGCTGGTTAGGAGCTATACTCGCAACGCTGTTTTCACATTGACTTCTTAATTGGCCGACTCCCGCCTTACCCATCAATTTTTGGCGCCGTTGCCGAGGAGTTGCAATTGCGTGCTAAATTATTAATTAGTGTACATATTTTTATTTTTATTTGCATATTTTATTTTATTACCATGAGCTATATGTTTCTATTATTGAATGATGCGTTCACTGCCTGATCTGAGCTTAGCTGCATTTGATCCTGAAGTTGAAAGAACTATTTCACGTATTAGGCGAGCTCGGCGTCGGTTAGCCTCTGAGGGTGGTGAAGTGATTGTTATCGATTCACCAGTCTTATCTGAGGGCAAATCTGAACTACCATCTGAGAGTGAAATAAGCTCCTTTACTACTGATTCAGTTGATTCACGTGCAGATAGAATGGCAGCACCTAGGAGGATTACTCTCCAGGAAGCTGGAGCCCCAGATTTTACACTACAGCCGTATCAAGTGCGTCATCCAAATCTGGCTGAAGATTTTGAACTGAAGACTGCACTAATCAACTTGATGCCCAAGTTTCATGGCCTACCTTCTCAGGAGCCCATCAAGCACCTCAGGGATTTTCAGACAGCCTGTTCTACTGTTAGGCGTCATAGTGCAAATGAAACTTCTATTCTATTAACTGTCTTCCCGTTTTCTCTTGAGGAAAAGGCGAGGGAGTGGTACTACTCCCAACCTGAAGCAACTATTACCAACTGGGATACGCTCAAGAGAGAATTTTTGGAAAAATATTTTCCAGCTGAAGTTACAGATAGATTGAGGAAAGAGATCTTCTGCATTGTTCAAGGTGAATCAGAAACTCTCTATGAGTACTGGGAGCGTTTTAAGAACCTTCTGGACGCATGCCCCATCACATGATTGACAGGCTAGTGTTGATCAGCTACTTCACTCAAGGTATGAAGCCTCGGGATAAAACTACATTAGATGGTGCTAGTAATGGTTCCCTGAAAAAGTATAAGATCACAGATGAAGCATGGCAACTGATAAGTGACTTAGCTGAGTCTACTCAGAACCACAGGCACAAAAACAGCCACTCAAAGGCTGTTGTAGAGGTTTCTTCTAGCATTGAGACTTCTGCTCTCACACAGAGTATATGTGAAATGACCAACCTACTGAAGCAGATGCAGTTGAATCAGTAACAAGCTCAGTCTCTCCCACCACAACAAAGCCAACAATTGGTCCCACAAAGAATATGCAGAATCTGTGCTGATTATAGTCATTATACTGATGAATGTCCGCAGCTCCAATAAGAAGACAACACTGTGGCAGCCACTCATAACTTCTATGACCGCCAGAATCAAGGATACAATCAACAAGGCGGCAATTATAACCAAGGTGGGAACTATAACCAAGGATGGTAGGGCAACTCCAACCAAGATTGGAGAGATAATTCTAACCATAGCTGGAGGGACAACTATAACAGAGGAGGCAGAGATAACAATGAAAATTAGAGGTGGAATAACAACAACCGACAGCAGAATCAGAACCAGCCTTACAGAGCACCTCACCTAAGGCAGTCCCAAGGATCCCAGCACAACCAACAACAGGTTCCTCAAATCACTTATCCTCCTTCCTCATCAAATGACGAGATGCTTCGTTCTCTTACACAAGGACAACAAGACATGCAGACTACACTGAACTCTACTCTAAATGGTCTGAATGCCACTTTACAAGCTCTTGTCTCCCGAATAGATTCATTACCTGCTTTCACCAACCAACCTTCAAGCTCCAGTGGAATTCCGTCTCAACCCCTACCTAATCCCAAGGGTGACATCAATGCATCACTTTGAGGTCCGGAACCATACTGCAAGAGAGGAACCAAGAGGAACCAAGCCCACAAGAACACGCCCCAGTTAAGGATATGGTAGAAGTGGAAGATGTTGAAAAGAAAGAGGAAGTACAAGACATGGTTGAAGAAGAAGTAGCTCAGCCAAGGAATGGAGAACCAAAGGATGCAGAAGCTGCAAGTGGCACCATTTCTATCCCATTTCCACACCTTGTAAGGAAGTCCAGAAAGCAGATGGAACTTGATCCCAAAATGGTAGAAATTTTCAAAATGGTTGAGGTAACTATTCCCCTTTTTGATGACATTCAACAGGTACCTAAATATGAAAAGTTTCTGAAAGATTTATGCATACATAAAGATAAAATTAATGAATTAAAAACTATTCCATTAGGTAGTTCTATATCTGCTTTAATGGGAGGTATACCTGAAAAATGTAGTGATCCAGGTCCATGCATGGTTAACTGTACCATTGGAGGTGTAATATTTTCTAACTGCATGTGTGATTTAGGAGCGTGTGTTAGTATAATGTCATTGTCTGTATATGATGCTTTAAGGCTCCCTCCCTTAAAAAGGTCGGCAGCTCGTTTTGTGTTAGCAGATAAAAGCATTATTACAGTAGTTGGAATTGTTGAAGATGTATTAGTGAGCATTAAGGGGCTCACATTTTCCATTGACTTCTATATCCAGGAAATACCCCCTAATGACTCAGGAAGACCATCATCAATCCTGCATGACAGACCATTCCTGAAGACTTCAAAGTTCAAGCGAGATGCATTCTCAGGAACTTACTCCTTTGAGATATATGGTAGAGCAGTGAGTTTTAGTTTGAATGAAGCTATGAAACACCCTCCAGAAGATCATTCTATCTTCCAGTGCGACATTATTGATGAAACTGTAGCTGAAGTTCACCAAGAAAAAGTAGAAGAGAAGCACATGGAGCAAGGTCCAAGTGTGGGGACATCCTCTGAACACAATGAGGACATTTTGCCATTATCACTAGCCTCGGATGATCCAGAGCCTAGCCATGAGCAGAAATTGGAATTAAAACCCCTTCCTCCACACCTCAAGTATGCTTACCTTGAGGATAATCAAAAGTTCCCAGTTATCATTGCAAGGGAACTCACTTCCTAACAGGAAGAATAACTGCTTAGTGTGCTGAGAAAACATAAGAAAGCAATTGGGTGGAGCTTGGCGAATATAGTAGGCATAAGCCCTCAAGTTTGTGAGCACAGAATATTCTTAGAAGAGGGATCAAAGCCTGTCCATTAACCCCAAAGAAGATTGAATCCCACCATCTTAGAAGTTGTCAAGAAAGAAGTGACCAGGCTGCTTGAAGCAGATATCATTTACCCCATCTCAGACAGCGAATGGGTCAGTCCAGTACAAGTGGTGCCCAAGAAGTATGGAGTCACAACAGTAAAGAATGAGCATGGAGAGCTCCTGACAACTAGAGTGCAGAATTCATGGAGGGTTTGCATTGATTACAGGCGTCTCAACCAAGCTACTCGCAAGGATCATTACCCCTTGCCATTTATTGATCAGATGCTCGATATACTGCTTTTTAGATGGTTATACAGGCTACTTTCAAATTCATATAGCTCCTAAAGATCTGGAGAAGACTACTTTTACATGTCCCTTTGGAATGTATGCATATAAGAGAATGCCTTTTGGCTTATGTAATGCACCGGCTACTTTCCAAAGATGCATGATGAGTATCTTTTCAGATCTTATTGAAAACTGTATGGAAGTTTTCATGGATGATTTTAGCGTATATGGTGATTCATTTAATCTTTGCTTGGATAGTTTGGCTAGAGTATTAGACAGGTGTGTTAGTTCAAACCTTGTATTGAATTTTGAAAAATGTCACTTTATGGTAAAACAAGGAATTGTACTAGGACATGTTGTGTCTAATACTGGTATCTCTGTAGATCCAGCAAAGGTAGATGTCATTTCTAGTTTACCTTACCCCTCCTCTATGAGAGAAGTCCATTTGTTCCTTGGCCATGCAGGTTTCTACAGGAGATTCATTAAGGACTTCAGTAAGGTAGCATTGCCTTTATCCAGATTGCTGCAGAAAGATATTGAGTTCGAGTTCAGTGAGGATTGCATGCAAGCATTTGATAAGCTAAAGATCGCCCTGACTCAAGCTCCAATTGTGAGAGGACTAGCCTGGAGCCAGCCATTTGAGATTATGTGTGATGCCTCCAACCATGCAGTGGGAACGGCGCTAGCTCAGCGCGAAGGTAAGGATCCTTTTGTAATTGCTTATGCGTCTAAGACCTTAGACGCTGCTCAGTCTAATTACACTACTACTGAAAAAGAGCTTCTTGCTATTGTTTTTGCTCTGGATAAATTTCGAGTCTATTTACTTGGTACTAAGGTGGTAGTGTACTCAAACCATGCAGCTCTAAAATATTTATTAGCTAAAAAAGAGTCCAAACCAAGGCTAATACGTTGGATACTGCTGCTGCAAGAATTTGATAGAAATTAAGGATAGGAGTGGTAACCAGAATTTAGTGGCAGACCACTTGAGTCGCCTTGAGCACATTAAGGATAACTCCACTCCTATCAATGATGCTTTCCCATTTGATAACTTGCATGCAGTATCTGAAGTAGTTCCTTGGTATGCACCTGTAGCTAATTATCTAGTTAGCCATACTTTCCCTCCCAATTTTACTAAGCATCAAAGAGACAAGCTGAAAAGCGAGTCCAAATATTATATATGGGATGACCCATATTTATGGAGGTGTGGTGCTGACCAGGTAATTAGAAGGTGTGCACCCCAATCAGAATTCTAGTCCATTTTAGAGGCCTGCCACTCTTCTGAGAGTAGAGGACATTTTGGCCCTCAAAGAACAGCTAGAAAAATTTAAGACTGTGGATTCTGGTGGCCTACTCTTTTTAAATATGCTGCTATTTTTTGTAAATCTTGTTCCCCATGGCAAAGGTTTGGTAATATATCCAAGAGGAATGAGATACATCAACAGATTATGCTTTTCTGTGAAATTTTTTATGTTTGGGGCATTAACTTCATGGGTCTATTTCCAAACTCTAATGGTTACCTTTATATACTATTAGCTGTAGATTATGTCTCTAAATGGGTGGAAGCAATTCCTACCCGTACTGATGATACTAACACTATTATTTTCTTTGTTAGAAACCATATTATCTGTCTCTTTGGATCATCACGAGCAATCGTGAGTGATCACGGCACTCACTTTTGTAACAGGAGACTAACAGGACTACTAAAGAAGCATGGGATAGTTCACAAAGTAGCAACAACTTATCATTCCCAAACCAATGGACAAGCAGAAGTGTCTAATAGAGAGATTAAACGCATTTTGGAGAAGATGGTAAAGCCTCATAGGAAGGACTGGAGCGCCAGGCTACAAGATGCGCTCTGGGAATATCGCACAGCGTACAAGACACCCATTGGGGTGAACCCCTTCCGCTTAGAGTACGGAAAGGCTTGCCACCTTCCAGTAGAGGTGAAACACAAGGCTTTCTGGGCTGTGAGGGAGTGCAACATGAATTTTGAGGAAGCTGGTGCTGAAAGGAAGCTGCAACTAGCAGAACTAGAGAACCTTTACCTAGAAGCATATGACAACTCTAGGCGATACAAAGAGAAGATAAAGGTTGTCCATGACAAGCACATAAAAAGGAGAGAGTTCAGACCAGGGGAGTTAGTTCTTCTATATAACTCCTGACTAAGGCTCATGCCAGGTAAACTGAGATCAAGATGGGAAGGTCCCTACAGAGTAGAGAAGGCAGAGCCAAACGGAGTTTTTTGCCTGCGTCATCCTTCTAGCTCCAAATTCATTAAAGTCAATGGACATTGCCTAAGGCTTTATCATGGAGAGAAGATGAAGGATCATAAAGAGCTAGAGGTCTTCCTCTTGGAAGACCCACCAACAGAAGCAGAATGAGCCTGAAGACCGTCCAACTTAAGGACGTAAAAGCAAAGTGCTAGGTGGGAGACAACCCACCATGGTATGATCGTTCCGTTTCAGTCTTAGTTTTATTTTACCTTATTCTATTTTGTTTTTGTTAACGAATCTTCTCATAATCTCTGCATATAGTCTGCATATATATATATAAAGCACGCGACGCGCGAGCGTCGCTGACGCGTACGCGTCATAAGTGCTTTCGAAACAAAGAAGAAAAGAAGCAGAGAGTCACACGGGAGCATGGCTGGAGGCGTGCCTAAGGCACACACACGCTTACACGCGCGCATCCCTGACGCGTCCGCGTCACTTGAAAAATCAGCCTCCCACGCGTGCGCGTCACCCACGCACACGCGTGACCTTGCAAAATCGACGTAAAGGGGTGTATGGCAGAGAGTTATGATGGAGTGGGGCTGGAATTGTGCTGGAAGCACAAGCCCTATCACGCGTACGCGTCCCCCACGCGTCCACGTCATTTTTCAAAATAAGGTCATTCACGCGTGCGTGTACCTCACGCGCACGCGTCACCCTAAATTTTGGCAATGTGCGAATGAAACAGAGAGTTGTGCGTACGCGAGGGTGCTCTGGTGCCAATGGCATAGTTCATTTCACGCGAATGCGTCACCCACGCGTACGCGTCACTTGAAAATATCACAACCCACACGAACGCGTGTTCTACGCGTCCGCGTCGCCTGCGCCGCACAGTTTATCCAGCTCAGCGCCAGAATTCCTATCTTTTCTTCCCCAATCCTAATTTTTTCTTCTCCCTTCTTATTTCTTTCTTCTTCCTCCCTTCTTCTTTATTCCTTCTCACTTTTTACTTTCTCCCTCCTTCTTTATCATCATCATCAAGGTTTTTTTCTTCTTTTATTCCCTTTTTACTTTTCCATTCTTATTTTTTATGTTTTCTTCTTCTTTTTCTTTTTACTTTCATTATATATCTTTTCTTTTTCTTTCTTTTTATTTTTATTTTTTTATTGGTGTTAGAAATTTAATTGGGTGATTGTTTTCTTTTATATTTTGCTTGTGAGTATATTGAGGAATTGTTTGACAATTAATATTACTTCTTAAAGGGTTGCTTGCATGTTCAATTTAATACTTTCAACAACATATTTACCATGCATGCTAAGTGTTTGTGAAAAAGTCTGTATGGTATTGTGCATTATTTTTAAATTATTCTATTCTACTACTCTAATACCTGTTTTTCACAAAACCCCTTTTTATATATTATTGATTGAATATAATTGTCAATACAAATAGATTGTTAGTTTGAAACACTTGATAATCAAATTGGGCAATTAATGCTGGATCTATGCTACTCATGCCTTTGCCAGCATGCCAATAAACATCTTGCATCTACTTGCTATAACATGCACTTGCTATATTTTCATTGTTGAACTTATCACATGAAGTCGCGACCATGTGTTAACGACATCCTTCTTTACCGTACAATGATTATCACTTGTACCATCCTCTTCCTTGCTCAAACCCTTAGCTTTACATGTTACTTTCTTCTTCCCTTTTCAGGATGGCCACCAAGAAGGGTAAAGAGAAAGCTACTCCCAAACTACCAGCAAGGAAAGGAACAAAAAGAGTACTAGTGGCAGAGCCATCTTCAACAACAGTAAAGCCCTTAACAAAGCAAATCAAGAGGATCATTAAGGTCGATGAAAAAGAGAAAGCCTTTCCAGCAAAGGACACTGTGCGGTTCACTAACCGCTACTGTGAGCAGATGTTTCCCATCCTGGCTGAGAGGAACTATAACAATGAGCACCTTCTCATCCTCCCAACCCACATTGTTGAATTTGTTGAGCCCCGCATTAAGCGAAGACAATAGGGATTCCTACGGAGACAGCCACGGCAGGTTAATCTATCATGGGTAGTTGAATTCTACTCCAATTTTCACATGCCAATCCTGCAGTCTGTCTATGTTCATCAGAAGCAAGTCCCCATAACTGAAGAGGCCATTTAGCGAGCTTTAGATCTTTCCCATGTTCCAGAAGGAATGGACGCATTCCAAAAAGCCTCATTCAAGCGCCAGACATACCAATTTGACTGGGACGCTGTTCTCAGAGTTATTGCACAACCTGGCAGCAGATGGATCTGTGGATACCATCAATCCCGACATAAGGGCATATTGGCTTTAGCACTCACCTTGGAGGCTCGAGTATGGGCACAGATTATGTCCCATTACGTCTTTCCGAGCACTCACGAGTCCTCCTTCACTGCAGACATGGCTGTTCTACTCTGGTGTATCCTTACAGACCAGCCTCTCAATTTACCAAGACACCTTCGGCATGCTATGGGGCATATACAGATTACGGGTAACCTACCTTTCCCCGCCCTGGTTTCAGATCTAATCTCAGCAGCCGGAGTCTCCTACAGAGCTAGGGACACCAAGGCCATGATTCCACGGGATGATCAGTACGTCCCTAACGGGAAGTATATCAGACCTCCAGCAGCCACTACTAGCCGGCCTACAGAACCAGCCGAAGATATTCCTTCTCCTTCCACATCACAAGCACCTTCAATAAACCAACTGCTCCGTCAGATACTTGAGAGGTTAGATCGGCTTGACCAGAAGGGAAAGCAAAGGGAGCACCGTAACAAGCGCCGATTTACATACCTCAAGGAGCTGCTTGTTGGTAACCAACCACCTGAAGAAAACCCAGACACCCCGAACTCCACCTCATTTACCAGCACAAGGAGCCATGACAGTCCCGATTGTAGAGATACTGCTACCAGCCCCCCTTTGTTCCTTACAAATAGCACCGAGGATGGTGCCAAGCTTTAAGTGTGGGGAGGTCGGTCAGTACCTGATTTCCGGAGGTAATTTCTCTTTCTTAACACCAATAGAATAGGATATTTATTTATTTTTCTTTTGTTAGGATAGGATAGATTTCATAATAATAGGTTATTTGCATGCATGTTCTATTTGGTTGAAATATAATAAGTTTCTTTTTAAGACCCTATTTTTGAAAAATTTCACTAATTTAAATAAAAACTTTTCTGTTAAAACTTGTTTGAAGTTGTATTTGGAACATAGTTTAAAAAGCTAGAACACACAACCTATGAGACTTGAGCTTAATTACATGATTACATTATTTAACCATAATATTTTATTCTTGTGTGTTTTTCTTTTCTATGATTGTAATCTATATTTTGTTCCATCCTATATGTCCAATGTTTAATGTGTTATATGCATGCATATGATTGAGGCCATTATTTGATTATTAACCCACTTATCCCAAATAGCCCACCCTTCCACTCACCTTTGTTAGCCACTTTGAGCCTTTTAATCCCATTTGTTCTATATTTTACCACATCACTAGCCTTAAGCAGAAAAATAATTAAATACCCCAAATTGAATCTTTGGTTGGCTTAAGATAGAGATTGTGTATCAATCAAGTGTGGGAAAGCTGTGGGAACATGGGTTAACAAGGGAAGGTGTTATGATCTTACATTGATAAATTATTGGAAATTTAAGTACCTACTCATGTGAAAACAGAAAGATTAAAAATCTATGTGCATTGATAATGTTATGTTTACTTTTATTTTAATTAAAAAAAAAAACCAAAAATATTCAAGTAATTAAGTAATTAAATAAATGAATAAGGGGACAAAATTACCCCAATATTAAGTTTAATGAAAAATCAATGCATATGTGATACAAGTTAAGAGAAAAGTTGATGCATGAGTATGTGAAATATGCAAAAGTGGGAACTTTGGGTAGCTAGGCATGATTTTAAAAGTATAAAGAGTGTATGTATAGGTAAGAGCTTAGGCCATTAAAAGATTCAATTTATAGCTCATTTAGCCATATATATACCCTCACCTTTACCTTTTTCCCATTACAACCTTGAAAAGACCTCATGATGTTTGCATTAGTACATTAAATACTTGTTGATTGGTTAGGTGAAGAACAAGGTTTAGAAAGCATGATTAGAGAATAGTAGAGTGATTACCCTATACACTAGAGTGACTAGAGTGCATATACACCATCAGTGAGCGTTCAATGCTTAATTCCATGTTCCCTGCTTTCATGAGCTGTCTTCTTATAAGTTTACTTGTTTTTACTGTATAATTTGAATTAGTGGAATTTGATTTATGTTTGTCTTGAAGAACCTATTTACTTTTAACCAAATAGACAAAATCATTTTAGCATATAGTTGCATTCATATACATAGGTTGCATTGCATTGCATGAGTCTTACTTTTTTCTACTCATTTATTTTGTCTCCTTGAGCTAAGCATGAGGACATGCTAATGTTTAAGTGTGGGGAGGTTGATAAACCACTATTTTATGGTTTATCTTGTGTCCAATTGAGTGGTCTCATCAACTCTTTACCCACTTATTCATATGATTTGCATGATTTTACAATTCCTTCCTAGTTTTGTTCTATGGTTGAAAACTTGCTTCCTAGAGATCTTTAATTTGTGTATTTTAATTCTCCTTTATACCATTCGATGCCGTGATCTGTGTGTTAAGTGTTTCAGGCTTTAGAGGGCAGAAATGGCCTAGAAAATGGAGAGGAAGCTTGAAAAAATGGAAGAAACACAAGAAACTAAGGAGATGACCAGTGAGCATCGACGCGCACGCATGGCTCACGCGAGCGCGCGATATGAAGAAATTTGCAGCGAGGCGTGCGTGTGCCTGACGTGTACGCGTCGATTGGAGTTCTGCAAGATGACACGTGTGCGTGCTTGACGCGAACGCCTGACACGCCAAAACGACCAGCGACGCGTACGCGTGACATGCGCGATCTGTAGAATTAATAGAAAATGCTGGGGGCAATTTTGGGCCACATTTTGACCCAGTTTTCGGCCCAGAAATACAGACTAAAGCCAGGGAACATGCAGAGACTCAACACACATTCTCATTAGGATAGTTTTTAGTTTTTAGATCGGAATCTAGAGAAAAATTACTCTTCCTCTAGGTTTTCTTGACATTCATAGTTTTAGTTTTATGCTTTTGCTTTTGGATATTGAAGAGTCATCACCTCCGTTGAAGATACTATTCTAGTTTGTTTCCTTACTTACTCTTTAATTTATTCCATATTCTTAATTCTTGTTTAGAGTGGTAATTGGATTATTTTGGATTTATTAATGCAAAGGATTACTTTTATTTTTAATTAATTTTTAATCTATATTTTATGATTAATTTATCATGTCTTCTTCTTATATTTTTATGAGCGTTATATTCATGTCAATGGAGTAGATTCCCTACTTGACATGGGGTTGATTAAGAGGAGACACTTGAGTTGGAATGCTCAAGTGATTAGTTAATTTGGAAGTTGTTGGCTAATTCTGTATTTACTAACGCTAGACCTTCCCAAGGGAGAGGACTAGGATTTGCAAATAAGAGTTAGCTCAATCACTTGACTTTCCTTTATTTAGTAAGGGTTAACTAAGTGAAAACAACAACATCTTTATACTACACTTGAGAAAATTCCAACAATGATAGAACTTCCAATTAATCATTCCCCCAGTCAAGGCTTTTTATTTTCAATAATATAAACCTCTTTTAGTTTTCATTGCTTTAAATTTACAATTATTTATTTTCTGTCAATCACTCTCAAAATCTCTCGAAAAAATTCCTGATTAATAAATTAGCACCCTTTTTAGCAACCCGTTGGGAGACGACCTGGGACTCATACTCCCAATATTTTTATTCTAAACTTTTGTGACAATCTTTCTAAATGGATGAGTCGGATTTCAGCTGGTTAAGAGCTATACTCGCAACGCTGTTTTCACAATGACTTCTTAATTGGCCGACTCCCGCCTTACCCATCAGTCCTCTTCATGGAAAAATATCCTAGTTGTTTGATCTTTCTTTCCTTTCACAAAATGATTACCACTGACAGCTGGTTTTTTATAGGTATGTCTCCTATTTGGTTTACTTATTCTAGAACTCCCTTGTTGCGTTTGTGTTTCAGGTTTAATTTTGTGTGTTTGTTTGTGCTTCAGGTTTTTATGTTTGGATTTCAGATTGTGGTAGTTGGGATTGAAGGACAACAACTTTATTTTAGATTTGTTCTTCAGATTGGAGAGGATGGTGTATTGGTGCACGAATTTGAACTCCGCACAACTGAACTCGCAAGTGCACCGGATCGTCCAAGTAATACCTCAGGTGAGTGAGGGTTGAATCCCACAGAGATTGTCGAATTGAGCAAGCAATGGCTATCTTGTAAATCTTAGTCAGGCGATTAGAAAAGATGGTTGTTTATTTGAAAGCATAAACGAAATAGTAAAGAACAAAATACCAGGTTGATGTGAAAATAGTGATAAAGATTCAGTTAAGGTTTTGGAGATGTTATTTCTTTCCGGATGAACCTTTTTTACTGTCTACTTCAATAACAAATGATGCATTCAATGGCAACCGTAAGTGACTAACTCGTGTCATCTCATCAAGTTAATCTCTTCTAAACCACAGCAGTCCACCATATCTGAGTAACTCATATCCTCTCATCAACTTGACTTATGGCTTCTCACTGCAACCAAAGATGAAGCTCTAAGCAATCCACTCACCTTCATGATCCTACTCAAAACGCCACAGATAAGGTCAGATCTTCCGGATTAGAGAGTGCTGCTTTTCTGACTCTTGCCTTAGTGCCACAGAGACCTCAGTAACCCACGGTCAACGAGATTTCATGTTACATATCTAAAGTTACCCAGGCACTCTCTTGGAATCTGCAATGCATTCTCTAGCTTTAATTCAATGCTATCCGGCTCAGGACTCGCACGGAACCCACGTAGAACAATGATAAATATCACGGTTCACCCTTAATTCATTGAGATTGAAGAACGAGAACGCATAAGAGAATAGAATCAGACATATTGAAATAGAAACAATAATATTATTAATCCATGAGAATTAGCAGAGCTCCTAACCCTAACTTAGGAGGTTTAGTTGCTCATATCTTATATACAATAGTAGTGAAAGGTTCGAATAAGCCAAAAGATCTCTAACAAGGGTGATCTTTGTTCTATTTATACTATTCTAATAATGAAAAGAATATAAAAATATGATACACTAGACTTAGAGGTGTGAAAATCCACTTCTTGGGCACACTTAGTGAGTGTTTAGGATGAGTTTGGGGTGACTCCATGTGCTAAGACTCCTCTTGGGGCATTGGACGCCAGGCTTGCTCCCTTTTGGGCATCTAAACGCCATCCTGGTCCTTCTGGGGCCTCCAAATGCTAGGCAGGAGGTCAGATGAGCGTTCAATGCCCGTTTTAGTCCATAATTTCCAAAGATAAGTATGGACTATTATACATTTTTAGAAAGCTCTGGATGTTAGCTTTTCAATGCCATTGAGAGCGTGTCATTTGGACCTCTGTAGTTCCAGATATTTTCATTTGAATACACGGAGGTCAGAATCTGACAGCATCTGCAGTCCTTTTTCTGTCTCTGAATCAAACTTTTCCAAAACTTTCCAGAATCACCCAAAAATCACCTAAAAACATAGAAAAAAAATACCAAAACTCAAAGTAGCATCCAAAAAATGATTTTGGCACTAAAACCTACTAAAATTTAATAAAATTTAACAAAACATAACTAAAAATAATAGGAAAACAGTACTAAAAAGTGTAAAAAATATCCGCTCATTAGAACACCAAACTTAAACTGTTGCTTGTCGCCAAGCAACCAAAAAAAAGATAGGATAAAAAAGAGAAGAGTACAATAAGTCTCAGAGCTCTCAATGAAACTTAACATCTAAATATTTGAATGGGGCAATTAGCTTCTTGATTTCTGAATAGGTTTGGCACCTAACTTTCCCTTGAAGCTCAGAAGTATTGGCATCTCTTGGAACTAGACTTCGGATGATATTATTGATTCTCTTAGTTTAGCTTTTCTTTATTATTGACCCACAGCTTCTCTTGGTGCTTTGAACCTTTTTGAGCCTAGCCGTAACCCTAACCGTTTTGTTTTCCAGTATTACCACTAGATACATAAACGCCATAGGCACTTAACTGGGTAAACCCAATTGGATTATGATTCAGTTTTGCTAGAATCCTCAGACAGTGGTACCCAGATTTCTTAAGTATACTCCTTTTTTTCTTTTTGCTTTGGATCACGACTTTAACTGCTCAGTATCAAACTTTTCACTTGACACCTTCACACCACAAGCATATAGTTAGGGAAAGCAGCTCATTTCAACTTTTTAGGCCTAATTTTTGACCCTCCTAACTATTGATGCTCAAAGCCTTGGACCCTAGCTCTCCTTTTCCTTTCTTTTGAGCTTTTTGGATTTTTTTCGTTTATATATATATATATATATATTCTTGCTTCTTCTGCTATTTTTTTTTGCTTCAAGAATCAATCTTTTTGATTTTTCAGAGACTCAATAATACTTCTCTAAATTCGCTGTTCTTCAAGAGCTAATACACTTAACTTCAAAATCAAACATGCACAGTTAATTCATACATTCAGAAATTCAATGCGAGGACACCACATCAGAATAATTAGAGATAAGTCATGATATACTCGAAAATTATGCACTCATTGCTTCTAAAAGAGAATAAAATTGTATTTAAGTTTAATCAAATAACAAGTGGGATAGCTTATACTTATTTAACAAAAATAAACATTACTTACTCAAACTGAAAAAGGGAAACCTACTAGTGATCATGCAACCTAGAACTGGAGAAACAAAAAATAAAGTACTGAAATCAAGAATTTAAGAGGGATAAAACTCAACCACCTTATTCATGGTGGTCACTGATCTCTACAGGAGAGATCTTCTGACGCTTCAGATCTTCTAATTCTCGCCCTTGCCTTTCTTGTTCCTTAACTAGTTTACACAGCATGCAGAACTGGTCTTTCTGTTCCTCTCTCAATTGATCCAGAGTGGATTGCAACTGTGTAATAGATGTCACCAGCTGAGTCCAGTACTCAATTGGAGGGATACCCTGATTTTGGGGTGGTTCAGGTGTCTTTCTCTTAGGCTGCTCATCCGGCTGCTGGATCTTGTCCGGATCTGGTCTGTTGGTATTCTCCATACTCTCTTTGTTAATTGAGTTTTTTGTGGGGATGCTTGTGTCTCTGTCAATAAGAACTCCTGTCTCACTACACAGGCAAGAGATGAGATTTAAGAAGTCCAGCTTGGCTTGAGTGGAGGTCTTGTTTGCAAATTTGTAGAATTCACAAGGGTTTATTTGATGGACCTCCATCATTACCCATCATGATGCAATGGATCATTACTGCTCTCCTAACAGTAACTTTTGAACAGTTGCTAGTGGAAAGTATGGAGCGTCCGACGAAGTCCAGCCAACCCCTAGCAACTGGTTTGAGATCCATTCTTCTCAGCTAGTTTGGTTTGTTCTTCTTATCCAGGATCCATTTAGATCTGAGCAGACATATGTCTTCAAGGACTTGATCCAGCTTTGGATTGGCTACCACTCTCCTATTAAAGGAGTTAGGGTCATCTTTTGCTGGGGCAATTTGAGAATCTCCATCACCTTATCCAGATCAAAGTGCAGTACTTTTCCTCAGAGCATGGTGCACCAAGTATGGAATCCATGTCCATCTAGCCTCTGTTTTTCTATCATCCACATATTTGCATAGAATTTCTGGATCATCCTTATACCAATGTTGGTTCAGGGGTTGGCCAGAATTTTCCAACCTCTCATTCAGATCTGTTCTTGGATCTCCGGGTACTCATCTTCTTTTAATTCAAATTTGACTTCCAGGATCACTGTCCTTTTGCACATTACCTTATAATAATGTTCCTCATGTTGCTTAGAATAAAATCTGAAAGGTTTGAAAACAACTATTGGTAGGGTAGCTTCTCTCTTGTTTCTTAAAGTGGATCTTCTACATTTTGGAGCCATGGGGGTGAACAAGTGAAAATCAATGCTTTCCTAACACCAAACTTAAAAGTTTTGCTCGTCCCGAGCAAAGAGAAGAAAAAGAAGAAGAGGAGAAGAATTCGAATGGAGGAGGGATGAGGGAGGTCGTGTGGTACGAATGTGTATATATAGGGAGGGTGGGGATGGGTTTCAAAAATCAAAATAGAAAAGAGATAGTAAAGATATGATTCAAAATCTTTTAAAAAGATAAGCAAGATAAGATTTAAAATTGTTAAAGCATTAAAGATATGAAAAAGATAAAAAAAAGATAAGATATAAAGTATTAAAGATTTAAAAGTTTAACAAAAGATTTGAAAAGAAATTGAATTTAAAAGATGATGTTTAAAAAGAATTGAATCAAAAGTAGTTGACTTTGGAAAAGATAATTTGAAATAAGAGGATAGATGATTAAAAAGATAAGATTTGGAAAAGATATGGTTTGAAAAAGTCAAACCTCCCTACCCTGATTGGGGCGTTGAATGCCTAGAATACCCCTATTCTAGCGTTCAACACCAGGGACATTCCCCTCATGGGCGTTGAACACCCAGCCTTGCTCCCTGGCTGGTGTTCAATGCCAAACTTCCTTTTACCTTAGGGTGTTGAATGCCCAGAATGCTCCCATTCTGGCGTTCAACGCTAGTAAGCTCTCTTATGGGCATTTGAGCGCCCATCCTGCTCCTTGTCTGGCGTTCAACGCCAGCAAGGGACTTCCCCCAAGGTACTCTATTTTTAGTTCTAAATATTTTTGTCTCTATTCTAAGAGATATACATGATCACAAACGTTAGAAAGCAAAGTAATTATAAAAATCAATTGAATCGAAGGAAAATTAAATCAAATGAGAAATAAACAAAGAAACAGAAAACGATAATATACTACTAATCATTGGGTTGCCTCCCAACAAGCGCTTCTTTACTGTCATTAGCTGGACCTCAATGTACTTATGTCAGTAGCAGTGTAAAGCTTTCTTGCTCAATATTGTCCCCTAGGTAATGTTTCACTCTTTGACCATTAACAGTAAACCTCTTGTCGGAGTATTTACCTTGGAGTTCTATGTGCCCATAGGGTGACACATTAGTGACCACAAATGCTCCTGTCCAACGTGACTTGAGCTTCCTAGGAAAGAGCTTGAGTCTAGAGTTGAAGAGTAGAACCTTCTAGCCTAGTTCAAAGACTCTGAAAGATATCTTCCAGTCATGCCACCTCTTGGCTCTTTCCTTACAGGTTTTTGCATTCTCAAATGCAGCTTTCCAGAATTCATCCAACTCATTCAGCTGGAGTAACCTTTTTTCTCCTACTGCCTTAGCATCAGGTTGAGGAATCTAGTTGCCTAGTAGGCCTTGTGTTCCAGTTTCACTGGCAAATGACATGCCTTTCCATAAACTAATTGATATGGTGATGTTCCTATAGGGGTCTTGAAAGTTGTCCTATATGCCCAGAGAGCATCATTAAGTTTCCTTGCCCAATCTTTTCTAAGTGTGCTCATGGTTCTTTCCAAGATTCTTTTTAGTTCCCTATTGGATACTGATGAGCAGATAATTTATACGCTTTTTGTCATTATTTTTAGCTAGTTTTTAATATGTTTTAGTCACTTTTTATTATATTTTTATTATTTTTTAAATAAAAATCACATTTCTGGACTTTACTATGAGTTTGTGTGTTTTTTTGGGATTTCAGGTAATTTTTGGCTGAAATTGAGGGAGCTGAGCAAAAATTTGATTCAGGCTGAAAAAAGGACTGCTGATGCTGTTGGATTCTGACCTCCCTGCACTCGGAATGGATTTTTTGGAGCTACAGAAGTCCAATTGGCGCGCTCTCAATTGCGTTGGAAAGTAGACATCCAGGGCTTTCCAAAAATAGATAATAGTCTATACTTTGCTCAAGGATAGATGACGTAAACTGGCGTTCAATGCCAGTTCTATGTTGCATTCTGGCGTTAAACGCCAGAAACAGGTTACAAGTTGGAGTTAAACGCCAGAAACAGGTTACAACCTGGCGTTTAACTCTAGAAACAGCCTAGGCACGTGTAAAGCTCAAGTCTCAGCCCCAGCACACACCAAGTGGGCCCCAGAAGTGGATTTCTGCACTATCTATCACAGTCTACTCATTTTCTGTAAACCTAGGTCACTAGTTTAGTATTTAAACAGCTTTTAGAGATTTATTTTGTATCTCATGACATTTTAGATCTGAACTTTGTACTCTTTGATGGCATGAGTCTCTAAACTCCATTGTTGGGGGTGAGGAGCTCTGCTGTATCTCGATGAATTAATGCAATTATTTCTGTTTTCTATTCAAACACGCTTGTTTCTATCTAAGATGTTCATTTGCACTTCAATATGACGAATGTGATGATCCGTGACACTCATCACCATTCTCAATCTATGAATGTGTTCCTGACAACCACCTCCGTTTTACCTTCGATTGAATGAATATCTCTTGGATTCCTTAATCAGAATCTTCGTGGTATAAGCTAGAATCCATTGGCAGCATTCTTGAGAATCCGGAAAGTCTAAACCTTGTCTGTGGTATTCCGAGTAGGATTCAGGGATTGAATGACTGTGATGAGCTTCAAACTCACAAGGGTTGGGTGTAGTGACAGACGCAAAAGGACCAATGGATCCTATTCTAGCATGAGTGAGAACCGACAGATGATTAGCCGTGCGGTGACAGCGCACCTGGACTATTTTCACTGAGAGGATGCATGGTAGCCATTGACAACGGTGATCCACCAACATACAGCTTGCCATAGGAGGGACCTTGCGCGCGTGAAGAAGAAGACAGGGGAAAAGCAGAGATTCAGAAGACAAAGCATCTCCAAAACTCCAACATATTCTCAATTACTGCAGAACAAGTATTTATTTCATGCTCTTTTATTTTTTGCAATTCAAACTGATAATTATAATTGATATCCTGACTAAGAGTTACAAAATAACCATAGATTGCTTCAAGCCAACAATCTCCGTGGGATTCGACCCTTACTCACATAAGGTATTACTTGGACGACCCAGTGCACTTGCTGGTTAGTGGTACGAGTTGTGAAAAGTGTGATTCACAATTCGTGCACCAAGTTTTTGGCGCCGTTGCCGGGGATTGTTCGAGTTTGGACAACTAACGGTTTATTTTGTTGCTTAGATTAGGAAAAATTTTTCTTTTTGGTTTAGAGTCTTCTATTATTGTTTTTGGTTGAAATTTTTTTTAAAATCCTTATTTTCTCTTTTTAAAATTTTTCGAAAATTTTATAAACTGAAAATTGAGTTTTTCTGTTTGAGTTTAGTTTCATATTTTAAGTTTGGTGTCAACTGTATGTTTTTATTTTCTTTTAAATTTTCGAAATTGTGTTCATTGTTCTTTTCTTAATCTTCAAGCTGTTCTTGTTTATTTTCCTTGTTTGATCTTTAGTTTTTCTTGTTTTGTGATTTTTCTTGTTTTTCTTGTCCATTTTCGAATTATTAGTATCTAAAAAATATTTATTTATTAAATACCTTATTAAAATACGTTAAATTTATAGCTCAATTGGCTAGAGCGTTGTGCTTATGTTCTTGGTAATTGGCTATCTTCTTTTTAAAACTTTTTCAAAAATAATTTTTCTTTGAATAAATCTTGTGCCAAACTTTAAGTTTGGTGTTCTCCTGTTAACTTTTCTTTAGTTTTCAAAAATTTTATTTTGGTTTTCTAAAAATTTTAAGTTTGGTGTTCTTTCTTCATGTTCTTGTGTTCTTGTGAGTCTTCAAAGTGTTCTTGAGTCTTCCTTGTGTTTTGATCTTAAAATTTTTAAGTTTGGTGTTCCTTGGTGTTTTCTCTCCAAAATTTTCGAAAACAAGGAGCATTAGATCTAAAAATTTTAAGTTGTGTGTCTTTTGTGTGTTTTTCTTTTTCATCATAAAATTCAAAAATCAAAAAAATATCTTCTCTAACTATTTTTGAGCAAATATTTCAAAATTTTTCCCAAAAAAAAATAAATTCAGATTTTTTTTTTTAAATTTCTATTTTATCTTATCTTAGTTTTAAAATTTTCAAAATTCAAATTTTTTTCAAAAAATCATATCTTTTTCAAAATTTTATCTTATCTTATTTCAAATTTCAAATTTCAACTTCCAAAATTTCAAAATTCAAATTTCAAAATTTAAGATTCAAAATCTAATTTTCAAATTTAAAAATCAAATCTTTTCAAAATTTAAATCTTTTTCAAATCCTTATCTTATACTGTTGACTTTTTCGAAAATTCAAAATTCAATTTTCAAATTTCAATTTTCAAATTTCAAATTTCAAATTTCAAATCTTTTTAATTAATTAATTTAGTTTTTAATTTTTTTTTATTTATTTTTCTTCTAATTTTCGAAATTATAGTCAATATTTCATTTATTTTATTTTAATTTCAGTTTTCGAAAAAAAATTTAAAAATATAGTTTCTTTGCAATTCATATCAATTCTATTTTATCCATCATGGATCTAAGTGGAAATGAACAGTCCAGAAGGACTCTGGGGTCATATGGTAATCCCACTACTGCTGCATATGGGAGTAGTATCTGTATACCCTCCATCAAAGTAGGCAGTTTTGAGCTAAATCCTCCGCTCATTGTCATGGTGCAGCAAAACTGCCAGTATTCCGATCTTCCACAGGAAGAACCTACTGAGTTTCTGGCACAATTCTTGCAAATTGCTGACACAGTACGTGACAAGGAGGTAGATCAGGATGTATACAGGCTGTTACTGTTTCCGTTTGCTATAAAAGATCAAGCAAAAAGGTGGTTAAATAACCAACCCACAGCAAGCATAAGGACATGGAAACAGTTATTAGACAAATTTCTGAATCAATATTTCCCTCCAAAAAGGATGACACAGCTAAGGCTGGACATCCAAGGCTTTAAACAAGAAGATGATGAATCCCTTTATAATGCCTGGGAAAGGTACAGAGGGATGCTAAGGAAATGCCCCTCTGAAATGTTTTCAGAATGGGTGCAATTAGACATCTTCTACTATGGGCTTACAAAAGGAGCTCAGATGTCCCTAGACCACTCAGCTGGTGGATCCATACACATGAGAAAAACTATTGAAGAGGCTCAAGAGCTTATTGATATAGTTGCTAGAAACTAGCATCTGTACATAAGTAATGGGTCCTCCATAAAAGAAGAAGCCAAAGCAGTATCTACTGAACTTGGTCCTCCAGAACAAGTTGCTGAACTCAATCAACAATTGTGCTTTCTAACAAAACAGCTAGCGGAACTCAAGGAGATGCTACAAGACACTAAAAATGCTAATAAAAATATGGAGGCACAATTGAATCAGACAAAATAGCAGTTATCAAAGCAGATAACAGATGAGTGCCAGGCAGTTCAATTAAGAAGTGGGAAAACATTAAATACCTCACTTCAGAGCAGCAGAAAGCCAAGAAAAGAACAACTGATAGAGAATGAGCAAAATATTATTCAAAATCCCTCTGAGGACAGTAAGAGCCCAGAGAGGAACAATTATGGCGTTCAAACGCCAGAAACAAGCAAGGAGCTGGCGTCAAACGCCCAATGGAAGCTCAGTTCTGGCGTTCAAACGCCAGAAACAGGTAAGAAGCTGACGTCTAACGCCAATCAAGCTTCTAACCCTGGCATTCAAACGCCAGTGAGGGATCAGACACACACAAGTGCTGATAACAACCCCTCTAAAAAGGCTTCTCCAACCACTTCTGTAGGAAATAAGCCTGCAGCAACCAAGGTTGAGAAATACAAAGCCAAGATGCCTTATTCTCAAAAATTCCGCCAAGAGGAGCAGGATAAGCAATTTGCTCGCTTTACAGACTATCTCAGGACTCTTGAAATAAAGATTCCATTTGCAGAGGTACTTGAGCAAATACCCTCTTATGCCAAGTTCATGAAAGAGATCTTGAGTCATAAGAAGGATTGGAGAGAAATTGAAAGAGTTCTCCTCACTGAAGAATGCAGTGCAGTCATTCTGAAAAGCTTCCCAGAAAAGCTTAAAGATCCCGGGAGCTTTATGATACCATGCATATTAGAGAGTGATTGCACCAAGACAGCTTTATGTGACCTTGGGGCAAGCATCAACCTAATACCTGCATCCACTATCAGAAAACTTGGTTTAACTGAAGAAGTCAAACCAACTAGGATATGTCTCCAACTTGCTGATGGCTCCATTAAATACCCATCAGGCATGATTGAAGACATGATTGTCAGAGTTGGGCCATTCGCCTTTCCCACTGACTTTGTAGTGCTGGAAATGGAGGAGCACAAGAGTGCTACTTTCATTCTAGGAAGACCTTTCCTAGCAACTGGACGAACTCTCATTGATGTCCAAAAGGGGGAAGTAACCCTGAGGGTCAATGAAGATGAGTTCAAGTTAAATGCTGTCAAAGCCATGCAGCATCCAGACACTCCAAAAGACTGCATGAAAGTTGATCTTATTGACTCTTTGGTAGAGGAGATCAACATGGCTGAGAGTCTCGAATCAGAGCTGGAAGACATCTTTAAAGATGTTCAGCCTGATCTGGAGGATTCAAAGGAATTGAAAGAGCCTCTGAAACTTCCTCAGGAAGAGGAAAAACCTCCTAAATCCGAGCTCAAACCATTACCACCATCCCTGAAATATGCATTTCTGGGAGAAGGTGACACTTTTCTGGTGATCATAAGCTCTGCTTTAAATCCACTGGAAGAGGAAGCACTACTTCAAGTGCTAAAGACACACAAGACAGCTCTTGGGTGGTCCATAAGTGACCTTAAGGGCATAAGCCCAGCTAGATGCATGCACAAGATCTTATTGAAGGATGATGCTAAGCCAGTGGTTCAACCACAGAGGCGGCTAACTCCAGCCATGAAGGAAGTGGTACAGAAAGAGGTCACCAAGTTACTGGAGGCTGGGATTATTTATCCTATTTCTGATAGCCCCTGGGTGAGTCCTGTCCAAGTTGTCCCCAAAAAGGGAGGCATGACAGTGGTTCATAATGAAAAAAATGAACTGGTTCCTACAAGAACAGTTACAAGGTGGCGCATGTGTATTGACTATAGAAGGCTCAATACAGCCACCAGAAAGGATCATTTTCCTTTACCATTCATAGACCAGATGCTAGAAAGACTAGCAGGTCATGATTATTACTGCTTCTTGGATGGCTATTCAGGCTACAACCAAATTGCAGTAGATCCCCAGGATCAAGAGAAAACAGTATTCACATGTCCATCTGGAGTATTTGCCTACAGAAGGATGCCATTTGGGCTGTGTAATGCCCCTGCAACCTTTCAGAGATGCATGCTCTCTATTTTCTCTGATATGGTAGAAAAATTTTTGGAAGTCTTCATGGATGACTTCTCAGTATATGGAGACTCATTCAGCTCCTGTCTTGATCACCTAACACTGGTTCTGAAAAGATGCCAAGAGACTAACCTGGTTTTAAACTGGGAAAAATGTCACTTTATGGTGACTGAAGGGATTGTCCTTGGGAACAAGATTTCGAACAAGGGAATAGAGGTGGATCAAGCTAAGGTAGAGGTAATTGAAAAATTACCACCACCTGCCAATGTTAAGGCAATCAGAAGCTTTCTGGGGCATGCAAGATTCTATAGGAGGTTTATAAAAGATTTTTCAAAAATTGCAAAACCTCTGAGAAACCTGCTAGCTGCTGACACGCCATTTGTGTTTGACACAGAGTGCCTGCAGGCGTTTGAAACCCTGAAAGCTAAGCTAGTCACAGCACCAGTTATTTCTACACCAGACTGGACATTACCATTCGAATTAATGTGTGATGCCAGTGACCATGCCATTGGTGCAGTATTGGGACAGAGGCATAACAAGCTTCTGCATGTCATTTATTATGCTAGCCGTGTTTTAAATGATGCCCAAAAAAATTACACAACCACAGAAAAAGAATTGCTTGCAGTGGTTTATGCCATTGACAAGTTTAGATCATACTTAGTAGGATCAAAAGTGATTGTGTACACTGACCATGCTGCTCTTAAATATCTACTTACAAAGCAGGATTCAAAACCCAGGCTCATAAGATGGGTGTTGCTTCTGCAAGAGTTTGATATAGAAATAAGAGACAGAAAAGGGACAGAAAACCAAGTGGCTGATCATCTGTCCCAGATAGAGCCAGTAGAAGGGGCATCCTTTCCCTCTATTGAGATCTCTGAAACATTTCCTGATGAGCATTTGTTTGCCATTCAGGAAATGCCATGGTTTGCAGACATTGCAAACTATAAAGCTGCAAGGTTCATACCCATGGAGTACAGCAGGCAACAAAAGAAAAAATTAATTACTGATGCAAAGTACTACTTGTGGGATGAACCTTATCTCTTTAAGAGATGTGCAGACTGAATAATCTGAAGGTGTGTGCCTAGAGAAGAAGCACAGAAGATCTTATGGCATTGCCATGGGTCCCAATATGGAGGCCATTTCGGAAGTGAGCGAACAGCCACCAAGGTCCTCCAATGTGGCTTCTACGGGCCCACCCTCTATAGAGATTCCCGAGAGTTTGTACATAACTGTGACAGTTACCAGAGAGCTGGTAATCTGCCTCATGGTTACGCCATGCCTCAACAAGGAATCTTGGAGATTGAGTTGTTTGATGTATGGGATATTGACTTCATGGGGCCTTTCCCACCATCATACTCAAACACTTATATTTTGGTTGCAGTCGACTATGTATCCAAATGGGTAGAGGCCATTGCCACACCCACTAATGATACTAAGACAATGCTGAAGTTCCTCCAAAAATATATCTTCAGCAGGTTTGGTGTCCCTAGAGCACTAATTAGTGATGGGGGCACTCACTTCTGCAACAAACAGCTTTACTATGCTATGGTCCGATATGGAATTAGTCACAAGGTGGCAACTCCATATCATCCACAGACAAACGGGCAAGCTGAAGTCTCTAATAGAGAACTAAAAAGAATCCTGGAACGGACTGTAAGTACCCGTAGAAAAGATTGGGCGAGAAGCTTGGATGATGCTCTGTGGGCTTACAGAACAGCATTCAAGACTCCTATAGGGACCTCTACATACTAGCTTGTGTATGGTAAGGCCTGTCATCTGCCCGTGGAACTACAGCATAAGGCCTACTAGGCAACCAGATTCCTAAACTTTGATGCCAAATTAGCTGGAGAAAAAAGATTGCTCCAGCTGAATGAGCTAGAGGAATTCAGACTCACTACTTTCAAAAATGCCAAGCTTTACAAAGAGAAAGCAAAAAGGTTACATGACAGAAAGCTGTCATCTAGAGTCTTTGAACCAGGACAGAAGGTTCTGCTGTTTAACTCTAGGCTCAGGCTATTCCCCGGGAAACTGAAATTCCGGTGGAGGGGACCATATGTGATTACAAGTGTGTCACCATATGGCTATGTGGAGCTTCAAGACATTGATTCTAATAAGAAGTTCATTGTTAATGGATAGAGAATCAAGCATTATCTTAAAGGCAATGTTGAGCAAGAGTGCTCAAGGCTGAGGCTAGATTAAAAGCTCAGCAAGGTCCAGCTAAAGACAATAAAGAAGCGCTTGTTGGGAGGCAACCCAATGTTATTTAACTATATCTATTTAGTTTTCATTGCTATTTTATGTTTTCTGTAGGTTGATGATCATGTGAAGTCACAAAAACTACTAAAAAAATCAAAAATAGAATGAAAAACAGCATTAAAAATAGCTCACCCTAGAGGAAGAGCTTACTGGCGTTTAAACGCCAGTAAGAAGCAACAAGCTGGCGTTTAACGCCAGAAAGAAGCATCAAGCTGGCGTTAAACGCCAGAAACAAGCACCAAGTTGGTGTTCAACGCCACGCCAGAAACAAGCAGCAGTCTGGCGTTAAACACCAGGATTGCACACTAAGGGCGTTTTGCATGCCTTAATGGAGCAGGAATGCTAAGTCCTTGACTCCTCAGGATCTGTGGACCCCACAGGATCCCCACCTACCTCACCATTCCAATTCAAACCATTTTCCTGCGTTGCTTTTTGTTTTTCCATAACCATTTATGGCACCTAAGGCTGGAGAAACCTCTAGAAGGAGGAAAAAGAAGGCAGTTGCTTCTACCCCCGAGCCATGAGAGATGGAGAGGTTCATCTCAAGGGTCCATAGTTCAGTGGTAGAGCATTTGACTGCAGATCAAAGAGCTCTAAGGAAGGAGCAACAAAGACAAGGAAGAGACATAGAGGAGCTCAAGAGCACCATTGGTTCTTCAAGAAGAGGAAGACGCCACCCTCACTAAGGTGGACCCGTTCCTTAATCTCCTTGTTCTTATTTCTCTGTTTTTCATTTACTATGCTTTATGTTTATTTATGTTTGGGTCTTATTACATTATCACTAGTATCTAAGTGTCTATGTCTTAAAGATATGAATGTCCTATGAATCCATCACCTTTCTTAAATGAAAAATGTTTTCTGAAAAAGAAAAAGAAGTACATGAATTTCGAATTTTAAAATAGTTTTAATTATTTTGATGTGATGGCAATACTTTTTGTTTTCTGAATGAATGCTTGAACAGTGCATATGTCTTTTGAATTTGTTGTTTATGAATGTTAAAATTGTTGGCTCTTGAAAGAATGATGAAAAAGGAGAAATGTTATTTGATAATCTGAAAAATCATAAAAATGATTCTTGAAGCAAGAAAAAGCAGTGAAGAACAAAGCTTGCAGAAAAAAAAATGCGAAAAAAAAAGAGAAAAAGCAAGCAGAAAAAAAAAAGCCAAAAGCTCTTTAAACCAAAAGGCAAGAGCAAAAAGCCAATAGCCCTTAAAACCAAAAGGCAAGGGTAATAAAAAGGATCCAAGGCTTTGAGCATCAGTGGATAGGAGGGCCTAAAGGAATAAAATCCTGGCCTAAGCGGCTAAACCAAGCTGTCCCTAACCATGTGCTTGTGGTGTGAAGGTGTCAAGTGAAAACTTGAGACTGAGCGGTTAAAGTCGAGGTCCAAAGCAAAAAAAAGAGTGTGCTTAAGAACCCTGGACACCTCTAAGTGGGGACTCTAGCAAAGCTGAGTCACAATTTAAAAAGGTTCACCCAGTTATGTGTCTGTGGCATTGATGTATCCGGTGGTAATACTGGAAAACAAAGTGCTTAGGGCCACGGCCAAGACTCATAAAGTAGCTGTGTTCAAGAATCAACATACTGAACTAGGAGAATCAATAACACTATCTGAATTCTGAGCTCCTATAGATGCCAATCATTCTGAACTTCAAAGGATAAAGTGAGATGCCAAAACTGTTCAGAAGCAAAAAGCTAATAGCCCCGCTCATCTAATTAAGACTGATCTTCATAGATGTTTTTGGAATTCATTGTATATTCTCTTCTTTTTATCCTACTTTATTTTTAGTTGCTTGGAGACAAGCAACAATTTAAGTTTGGTGTTGTGATGAGCAGATAATTTATACGCTTTTTGGCATTATTTTTAGGTAGTTTTTAATATGTTTTAGTCACTTTTTATTATATTTTTATTATTTTTTAAATAAAAATCACATTTCTGGACTTTACTATGAGTTTGTGTGTTTTTCTGTGATTTCAGGTAATTTCTGGCTGAAATTGAGAGAGTTGAGCAAAAATCTGATTCAGGCTGAAAAAAGGACTGCTGATGCTGTTGGATTCTGACCTCCCTGCACTCGGAATGGATTTTTTGGACCTACAGAAGTCCAATTGGTGCGCTCTCAATTGCGTTGAAAAGTAGACATCCAGGGCTTTCCAGCAATATATAATAGTTTATACTTTGCTCAAGGATAGACGACGTAAACTAGCGTTCAACTGCAGTTCCATGTTGCATTCTGGCGTTAAACGCCAGAAACAGGTTACAAGTTGGAGTTAAACGCCAGAAATAGGTTACAACCTGGCGTTTAACTCTAAAAACAGCCTAGGCACGTGTAAAGCTCAAGTCTCAGCCCCAGCACACACCAAGTGGGCCCCAGAAGTGGATTTCTGCACTATCTATCATAGTCTACTCATTTTCTGTAAACCTAGGTCACTAGTTTAGTATTTAAACAGCTTTTAGAGATTTATTTTGTATCTCATGACATTTTAGATCTGAACTTTGTACTCTTTGATGGCATGAGTCTCTAAACTCCATTGTTGGGGGTGAGGAGCTCTGCTGTGTCTCGATGAATTAATGCAATTATTTCTATTTTCTATTCAAACATGCTTGTTTCTATCTAAGATGTTCATTCACACTTCAATATGACGAATGTGATGATCCGTGACACTCATCACCATTCTCAACCTATGAACGCGTACCTGACAACCACCTCCGTTCTACCTTCGATTGAATGAATATCTCTTGGATTCCTTAATCAGAATCTTCGTGGTATAAGCTAGAATCCATTGGCAGCATTCTTGAGAATCCGGAAAGTCTAAACCTTGTCTGCGGTATTCCGAGTAGGATTCAGGGATTGAATGACTGTGACGAGCTTCAAACTCACAAGGGTTGGGCGTAGTGACAGGCGCAAAAGGACTAATGGATCCTATTCCAGCATGAGTGAGAACCGACAGATGATTAGCCGTGCGGTGACAGCGCACCTGGACCATTTTCACTGAGAGGACGGATGGTAGCCATTGACAATGGTGATCCACCAACATACAGCTTGCCATAGGAGGGACCTTGCGTGCGTGAAGAAGAAGACAGGGGGAAAGCAGAGATTCAGAAGACAAAGCATCTCCAAAACTCCAACATATTCTCCATTACTGCAGAACAAATATTTATTTCATGCTCTTTTATTTTTTGCAATTCAAACTGATAATTATAATTGATATCCTGACTAAGAGTTACAAGATAACCATAGATTGCTTCAAGCCAACAATCTCCGTGGGATTCAACCCTTACTCACGTAAGGTATTACTTGGACGACCCAGTGCACTTGCTGGTTAGTGGTACGAGTTGTGAAAAGTGTGATTCACAATTCGTGCACCAAATACCTCAACTTGCCCATTTGTTTGTGGGTGATATGGAGTTGCCACTCTATGAATAATGCCATAACAGTGCAGAATAGAGTCAAGCTATCTGTTACAGAAATGGCTACTTTCATCACTAATTAGTGTCCATGGGACACCAAACCTACTGAAGATATGTTTCCGGAGAAACTTCATCACTACTTTGCATCATTAGGGGGTGATGCGACTGCCTCAACCCACTTAGACACATAGTCCACTGCCACAAGGATGTAGGTGTTCGAGAATGAAGGTGGAAAAGGTCCCATGAAATCTATTCTCCACACATCAAATAGCTCAATCTCCAGGATCCCTTGTTGAGGCATGTCATGACTCTGAGGGAGATTGCCAGCCCGCTGGCAATTGTCACAGTTACAGACAAACTCTCAGGCGTCCTTAAAGAGTGTTGGCCAGTAAAAGCTGCTTTGAAGAACCTTGGTGGCTATTCGCTCACCTCCAAAGTATCCTCCATAATCTGAGCCATGGCAATGCCATAGGATCCACTGTCCCTCCTCTTCAGACACACATCGGTGGATTATACCATCTGAGCATCTCTTGAAAATATATGGTTCATCCCACAAGTAGTACTTTGCATCATGTATAAGTTTTCGAGCTTGCTGCCTACTATATTCCTTGGGGATGAACCTTATGGCCTTGTAATTTGTAATATTTGTAAACCAAGGGGTTGTTCGAATTGCAAAGAGTTGCTCATCAGGAAAGGTTTCAGATACCTCAGTAGAAGGAGGGGAAATCCCTGCTACTGGTTCAATCCAAGACAAGTGGCCAGCCACTTGATTTTCTTATCTTTTTCTGTCTCTGATTTCTATGTCAAACTCTTGCAGGAGTAGCACCCATCTTATCAGTCTTGGCTTAGAATCTTGCTTGGTGAGAAGGTATTTGAGAGCAAATGGTCAGTGTAGATAATGATCTTAGACCCTATTAAATAAGATCTGAACTTGTCAATGGCATAAACTACTGCAAGTAATTCCTTCTCTATGGTAGTATAGTTCTTCTGTGCGTCATTTAGAACACGACTAGCATAATAAATGACATGCAGGAGCTTATCATGTCTCTGCCCTAGAACTGCGCCAATGGCATGGTCACTAGCATCACATATTTGTTCGAATGGTAGGTCCCAGTTGGGTGCAGAAATGACGGGGGCAGTGATAAGCGTGGCTTTCGGAGTTTTAAAGGCATGCAGGTATTTCATGTCAAAAAAAATGGAGTGTCAGTGGCTAATAAGTTGCACAGGGACTTTGCAATTTTTGAAAAATCCTTTATGAACCTCCTGTAAAATCTTACATGTCATAGAAAACTTCTGATTGCCTTAACATCAGTGAGTGGTGGTAATCGCTCAATTACTTCCACCTTAGCTTGATCCACCTCTATCCCTTTGTTTGAAATCCGATGTCCTAGAACAATTCCTTCAGTTACCATGAAGTAGCATTTTCCCAGTTTAAAACCAGGTTTGTTTCTTGGCATCGTTTCAGAACTAAGGCCAGATGGTCAAGGCAGGAGTCAAATGAATCTCCAAAGACAGAGAAGTCATCCATGAATACTTCAAGAAATTTCTCAACTATATCAAAGAAAATGGAGAGCATACACCTCTGAAAGATTGCAGGTACATTGCATAGGCCAAATGGCATTCTTTTGTAAGCAAACACTCCATATGGGCATGTGAATGTTGTCTTTTCTTGATCCTGAGGATCTACTACAATTTGATTGTAACATGAATAACCATCTAGGAAGCAGTAGAATGCCTGTCCTGGTAGTCTCTCCAACATCTGATCTATGAATGGTAAAGGAAAATGATCCTTTCTTGTGGTGTTGTTGAGTCTCCTATAGTCAATACACATATGTCACCCTGTAACTGTTCTTGTGGGAATCAGTTCATTTTTTTCATTGTGAACCACTGTCATTCCTCCCTTCTTGGGTACAACTTGGACAGGGCTCAACCAGGGGCTGTCTGAAATAGGATAAAAAATCCCAGCCTTCCACAGTTTTGTGACTTCTTTTTGCACCACTTCCTTCATAGCAGGATTCAGTCACCTTGGTGGTTGCACCATTAGTTTGGTGTCATCTTCTAGTCGGATTTTATGCATGCATTGGGTTGGACTAATACCCTTAAGGTCACTTATGGTCCACCCAAGAGCTGTCTTGTGTGTCTTTAGCACTTGGATCAGTGCTTTTTCTTCCTGTGGTTCTAGAGCAGAACTTATAATCACATGATAAGTGTCTCCATCTCCTAGAAATATATATTTCAAGAATGATGGTAACAGCTTGATCTCAAGTTTGGGAGGCCCAGCCTCTACTTCAGGAGCTTTTAAAGTCTCCTTTATTTCTTCTGGTGCCTCCAAGTCAGGCTTGGCATCATAAAATATGTCATCCAGATCTTCTTCGAGTCTCTCAACTACATTCACTTCTTCCACTAGGGAGTCAATGATGTCAATACTCATACACACCTCTGGGGTGTCTGGATGCTGCATGACCTTAATAGCATTCAGCACGAATTCATCCTCATTGACTCTCAAGGTTACTTTCCCTTTTTGCACGTCAATGAGGGTCCTTCCTGTAGCCAGGAAGGGTCTCCCTAAAATAAGGGATGCACTCTTGTGCTCTTCCATTTCAAGCACCACAAAATCTGTGGGGAAAGAAAAGGGTCCAACCCTAACAATCATGTCTTCAACCATACCTGATGGGAACTTGACAGAGCCATCAGTAAGCTGAAGGCATATGTGGGTTGGTTTGACTTCCTGAGTTAAACAGAGCTTCTTTATTAATGACGCAGGCATCAGGTTAATGCTTACTCCAAGATCACATGGGGCTGTCCTTGTGCAGACATCCCTTAGGGTGCATGGTATCATAAAGCTCCCAGGATCATGAAGCTTTTCTGGTAGGCTCTTTTGGATTACTGCATGACATTCTTCAGTGAGGAAGACTGTTTCTACCTCTCTCTAATCTTTCTTATGACTTAATATGTCCTTTATAAACTTAGCATAGGAAAGTATCTGTTTAAGAGCTTCTGAAAAAGAGATCTTGATCTCTAGTTTCTTGAGATAGCCTATAAAGTGGGTAAACTATTTATCCTTTTCTACTTGACGGAGCTTCTGGAAAAATGGTATCTTGGTCTTGTACTCATCAGTCTTAGTTAATGTAGGCTGAGTGCCTACAGTGCTTGAAGAGGGGTTACTGGCTTGCTTAGGAGAGGTGTTCTCAGTACTTGCATGTGTCTGATCACACCTGCTTGGGTGTTCGATGCCCTTGTTGCCCTCTTCCTGGCGTTGAACGCCAAAAGTACCCGCTTCTGGGCGTTGAACGCCAATGGCACTCCTCCCTGGGAGTTCAATGCCCTCAGAGGTGCCTTGGACTGCAGTCTGTTCATCTTCTGTCAGCTTCTCTTCCCTTTGTCTCTTGTTGTTCTGAGGCTGAATGTTCAGGGTCTTTCCACTCCTAAGTTGGATAACATGGCACTCTTCTTTTATCGGTTTAGATAATTGTTGTCTAGCTTGACTCAGCTATGTCTCTATGTTCCTGTTGAAAGCTCGAGTTTCTTGCAAAGCCTCTTGCAATTCCAACAACTGTTGTGCAAGGGAGCGTAGCTGCTGAGTTAATATGCCAATTTGTCCTGGAGGGTTAGATTCAGTAGATACTGCCTTAACCTCTCCTTTTGTTGAAGTCTTATCAGATGAGTACAGATGTTGGTTGTGACAACTGTCTCAATGAGTTCATGAGCTTCCTCATCTGAAAATATTTTCATGACCAGGATGTATAGAACCACCAGTAGAGTGGTCTAGAGACATTCTAGCCACATCTGTGAGTCCGTAATAGAAGATGTCTAGTTGCACCCATTATGAAAATATTTTAGTGGGGCATTTCCATAGCATCCTTCTATACCTCCCCCAAGCATCATGAAGAGATTCATTATCCTCTTGTCTGAAGCCTTGGATGTCTAGTCTTAGCTGAGTGAGCTTCTTTAGAGGGAAGTATTGATTCAAAAACTTGTCCACTAGCTGACTCCATGTTTTTAAGTTAGATTTGGGTTGGTTATCCAACTACCTCTTTGCTTGGTCCTTTACAGCAAAAGGAAAGAGTAGCAATCTGTAGACATCCTGGTCCACTCTCTCAGTGCGTACTGTGCCAACTATTTACAAGAAATTTGCAATGAACTCTGTGGGTTCTTCCTGTGGAAGTCCATGATAGTGACAATTTTGCTACACCAAAGTAATCAGCTGAGGGTTTAGCTCAAAATTGCTTACTCTAATAGGGTGTTGATGAGCGGATAATTTATACGCTTTTTGGCATTATTTTTAGTATGTTTTTAGTAGAATCTAGTAACTTTTAGGGATGTTTTCATTATTTTTTATGTTAAATTCACATTTCTGGACTTTACTATGAGTTTGTGTGTTTTTCTATGATTTCAGGTATTTTCTGACTAAAATTGAGGGACTTGAGCAAAAATCAGATTCAGAGGTTGAAGAAGGACTGCTGATGCTGTTGGATTCTGACCTCCCTACACTCAAAGTGGATTTTATGGAGCTACAGAACTCAAAATGGCGCGCTTCCAATTGCGTTGGAAAGTAGACATCTAGGGCTTTTCAGCAATATATAATAGTCCATACTTTTCTCGAGGATTGATGACGTAAAGTGGCGTTCAATGCCAGCTCTCTACCCAATTCTGGAGTTTAGCGCCAGAAATGGATCAAGAACCAGAGTTGAACGCCAGAAATGGATCAAAACCTGGCGTTCAACTCCACAAATGGCCTCTGTACGTGTAACATTCAAGCTCAGCCCAAGCACACACCAAGTGGGCCCCGGAAGTGGATTTATGCATCAATTACTTACTTCTGTAAACCCTAGTAGCTAGTTTATTATAAATAGGACTTTTTACTATTGTATTTGACATCCTGGATTGTATTTTGATCCTGTGATCACGTTTTGGGGGCTGGCCTCTCGGCCATGCCTTGACCTTTCACTTATGTATTTTCAACGGTAGAGTTTCTGCACTCCATAGATTAAGGTGTGGAGCTCTGCTGTTCCTCAAAGATTAATGCAAAGTACTACTGTCTTTCTATTCAATTCAACTTATTCCGCTTCTAAGATATCCATTCATACCAAAGAACATGATGAAGGTGATGATTATGTGACGCTCATCATCATTCTCCCTTATGAACGCGTGTCTGACAAACACCTCCGTTCTACATGCAACAAGCTAGAATGAATATCTCTTGGATCCCTTAATCAGGATCTTCGTGGTATAAGTTAGAACCCATGGATGGCCATTCATGAGGATCCGGAAGGTCTAAACCTTGTCTGTGGTATTCCGAGTAGGATTCAGGGATTGAATGACTGTGACGAGCTTCAAACTCGCGATTGCTGGGCGTAGTGACAGACGTAAAAGGATAGTAAATCCTATTCTAGCATGATCGAGAACCGACAGATGAATAGCCATGCCGTGACAGGGTGCGTTGACCATTTTCACTGAGAGGATAGGATGTAACCATTGACAAAGGCGATGCCTCCAGACGATTAGTCGTGCCGTGATAGGGCATTTGGATCATTTTCCCGAGAGAAGACCGAAAGTAGCCATTGACAATGGTGATGCATTACATAAAGCTTGCCATGGAAAGGAGTAAGACTAATTGGATGAAGACAGCAGGAAAGCAGAGGTTCAGAGGAACGAATGCATCTCCATACGCTTATCTGAAATTCTCACCACTGACTTACATAAGTATTTCTATCCTTCTTTTATTACGTATTTTCGAAAACCCCATTACTATTTTATATCTGCCTGACTGAGATTTACAAGGTGACCATAGCTTGCTTCATATCAACAATCTCTGTGGGATCGACCCTTACTCACGTAAGGTATTACTTGGACGACCCAGTGCACTTGCTGGTCAGTTACACGGAGTTGTGAACCATGGTATTGGCATCATGTTTTTGGCGCCATTGCCAGGGAAAGAAAGAGCAATGAATTTTACATAATTAAAGTGTAATCACGATTTCGCGTACCAAGTTTTTGGCGCCGTTGCCGGGATTGTTTGAGTTTGGACAACTGACGGTTCATCTTGTTGCTCAGATTAGGTAATTTTCTTTTTGTTTTATTTTCAAAAAATTTTCAAAAATCTTTCAAAAATTTCTCCTTTGTTTTCGAAAAAATTTGAAAATAAAAATGTTTTCAAAAATATATTTTTCTTCAGAATTTTTAAGAATGAATTCTAGTGTTTCATGAAGCATGTGGAAATCTGGCTGGCTGTAAAGCCATGTCTAATTCTTCTGTGTAGGGCATGTCAGGCGTGTCATGTCTGAGTTACATACTAAAGCTTGGCTGGCTCTTAAGCCATGCCTGACCCTTTTGATTGGAGCTTTAGGCTAAAGAGCATAAGATTCCTGGAATTCATATTAAAAATTTTGGAATCCTTATTTTTCTTTTTTCAAAATGATTTTCGAAAAAAATTAAAAGAAAATACAAAAAAATCATAAAATCATAAAAATCAAAAATATTTTGTGTTTCTTGTTTGAGTCTTGAGTCAGATTTTAAGTTTGGTGTCAATTGCATACTCATCTTGCATTTTTCGAAAATTCCCATGCATTCATAGTGTTCTTCATGATCTTCAAGTTGTTCTTGGTAAGTCTTCTTGTTTGATCTTTGCATTTGCATGTTTTGTGTCTTTTCTTGTTTTTCATATGCATTCTTGAATTCTTAGTGTCTAAGCATTAAAGAATTCTAAGTTTGGTGTCTTGCATGTTTTTCTTGCATTAAAAATTTTTCAAAAATATGTTCTTGGTGTTCATCTTGACATTCAAAGTGTTCTTGGTGTTCATCTTGACATTCATAGCATTCTTGCATACATTCATGTTTTGATCTAAAATTCTCATGCATTGCATCATTTTCATGTTTCTCTCACTCATCATTAAAAATTCAAAAATAAAAAAATATCTTTCCCTCTTTTCTCTCATAAATTCGAAAATTTGAGTTGACTGTTTCAAAAATTTTTAAAAATCTAGTTGTTTTTATGAGTCAATTCAAATTTTCAATTTAAAAATCTCATCTTTTTCAAAATCTTTTTCAAAAATCAAATCTTTTTCATTTTTCTTAGTTATTTTCGAAAATTATAAAAATGTTTTTCAAAAATCTTTTTCTTATCTTTATCACATAATTTTCGAAAATAACATCACCAATTAATGTTTTGATTCAAAAATTTCAAGTTTGTTACTTACTTGTTAAGAAAGACTCAAACTTTAAAGTTCTAGAATCATATCTTGTGATTTCTTATGAATCAAGTCATTAATTGTGATTTTAAAAATCAAATCTTTTTCAAAACTAATTTCAATCATATCTTTTCAAAAATATCTTCTCATCTTATCTTTTTAAAAAATTTGATTTCAAAATATCTTTTCTAACTTCTTATCTTCTTATCTTTTCAAAATTGATTTTCAAAATTTGTTTCAACTAACTAACTAACTTTTTGTCTGTTTTTTATCTTTTTCAAAACCACCTAACTAACTCTCTCTCTCTAATTTTCGAAAATAACTCCCTCTTTTTCAAAATTTCTTTTTAATTAACTAATTATTTTAATTTTTTATTTTAATTTTCGAAAAATTACTAACCTTTTTCAAAAATCATTTTCGAAAATCACTAACTCTTTTTTCAAAAATTATTTTCGAAATTCTCCCTCTCTCATCTCATTCTAATTATTTATTCATCTACTAACATCTCCTCATCTCACATCTCTGCTCTCCTCACCCTTGTGTTTCCTTCCTTACATTACATTCTTTGTCACCTTCCTTTCTTCCACTTACATAAGGACCTCTATACTGTGGTATAAAGGATCCCTGTTATTATTATTATTTTTTTGTGCCCTCTTCTTTGTCATATGAGCAGGAGCAAGGACAAGAACATTCTTGTTGAAGCAGATCCAGAACCTGAAAGGACTCTGAAGAGAAAATTAAGAGAAGCTAAATTACAACAATCCAGCAAGCACCTTTCAGAAATTTTTGAACAGGAGAGGAGATGGCAGCCGAAAATAATAATAATGCAAGGAGAATGCTTGGTGACTTTACTGCACCAAATTCCAATTTACATGGAAGAAGCATCTCCATCCCTACCATTGGAGCAAACAATTTTGAGCTGAAACCTCAGCTAGTTTCTCTGATGCAGCAGAACTGCAAGTTTCATGAACTTCCATCTGAAGATCCTTTTTAGTTCTTAACTGAATTTTTGCAGATCTGTGATACTATTAAGACTAATGGAGTAGATCCTGAAGTCTACAGGCTCATGCTTTTCCCTTTTGCTGTAAGAGACAGAGCTAGAGTGTGGTTGGACTCCCAACCTAAGGATAGCCTGAACTCTTGGGATAAGCTGGTCAAGGCTTTCTTAGCCAAGTTCCTTCCTCCTCAAAAGCTGAGTAAGCTTAGAGTGGATGTTCAGACCTTTAGACAGAAAGAAGGTAAATCCCTCTATGAAGCTTGGGAGAGATACAAAGGACTGACCAAAAAGTGTCCTTCTGACATGCTTTCAGAATGGACCATCCTGGATATATTCTATGATGGTCTGTTTGAATTAGCTAAAATGTCATTGGATACTTCTGCAGGTGGATCCATTCACCTAAAGAAAATGCCTGCAGAAGCTCAAGAACTCATTGACATGGTTGCTAATAACCAGTTCATGTACACTTCTGAGAGGAATCCTGTGAATAATGGGACGCCTATGAAGAAGGGAGTTCTTGAAATTGATACTCTGAATGCCATATTGGCTCAGAACAAAATATTGACTCAGCAAGTCAATATGATTTCTCAGAGTCTGAATGGAATGCAAGCTGCATCCAACAGTACTCAAGAGGCATCTTCTGAAGAAGAAGCTTATGGTCCTGAGAACCCTGCAATAGCAGAGGTAAATTACATGGGTGAACCTTATGGAAACACCTATAATCCATCATGGAGAAATCATCCAAATTTCTCATGGAAGGATCAAAAGCCTCAACAAGGCTTTAATAATGGTGGAAGAAACAGGTTTAGCAATAGCAAGCCTTTTCCATCATCCACTCAGCAACAGACAGAGAATTCTGAGCAGAATCCATCTAGCTTAACAAATTTAGTCTCTGATCTATCTAAGGCCACTGTGAGTTTCATGAATGAAACAAGGTCTTCCATTAGAAATTTGGAAGCACAAGTGGGCCAGCTGAGTAAAAGGATCACTGAAATCCCTCCTAGTACTCTCCCAAGTAATACAGAAGAAAATCCAAAAGGAGAGTGCAAGGCCATTGACATAACCAAAATGGACGAACCCAAAGAGGGAGAGGAGGACGTGAATCCCAAGGGGGAAGACCTCCTGGGACGTCCAGTGATCAATAAGGAGTTTCCCTCTGAGGAACCAAAGGAATCTGAGACTCATCTAGAGACCATAGAGATTCCATTGAACCTCCTTATGCCATTCATGAGCTCTGAGGAGTATTCCTCTTCTGAAGAGAATGAGGATCTTACTGAAGAGCAAACTGCCAAGTTTCTTGGTGCAATCATGAAGTTGAATGCCAAATTATTTGGTATTGAAACTTGGGAAGATGAACCTCCCTTGTTCACCAATGAGCTAAGTGATCTGGATCAACTGACATTGCCTCAGAAGAGACAGGATCCTGGAAAGTTCATAATACCTTGTACCATAGGCACCATGATCTTTAAGGCTTTGTGTGACCTTGGTTCAGGAATAAACCTCATGCCCCTCTCTGTAATAGAGAAACTGGGAATCTATGGGGTGCAAGCTGCTAAAATCTCATTAGAGATGGCAGACAATTCAAGAAAATAGGCTTATGGACAAGTAGAGGACGTATTAGTGAAGGTTGAAGGCCTTTACATCCCTGCTGATTTCATAGTCCTGGATACTGAAAAGGAAGAGGATGAATCCATCATCCTAGGAAGGCTTTTCCTAGCCACAACAAGAGCTGTGATTGATATGGACAGAGGAGAATTGATCCTTCAATTAAATGAGGACAACCTTGTGTTTACAACTCAAGGATCTCTCTCTGCATCCATGGAGAGGAAGCATAAAAAGCTTTTCTCAAAACAGAGTCAACCAGAGCCCCCACAGTCAAACTCCAAGTTTGGTGTTGGGAGGCCACAACCAAACTCTAAGTTTGGTGTTGAACTCCCATATCCAAACTCTAAGTTTGGTGTTGGAGAGTCTCAACAATGCTCTGAACATCTGTGAGGCTCCATGAGAGCCCACTGTCAAGCTATTGACATTAAAGAAGCGCTTGTTGGGAGGCAACCCAATTTTTATTTATCTAACTATATTTTTCTTAGTTATATGTCTTTATAGGTTCATGATCATGTGGAGTCACAAAATAAATATAAAAATTGAAAACGGAATCAAAAACAGCAGAAGAAAAATCACACCCTGGAGGAAGCACCTGTCTGGCGTTCAACGCCAGAACAGAGCATGGTTCTGGCGCTAAACGCCCAAAATGGGCAGTATCTGGGCGCTGAACGCCCAAAATGGGCAGCATCTGGGCGCTGAACGCCAGAATTGCACCCTGGAAAAGAGCTGGCGCTGAACGCCCAGAACAAGCATGGTTCTGGCGTTCAACGCCAGAAATGGGCAACAAATGGGCGTTGAACGCCCAAAATGGGCACCAACCTGGCGCTGAACGCCCAGATTTGTGTGCAAGAGCATTTTACATGCCTAATTTGGTGCAAGGTTGTAAATCCTTGAACACCTCAGGATCTGTGGACCCCACAGGATCCCCACCTACCTCCACTCACTTCTTCTCACCCCTCTTTTCACACAATCCCATAAACACTCTTCCCCAAAACTCTTCACCAATCACCTCAATCTCTCTTCCCTATCACCACCTCACCACTCACATCCATCCACTCCACCTACCTTCAAAATTCAAAATCAATTTTCCACCCAAACCCACCCTATATAGCTGAAACTTACCCCCCCATTCCCTATATATAGCCATCCATTCTTCTTCATTTTCACACAACACACCCCTCTATACTCTTCTTGGCCGAAACACACCTCCCCCCTCTTCTCCATATTTTCTTCTTCTTCTTCTTCCACTCTTTCTTCTCTTGCTCGAGGGCGAGCAAAATTCTAAGTTTGGTGTGGTAAAAGCAGAAGCTTTTTGTTTTTCCATTACCATTGATGGCACCTAAGACCGGAGAATCCTCTAAAAAGGGGAAAGGGAAGACAAATGCTTCCACCTCCGAGTCATGGGAGATGGAAAGGTTCATCTCCAAAGCCCATCACTAAGAAAAAGATGGAGCAAGCAAGAGAGCCCATTCATGGAGCTCAAGAGGCGCAGGAAGCTCATCACCATGAGATCCCGGAGATGCCTCAAATGCATTTTCCTCCACAAAACTATTGGGAGCAAAGCAACACCTCCCTAGGAGAATTAAGTTCCAACATGGGACAATTAAGGGTGGAACATCAAGAGCACTCCATCATCCTTCATGAAATTAGAAAAGATCAAAAAGCAATGAGGGAGGAGCAACAAAGACAAGGAAGAGACATAGAAGAGCTCAAGAACATCATTGGTTCCTCAAGAAGGAAACGCCACCATCACTAAGGTGGATTCATTCCTTGTTCTTATTTCTTCTGTTTTTCGTTTTCTATGTTATGTGCTTATCTATGTTTGTGTCTTCATTACATGATCATTAGTAGTTAGTAACTATGTCTTAAAGATATGAATGTCCTATGAATCCATCACCTCTCTTAAATGAAAAATGTTTTAATTCAAAAGAACAAGTACATGAGTTTTGAATTTATCCTTGAACTTAGCTTGATTATATTGATGTGGTGACAATGCTTCTTGTTTTCTGAATGAATGCTTGAACAGTGCATATGTCTTTTGAAGTTGTTGTTTAAGAATGTTAAATATGTTGGCTCTTGAAAGAATGATGACTAGGAAACATGTTATTTGATAATCTGAAAAATCATAAAAATGATTCTTGAAGCAAGAAAAAGCAGCAAAGAACAAAGCTTGCAGAAAAAAAAATAAGCGAAAAAAAAATAGAAAAAGAAAAAGCAAGCAGAAAAAGCCAAAAGCTCTTAAAACCAAGAGGCAAGAGCAAAAAGCCAATAACCCTTAAAACCAAAAGGCAAAGGCAAATAAAAAGGATCCCAAGGCTTTGAGCATCAGTGGATAGGAGGGCCTAAAGGAATAAAATCTTGGTCTAAGCGGCTAAACCAAGCTGTCCCTAACCATGTGCTTGTGGCGTGTAGGTGTGAAGTGAAAACTTGAGACTGAGCGGTTAAAGTCAAGGTCCAAAGCAAAAAAAGAGTGTGCTTAAGAACCCTGGACACCTCTAATTGGGGACTTTAGCAAAGCTGAGTCACAATCTGAAAAGGTTCACCCAATTATGTGTCTGTGGCATTTATGTATCCGGAGGTAATACTGGAAAACAAAGTGCTTAGGGCCACGGCCAAGACTCGTGAAATAGCTGTGTTCAAGAATCATCATACTGAACTAGGAGAATCAATAACACTATCTGAACTCTGAGTTCCTATAGATGCCAATCATTCTGAACCTCAATGGATAAAGTGAGACGCCAAAACTATTCAAGAGGCAAAAAGCTATAAGTCCCGCTCATCTAATTGGAGCTATGTTTCATTGATAGTTTGAAATTTATAGTATATTCTCTTCTTTTTATCCTATTTGATTTTTAGTTGCTTGGGGACAAGCAACAATTTAAGTTTGGTGTTGTGATGAGCGGATAATTTATACGCTTTTTGGCATTGTTTTTAGTATGTTTTTAGTAGAATCTAGTTACTTTTAGGGATGTTTTCATTAGTTTTTATGTTAAATTCACATTTCTGGACTTTACTATGAGTTTGTGTGTTTTTCTGTGATTTCAGGTATTTTCTGACTGAAATTGAGGGACTTGAGCAAAAATCAGATTCAGAGGTTGAAGAAGGACTGCTGATGCTATTGGATTCTGACCTCCCTGCACGCAAAGTGGATTTTCTGGAGCTACAGAACTCAAAATGGTGCGCTTCCAATTGCATTGGAAAGTAGACATCCAGGGCTTTCCAGCAATATATAATAGTCCATAGTTTGCTCGAGGATTGATGACGTAAAGTGGCGTTCAACGCCAGCTCTCTACCCAATTCTGGAGTTCAGCGCCATAAATGGATCAAGAACTAGAGTTGAACGCCATAAATGGATCAAAACCTGGCGTTCAACTCCACAAATGGCCTCTGCACGTGTAACATTCAAGCTCAGCCCAAGCACACACCAAGTGGGCCCCGGAAGTGGATTTATGCATCAATTACTTACTTCTGTAAACCCTAGTAGCTAGTTTATTATAAATAGGACTTTTTACTATTGTATTTGACATTCTGGATTGTATTTTGATCCTGTGATCACGTTTTGGGGGCTGGCCTCTCGGCCATGCCTTGACCTTTCACTTATGTATTTTCAACAGTAGAGTTTCTGCACTCCATAGATTAAGGTGTGGAGCTCTGCTGTTCCTCAAAGATTAATACAAAGTACTACTATCTTTCTATTCAATTCAACTTATTCCGCTTCTAAGATATCCATTCGTACCCAAGAACATGATGAAGGTGATGATTATGTGACGCTCATCATCATTCTCCCTTATGAACGCGTGCCTGGCAAACACCTCCGTTCTACATGCAACAAGCTAGAATGAATATCTCTTGGATTCCTTAATCAGGATCTTCGTGGTATAAGTTAGAACCCATGGATAGCCATTCATGAGGATCCGGAAGGTCTAAACCTTGTCTGTGGTATTCCGAGTAGGATTCAGGGATTGAATGACTGTGACGAGCTTCAAACTCGCGATTGCTGGGCGTAGTGACAGACGTAAAAGGATAGTAAATCCTATTCCAGCATGATCGAGAACCGACAGATGAATAGTCGTGCCGTGACAGGGTGCGTTGACCATTTTCACTGAGAGGATAGGATGTAACCATTGACAAAGGTGATGCCTCCAGACGATTAGTCGTGCCGTGACAGGGCATTTGGATCATTTTCCCGAGAGAAGACCGAAAGTAGCCATTGACAATGGTGATGCATTACATAAAGCTTGCCATGGAAAGGAGTAAGACTAATTGGATGAAGACAGCAGGAAAGCAGAGGTTCAGAGGAACGAATGCATCTCCATACGCTTATCTGAAATTCTCACCACTGATTTACATAAGTATTTCTATCCTTCTTTTATTACGTATTTTCGAAAACCCCATTACTATTTTATATCTGCCTGACTGAGATTTACAAGGTGACTATAGCTTGCTTCATACCAACAATCTCCGTGGGATCGACCCTTACTCACGTAAGGTATTACTTGGACGACCCAGTGCACTTGCTGGTCAGTTACACGGAGTTGTGAACCATGGTATTGGCATCATGTTTTTGGCGCCATTGCCAGGGAAAGAAAGAGCAATGAATTTTACATAATTAAAGTGTAATCACGATTCCACGTACCAGGTGTATACCGATATTTCTTCCACAGAAGTCAGGAGTGGGGACCGTATAGGACCCGAAGGTTCTTCTGAACTGTTCATTTCTATTTGGGTCCATAGTGAACTCTTCCTGTTCCTGTACACACAATCAAGAAATAAGGAAATGGAAAGGTAGGTGTCTCTATGTCAGAGTATAGAGCACTTCCAATGAGGTGTCTTGAGAAGATAAGAAGAATAGAGGTAGAGGAAGAGATAGGATTCAAAAATAGAGGGGGGGTATATTTCGAATTTTAAGAATAAAAAGGAAAACTAGAATTAAAATATTTTTATTTTTATTTTATTTATTTATTGATTTTCAAAAATAACAAGGAAATTAAAAGCTAAGACAACTAATTAACTAAAAAGATTTGAAAATTAAATGTGATTTGAGAAGTGATTTTTGAAAATAAAAGAAAGAAAAAGTCAAACAAAGATTTTGAAATTCAAATTCAAAAGAAAGTAAAGATTTGAAATTTAAAAGTTTTAAATTTAAAAAGAAAATGAGATAAGTAAGTTTTTTAAAATTTAAAAAGAGAGATAAGATAAAGATTTAAAAAGATTAAGAAAGACAAGAATTTAAAATTTAAAATTTTAAAAGAAGATAAGATAGGAAGGATTAAAAAAAAAGATATGATAAAGATTTGAAAAAGATTTGAAAAGATAAGATTTGAAATTTAAAATTTAAACTCTACTAATAAGAAAATACCAAACTTAAAAATTTTAAGATCAAATGACACTAATTTTCGAAAATTAAAGGAGAAACAACTAAAAGACACCAAACCTAAAATTTTTAAAATCAAACAAGAAAGATTACCAAGAATAATTCGAACACAATGAAAAACACTCAAGAACAATTTTCGAAAAACTCAAGAAAAGAAGACAAAAGAAACACAAAACTTAAAGATTGATACAAGACTCATTCAAAAGACAAAGATTACAAAAGAAAAAGAAATGGTTTTGAAAAATTTTTTGAAAAAAAAAACAAAAGACACAAACAAAAGAGCAAATAAACCTTAAGGAATACCTAATCTAAGCAACAAGATAGTCCGGTAGTTTGTCAAACTCGAACAATCCCCGACAACGGTACCAAAAACTTGGTGCGCGAAATTGAACTACGCACAACTGAACCGGCAAGTGCACCGGGTCATCCAAGTACTACCTAAGGTGAATGAGGGTCGAATCCCATGGAGATTGTTGGATTGAGCAAGCAATGACTATCTTGTAAATCTTAGTCATGCGATTAGAAAAGATGGTTGTTTGTTTGAAAGCATAAACGAAATAATAAAGAACGAAATACTAGATTGATGTGAAAACAGTGATAAAGATTCAGTTAAGGCTTCGGAGATGCTATTTGTTTTCGGATTAACTTTTCTTACTGTCTACTTCAATAACGAATGATTCATTCAATGGCAGCCGAACCTTTGGTTGGCAAACCCGCTCCTACTTAACAAGATGGGGCTTCTTCTTCTCATTTGTAGACCCCAGATAAAAGATCTACTGTGAGCTTCAATCTCTTCACAAGTCAATATTGGCAGCTTAACCGTTTGCATTGTATACGTGGGTAGGGCCGTAATGACTGACTAAGTAAGGGTGATTCGACCCGCCAAGGAAAGATGGTTGGTTTTCCATCCACTCAATCTATTCTTAAGCTTGGCAGACTGGCTCCTAACTTCCTTGATAGAGCGATGAGCTTACTTAAATAGAATAGAGAAGTGACTAACTCATGTTCTCTCATCAAGTTAATCTCTTCTAAACCACAGCAGTCCACTATATCCGAGTCACTCATGTCCTCTCATCAAGCTGACTCATGGCTTCTCATTGCAGTCGAAGATGAAGCTCTAAGCAATTCACTCCCCTTCACGATCCTACTCAAAATGCTACAGACAAGGTCGGATCTTCTGGATCAGAGAGTGCTACTTTTCTGACTCTAGCCTTAGCGACACAGAGACCTCAGTAACCCACGGTCAACAGAATTTCATGTTACATATCCAAAGTTGCCCAGGTACTCTCTTGGAATCCGTAATGCGTTCTCTAGCTTTAATTCAATGCTATCCAGGTCAGGACTCGCACGAAATCCATGTAGAACAAGGATGAATGTCACGGTTCACCCTCAATTCATTGTGATTGAAGAACGAGAATGGATAAGAGAATAGAATCAGACATATTGAAATAGAAACAATAGTATTATTAATCATGAGAATCAGCAGAGCTCCTAACCCTAACTTAGGAGGTTTAATTGCTCATAACTTACAGAAAATAATAGTGAAAGGGTCGAATAAGCCAAAAGATATCTAACAAGGGTGATCTTTGTTCTATTTATACTATTCTAATAATGAAAAGAATACAAAAATATGATAGACTAGACTTAAAGGTGCGAAAATCCACTTCTTGGGCCCACTTGGTGAGTGTTTGGGCTGGGCTTGGCATGAATACACGTGCAAGACTCATCTTAGGGCGTTGGACGCCAGGATTGCTCCCTTTTGGGTGTCCAAACACCATCTTGGTCCTTCTGGGGTGTCCAAACGCCAGGCAGGGGGTCAGATGGGTGTTCAAAGCCCGTTTTGGGTCATCATTTCCAAAGATAAGTATAAACTATTATACATTTCTGGAAAGCCCATGATGTTAGATTTCCAATGCCATTGAGAGTGCGTCATTTGGACCTCTGTAGCTCATTATATCCTCATTTGAATGCACAGAGGTCAGAATCTGACAGCATCTGCAGTCCTTTCTCTGTCTCTGAATCAGGCTTTTCCAAAACTTGCCAGAATCACCCAAAAATCACCTAAAAACATAGAAAAAATACCAAAACTCAAAGTAGCATTCAAAAAGTGATTTTTGCACTAAAACCTACTAAAAGTTAATAAAATTTAACAAAACATAACAAAAAATAATCAGAAAATAGTACTAAAAAATGTATAAAATATCCGCTCATCATGTATGTTTAGTGTGGGTTGTACATTGGGTATAGGTTGTTGTTTAGGTTTGGAATTTGTTTTAGGTGTGGACTTTGTTTTTGTTTTAGTTGTAGAATTTATGATAGGTGTGGATTGTGGTTTGGGATTACCCTGTAGCTTGGGTGTCGAGTCTAAGTTGAGTGTGGATTGTGGCTTAGATTCCAGGTCTCTTTTTTTGTGTAGGTTGTGACTTGGATTTGGGTTGTAGATTAGGTGTGGAGTCCATTTTGAGTTTGGATTGTGGCATAGATTTTAAGTTTGTTTTTTGGTGTGGGTTATGGCATGGGTTTGGGTTGTAGATTGGGTGTGAGATCCATTTTGGATGTGGATTGTGGCTTAGATTCTTAGTCTGTTTTTTGTGTGGATTGTGGCTTGGATTTAGATTGTGAGTTGGGTTTCACACTAACTGTTTGTTTCTTAGGGGGTTAGGGTCTTATTTGGCCTTAGAATATACCTCCTCTGAACTGGTGTTGTGTTTTTTTCTTTAGATGCAGGTGGGATATTATCATTCTCCTTCTCAAAGTCAACAAACTCAACTGGCTTATCAATTGGATGATCTAAGAATACATGAATTCTCCTCTCATATTTAAGTGCCCAATTACACATCCTTATAACAGTATTATCACCCCTAATCATATTTAACCTCCCCCCTCCACCACCATTAAACCCTAAATCTTTATCTAGCCAATTTATCTCATTAAATTTTTGGTACCTTAAGTTCAACAATAAATTCTCCATGAAAAACATGTTTCTTTTTCTCTTTTTTTTCTTCTTTTTTTCTTTGAGCCAAGTTGAGTAGAATATGATCTTTAATATTATATTGGTGTGCAATATGTTTTTGTCTATGGTAATTAAATTAAAATTTTAATAGTCAGATTAAATTTTAATTTTCAAAATATAAATATAATTATTAGTATTTTTTTCCAAAAAAATGTTGAAATAAGAAAGTAGGTTATCTATATATTGGTATTCTTTATTTGTTTATATATTATTTCTTCAATGTTTAACTTGTCTTTATCTATATGTCACAATTAAAAAAAATTAAGCTTTGAATATTACGATCCATGGACTCTATAATTAAGTAAGAGATAATAAATGGTGAAACAATCTTTTAAAAAACATACAAAAAATCGATATTTAATTATATGGATATTTATATATTTTTTTTATAAATTGAACTAAAATTGCATCAAACTATTTTAAATATTCTAAAAACTAAATTAAATTGGTTTTTCATATAGCAATTTAAATTAGTTTATTATAGAATTATCTTGGAAAAAGAGATAAAGAAAAAAGATAATAGGATTATCTTCCCAAAGATAGAAAAATCCAAAGATATATATATATATATATATATATATATATATATATATATGTAATTCGAGCGAGTAAGTATAAAAAGCTATTAAAAGATCATTGTGATTAACTTAGGAAGAGGGTTAAGTGGGTTAACTACTCTGTACTCGTAAGCTCCTGGCCTCTTGGTTGGGTAATGGTGACAAGATGAACGGAGTTTTGCATACTAATCCTCCTAGTGATCATAACAAAAGAAAGAAGTAATCATCATCCATCAATGATGGAAATGGCGGATGCAAGTGCAAAAAGAGTCAATGCATGAAGCTCTATTGTGAATGCTTCCGTGCTGAAAATTTACACAACAAAGATTCTTGTACTTCCCAAGATTGCCAGAATAACGTAGAGCATAGAGAGCACGTGAATGAGACAATGAGGGAAATAGAGTCGCGTGATGCACACGCTTTTGAACCCAAGATTGTTGTTGACAACGTGACCAGATACAGAAAAGGTTGCAACTGCAACAAGTCAGAGTGCAAGAATAAGTATTATGATTGCTTTAGTTTTCGAGTTAGTTGCTCTCCTCTATGTCGTTGTCTGAGTTGCAGGAATGAGTATGGAACCAAAGACTCCTCTCTTGTCCCAAAGGAACAAGAACCTTCTAATGAGAACAATGGCTGTATTCTTGTCCTAAAAGAACAAGAGCCAGTTAATGAGAACAATGACGGCAAGAACAAGCCGAAAAGAATGGATAGTGGATCATCTCAATCTCGTCATCCAGTTGTCGGCTACGGAAATTTCTTTACTGAAGTTTGTACTGCTACTCAACTCGGTTAGTCATAGTCATAAAAAAAAACGAAAGAAGATTAAGTTATCAATGACTAATATTTTACTAGGATTTTTTTCTGAAATAAAATAAAAAAATGATTTCCACAGAAAAATCATTCTGGGATTATATCTCAGAATCTAATTTTTTTTAGTGGGGGCAAATTTGTCGTGTGTGACACATGCATGCAGGGAGTAATGGAATAGTAGGAATGATGTTCTCCAACACTAAATGAAACAGTTGTGAAGCTGAAGTATTTGAAGTGAGATGGCAAACTTGCCCTCACCCGAAAAAAAAAATTGATTCCGAGATATAATCCAAAATTATTTTTGTTTAAAAATATTTTTTTATTTTATTCCAAAAAATAAATCCTATTTCACCAACATTAAATTTTAAATATTAAATTTTAAATCCTAAATTATGATGTTTAAATCTTAAATCCTGTACTAAAATAAAGTATTATCCAAGATATTATTAATATTGATAAAAAATATTAATTTCTGTAATAATCCAAAAATATATATATATTATTATTAGGGTTTTAAGAATCTTATGTTCATAATAGCTTTATTATATATTACGAATCTAAAATTATGGTAGTTTCGTACCTAAATTATTATTTTTGTTATATTGCTGTTAAGGTTTTAAGAATATTTTTTTTCCAAAATCATCTAGTACCTATTTATATATTAACCTACATACCTATCTATATTTTATTATATTAAATAGTAGTTATATTACTAATTTTATTGTTCTTTTATTATCCTTAGAATAAATGTATATAGGTGCAGTTTTGTTGTAATTCATCATATGTGGATATGAATATGAATGAAGAGGAAGAGAATTATTATTCATGGATTTACAACAGCAATGTGAATAATATTAATTTTCTAATTATCCCATCAAATCAAGTTATGCGTGTCCCAACTCCCAACACAAGGATCTATTGTTGTTTATATATTATTTCTTTATATATTATTTCTTTAATGTTTAACTTGCCTTTATCTATATGTCACCATTTAAAAAAAAAAAAAACATGCTTTAAATATTACGATCTATGGATTCTATAATAAAGTAAGAGATAATAAATGGTTAAAAATCTTTTAAAAAATATATAAAAAATCGATATTTAATTATATGGGTATTCATAGTTTTTTTGATGAAATAGAATTTGTTTTTTGGGATAAAATAAAAAAATGACTTTCACAGAAAAATTATTCTAGAATTATATCTCAGAATTCAATTAGTCTTTTTTTTAGTGGAGGCAAGTTCGTCATGTGTGACACATGCATGCAGAGAACAATGGTATAGTAGGAATAGTGCTCCCCAACATTAAGAACAAAACGGTTGTGAAGCTGAAGTATTTGAAGTTCGCCAAGGAGATGACTAACTTGCCCTAAAAAAAAATTAGATTCCGGGATATAATTCAAAATGATTTTTCTGTGAAAATATTTTTTTATTTTATTTCAAAAACAAAAATCTTATTTCATCAACATTAAATCTTAAATATTAAATTTTAAATCGTAAATTATGAGGTTTAAATCTAAAATCCTATATTAAAATAAAGTGTTATCCTAGATATTATTAATATTGATAAAAAAATATTAATTTTTGTATTTATTTAAAAAAATAAAACAAAATATTATTATTATTATTATTATTATTAGGGTTTTAAGAATCTTACGTTCATAATAGCTTTATTATATATTACGAATCTAAAATTATGGTAATTTGGTACGTAAATAGTATTTTTGTTATATTGCTGTTAGAATTTTAAGAATATTTTTTTCCAAAACTATCTAGTACCTATTTGTAATCAAATGTATATATAGGTGCAGCTTTGTTGCAATTCATCATATGTGAATATGAATATGAAGGAAGAGGAGGAGAATTATTATTCACGGATTTACAACAGCAATGTGAATAATATCAATTTGCCAATTATCCCATCAAATCAAGCCATGCATGTCCCAATACAAGGATCTATTGTTGTTTTTAGTTATTTTGATAGTGTTGTTAAAAAACTGTATTCCTGAAGCTCATTATCAGCTTCAAATTCCAGCGCATTAAATTTTAATTTTCAAAATATAAATTTAATTATTAGTGTTTTTTTCCAAAAAAAAAATGTTGAAATAAGAAATTAGGTTATCTATATATTGGTTTTCTTTATTTATTTATATATTATTTCTTTAATGTTTAACTTGCCTTTATCTATATGTCACAACTAAAAAAATTAGCTTTGAATATTACGATTTATGAACTCTATAATTAAGTAAGAAATAATAAATGGTTAAAAAATCTTTTAAAAAACATACAATAAATCGATTTTTAATTATATGGGTATTCATAGTTTTTTTTTTATAAATTGAAATAAAATTGCATCAAACCATTTCAAATATTCTAGAAACTAAATTAAACTGATTTTTCATATAGCAATTTAAATAAGTTTATGATAGGATTATCTTAGGAAAAAAGATAAATACAAAAGATAATAGGATTATCTTCCCAAAGATAGATAAATCCGAAGATATATATAATTCGAGCGAGTAAGTATAAAAAGCCATTAAAAGATCAATGTGATTTGTAAATCCCACTAAAATTAGTAAATAATTAGTCAATAAATCGAATTTTAATTAAAAAAATTAAAAATGTGAATTTTATATTAAAATAAGATAGAGCTCTTCAAAACGAAAATTTTGACATTAATTTTAAAGGATTTGGCCTAAAATTAAACCAAACGGATCGAACCAGTCAAACTGAACCTAAATCGGGCCCGTGAGCCCAACCCACTCACTTAATAAAGTGAGCTCAGATCCCTCTCTCTTCATTTTGTATGCTGAAAAACGCAGAAAGCAGCCATGGGAGAAGGAAGAACAATTCCAAAACACCAAACCCTCACTTGCTAATCAAATTGCCATAACTTTTGATTCGGAGTGCTGATTGACAATCTATTTGCAGCCACGTGACCGCAGCGTCAAGCTCTACAAAGCCCGGTACATTGTAAGGTAAGGAATCCACATTTCCTTCCTCGATTTTCTCAGTTTCAGTTTAGAAAATCTATGAGCAATTATGTTGAAAATTGTTCAATTTCGGTGTATAGGATCAAATTAACTTGGTGGACTTGCTGGGTCTTGTCCCAATTTTCTGTTGGTAAGGTGAGAATCCTAGAACTCTAATTAATTCATTAATTTGGTGTTTTGGACATTGAATTTTGGGAATATGCTTGTGATAATTATGTTAGGTGCATGTAATGTAACACCCTAATATTCAAATCCTTATGCTCGAGTCATAAGTCAATGATATTACGGTGGTACGACTCTCAGGTGGATTTTTAATATATAAATATAGGTAATTTCGAAAAGAGTATTTATCGAGAAGCCTGAAAAGAGTAGAAATAAAATCGCGAAGACGTATCACTCACGTTTCGACAACAAAAGATAAACCGTGAAGTCGAAAACGATATACGGACAAGGCATAGAGGAGATTAAGAGATAGATAACAGATAGATATATATAACATAAGTAAATAGCCACTAGTCGCGACCCGCGAAGTTTAGGCCGGCTAGGGTACAGTATGAAAGTAGATGACAATAGTATATCCTAATCTCTCCCAAAGGAAACATAAGAGCCTCTATAGGCAAGTTCTAAAAGAGTTCAATACATAATATAATCTTTTCAAAACATAGGTGGAGAGATTCTAATCAAACACAAAGTAGAGGAAATAAAGATCTTCGCCGTCTCTCAGACGACCCACAACTCACTTCTGAGCACCTGGACCTGTATCTGAAAAACAAGAGATATATACGGAATGAGAACCCCGGGCCCATGGGTTCCCAGTACGGTAAAAGTGCCAAATAAATACAATGCACTGCAATAAAAACTCACCAAGCATCCTAAACTCCTTTTCACCAAGTATCTAGCCTAGATTCTCACTAATCTATAAATAGGCATCTGTCGTAAGGGAATACTAAATCTAGATCACATCTCATATGACTCCAAACTCGCTGACTCTCCCACGAATCAGATTTCAGAATCATAAACAAAGCCATCATCAGTCGTGCTGTCTCAGCAATTCTATATCAATATATCATGCCCTCCCTGGAACTAGTGAAACCACATCACTGCGTCTACCCAGGGAGCTCAAATCATCTCAACTAATGATCACCATCATCATGCAATCGCATCATCAATTCATCTCATCAAGAACAGCCCTCAACCTCCACCGACACCAACATGAGGGGCCTCTCAGTTGTACAAACACAAGCAATACAGGCAAGTAATACACAATTAGGGTACAAGTAGAACAAGTAGCACATAATCAGGTAACTTAGCATATATAATGTAGAAATCCAAAACAAATAGGCAAACCCAAACAATTCAAACATATGCAAATGATGAATGCCTACCCTATGGCTGATGATATCATCTGTCGGTTATCAAGCCAACCCGACATGTCCGGTAGCTAACCCGGGCACAGTCTCTCTGTTGCGTATTAATATCATTAGAGGGAATATGTGCCCTGTCACCATTAGAGGGTATCTGCGCCCTGTCGCCATTAGAGGGTATCTGCGCCCTGTCGCCATTAGAGGGTATTTGCGCCCTGTCGCCATTAGAGGGTATCGGTGCCCGGTCACCCTTACAACCAGAGAGAAAACACAAGCATGCTTACATTCAACATTTTTCATCATTATTCATTTATCATATTCGTTAATTTATCATATATGCCTTTATACTCAGCCATAATCCATAATGGCTTTGCCGTAACTCGGCAATAACTCAGCCACCCGGCTCACAGTTCAATCCAGAACTAGCCAATTTATCAACATGGCTCCGCCGTATCCGGCAAGAACTCAGCCATCCGGCTCATGGTCCAATCAAGAACCAACCATTTATCAATAAATATAGCCCTTCGGCTCATGGCATACACGGTACTTCCACCGCCATCCTCCATATCTCATATAATCATATCTGATCATCATTGATCATAACCTTTTCCCTTGCTTCACTCACAAGTTACCACATCCCCTAGCTCCTTCCTCATTGCTAGGCATACCATAATGATTTGATACATAAAGGGTGAGATCGGAGGCTTAAAAGTATGAGGTTTGGCTTTAAAAACTCAAAAATCAACTTTGGCATGAAAACAGGGCCACGCGTACGCGCACTCCACGCGCACGCGTGGATGGCCAAAAACTCATCGACGCGCAAGCGTCATACGCGCGAACGCGCGGGTTGAAAAATATCCAAACGGCGCGCAAGCGTCAGCCACGCGTACGCGTGGGTGCTCTTGCGCCCAGGCACAAAACTGGCACGACCCTGGCACAACTCTCTGGAAAATAGCTGGGCATTTGGTACAGCGCATCGACGCGCCCGCGCACACCACACGCACGCGTGGATGGTGCTTTCTGGAAGAACGGCGCACACGCGCCAGGTGCGCCTACGTGCGTAGGGTCGTTCTGCTAAAAATTTTGTAAGTTAAAAGCTGCAGAATTTACAGATTCAACCCCCAATCTTCCGACGGACATAACTCTCTCATTTTAAATCGTTTTTCACCCGTCCTTCGAACGGCATGGACATCCCGGATCCAATTTCATTTCTAAACAGATTTGGCAGAAAACAGAGATCCGTAGTCCAGGTTATGTCCCGTCAAAGTATGCCCCAAAACCATGTTTCCATACAAAACCACAAAGTGCCATTTTCAAAACAAGCCATTTTCAACGCTTTTCAAAATCAATCAAAACATGCCAATTTCAGCCTTTTCTTTGAAATCAATCAAAATATACCAAAATCAACATCAAGCCTCCTCAACTCGCACGTTGACACTTTCTCAAACTCAAACACATTTACATATCATATACTCTTTCTCATGCCAAATTTTAACAACACTATTTCCAATCAACCATCATTATACATAATCAATATCGTACTCACTATCACGTGGCTTCACCCACAAATCAACCTTAATCATTCCTCAAGCATATATCACGACAAACATATCTCTAATGCATCATCATACCATCAAGGCATCAATAATCATAATCACATATATGACCATATAATATATCTCAACCAAAACCAAACATACCTCATCTATATAATTGCACCCAAATTTACCAAATCCCATACCTCAACTTCTCAAACCTTATTATTCAATAACCAACCCAATCATTCATATATTCATTATCTGAAATTCATCCAATCACTTGTGTCATCATACAATGCACACATCAACTTACCTTTCTCACCTTTTTTCGGCCTCCGACCCAAAATCCACGGCCTCCGGCCCAATATCATAATTTAAATGCATAAACCACAAATCAATACTCATTACCCAGTACATCAAATTCTCAATACACCAAGCATACAAGGCCACACAATTCTCAACCCAAATCATTAATTCACATTACATACCAACTATGCATATTAGCACCAACCATTTACACAATCCAAACTTAATCCTAGGGGCATCTAGCCTAGGAATTCTCATCACAACACACGGTACTTAAATGAAACTTAAACCGTACCTCTTGTAGCCAAACCAATTGAGCCTCTTCTTTGGAAGTCTTCACCAACCTTAGCTCCAAGCCTCACCAAAGCTCCTCAAGCAATACCAATCTCCCAATTGTGCACCAACATCACCAAATACACTAACATAACCAATATCACATACATACATCAACCTAGGGCTCATAAAAATGACAAGTCACAAGGGTTTGAGCACTTCTTACCTCAGCCCATATGAAGTAGGGATAGAACCCACTTAGAATTCATGTTGGAGTATCCCTAAACACCCAAAATCACAAGATTTCAACACTAATTACCCAAAAACGTGTAACAGTAGGGAATTTCGAAAACTGGGCAGAGATGAATGGAAGACTCACCACAAAACTTAGATAGAATTGTAGAGGATGAGAAGAGCGACGCGTGGCCGCAAACGGCTCGTCAATCGGAGCTCCGTTGCTCAAGTTATGGTAGTTTGAAGATCAAAGAGAGTTAGGTTTTCTCTCTTCTCTTCTCTCTTCCCAATTTCAGCGCCCAACACCCCTTCTTTAGGACAAAATGAGCTGAAATGCTCATAACTAATGTTTACATATGTTGGGTCTTGGGCCCACTTAGGCCCGGTTCACTTATTTTTGCCCATTGGCCCAATTTTGGGCCAAAACCTTTAAGATTAGCGCTCTAAATTGCACTTTAAATATTTCTACCTTCCCTAATTATAGTTCCTCATTTATTAATATTATTTACCCATAATCAATTTTCTCAGCTGTAGTACCAGACAGATCTCAGCCGGTACTGCCGGTCAAAATTCCACTGCGCGCTTTTACGCAGAAAACTATGTTTTCCGACTCGGAAAAATTCACTGAATCCAAATATCATATTTGAATTATCAAATTCCAATTGCCAAATCTTCCAACCATATTCGCTCTTATTTAACTTATTATTTAATTAATTTCGGTTAGACCGGGTATTACATTCTACCCCCCTAACAGAAATTTTTGCCCTCGAAAATTCCATCCATCACTGCGAGTACGCGAGCGTAGTCTGCCTCTATATCCAACGCATAACAGTCCCAAGGTCCTTTTATTCTGCGCGCTTTCGTTGCCGCGCTCTGATTTCTCTATATTCGAGGTTCTCCGTCATTTGTCCAACGCCGACCAATAGTCTCATTCCTTACTTTTATCGTCTCATCAACTCACCCTATTAAATCTCAAATCATGTCATCAATAATATTACCATCGTCGTTAATCACAGCCATCGTCCCCCATCACTATAATCAATCAAAGATCATCACCACACCTTAATGATACTCCATCACTATCCTCTCTCTCTGCCAAGCCAATTACCACTAATCACAGCTCAACTCCAAGCATAAACTCCAAACTTACTTTCTTATTCTCAAACCCTCGAATTTCCACATGACTTGCTGTTATAAAGCCTCTGACTCATCAATCAAAAACCCCTTTCATTTCTGGAAAGCAAATGAGTTTGAAATAACAATTTAACAAAATTATAAGAATCCGCTTTCCTTTAATAATCTATAAAAGCATTTGAGACACATCTCTTTTGTTAACGTTACTCATATCAAAAATCATCCTCAAAACCATAACCAACGCTCTTTCAATTTCTTGGGAAAAATTTTCAACAGTACCTCCCCAAAAATTGGAGTTTACCACCCGTCACGGGTTCCCTTAAACCAATCTCAGTACCGCATCAGCATTCCAATTTAGTGGTTTTCACATTCGTCTTTCAAAACCAATCATTATAAATCTCAATCTAATTCCAAGGTCACTATGACCAAACATCATGGTACTCATCTCTCAAACACGACAACTTGCACTCTCTCATCATCTAAATCCAATTATGCATCAATGATAATTTCCTCATCCGCTTTAGAACCATCAAAGCTCGCAGCCGCAATCAATTCCAACTATTGGGGATCATTACTTGCAGTAACTCGCTTAACCCTTCTAGTATTCAAACATAAGATACTATAGTAAACTTTTACAGCTCTTATTCGTAGCTATCCTGTGTTACTGCTTCCACAAGTTTCCGCTGCTTTATTCTGATCTCTCGTCTAGTACGAGTTCTATCACTTACTTCCTCACAACCACAACTTAGCATGACTGGCATTCACTAGATTTCTATCTATGATAGCCAAAACCACATACCAACTTAATCGTACTTTTAACACGTTGTTACCGATCTTTCGCTTACCAATTCCCAAACCGTCGGATCTAACGGTATCACCCGTTGTTGTAGTGAACACACGACCTTGTTGTTGGCCCTTGGTAGTATTCCGGTTGACCTTCTTAGGACATTTCCAGGACACGTGTCCAACTCCTCTACAACCATAGCAAAGTCCCAATCCACCTCGACACGGAGTTCCCGGATGATGGCTTTGACATCGCCCACCAGTCATTCCACTCTGAGGTTGCTTTCCGTTAAAGGCCTACCTAATCACTTATGCTCACCAAACCTTCTATTAAGATAACTTAGGGTTATCTAGAACAGATCATAATTTTTCATTCGACCATGTATTATGAGTGAATACCAGCCTTCAGCATTATCTAAAGTGGTAAAGAATTAAGTTATCAGTTTTCTTATTACCTCAGGTACGAAAATCAGACCTGGCAGTCTCCCGGTCCTTCCGATGTGGGCAATCTCTGACCAAATGTCCTAGCTTTCCGCAATTGTAACACAAACCCGAACCATAACGACACGGTCTATTTGGGTGATGACCTCCACATCTCTGACAGCTCAAAACATCTGAAACAACCACTATTTGCTTTTCCCTACCTTTTCCTTGGGAATTCTTATTTGTCGCAAGGTCATTTCGCCTTTGGGGAAGACGTTGTGGGTATCCTCTTCTCTTAAACTCTTGACCCCTTGTTGGGTATTCCTGATTGTGCTCTCTGCGGTGGGACTTCTGACGGTCATTCTTCGTCTCAACAGCCTTCCTCACACATTCTTCAGCAATATGGCTCTTGTTCACAAGTTCGGAGAAGACCCTAATCTCCATCGGTCCAACGGAGCTCAGGATTTCACTTCGAAGTCCTCCCTCATACTTAATACACTTCCATTCCTCGAAGTCTCCTGGGGTTCCTTGACACATACGAGAAAACCTGAATAACTCCTCAAATTTATCCGTATACTCAGATACGGACATTGTACCCTGCTTCAGCTGCAGTAATTCAAGTTCCTTGACCGTTCTAGCAGAATTTGGGAAGTACTTCTTATAAAATTCCACTTGGAAGGTACCCCAGGTGATAGGATCATTCCCCTGCTGCAGGAGACGTCGGGCCCCTTGCCACCAATGCGATGCTTCCCCCGTGAGCAGATAGGTAGCAAATTCAACACACTGTTCTTCAGGCACCAACTGCGCTTACAGTGCTCGCTCCATGGCCTGAAACCAGGTGTCAGCTTCAGTCGGATTAGTGGTTCCCTTGAACTTAGGTGGATTAACCTTTAAGAAAGTTGCCAGTGTCATCGGGCCCTGAGCTCCACTTCCGCCATTGCCATTATTGTTTATCTGTTGCCCAAGAGCCTCCGCAGTGGCCTGCATAGTAGCAACCATATTCTCCAACACCGCCATAAAGTTTACCGGGTTATTCGGGTTGATTTCCGGTTCCTGAGTACTAGTACGATCTCTCTTACGTCCCCGACCAGGTCCACGAGGCGCCATCTGGTTCCTATACACACCAAACAATCGATATCAAGTTGATCAATCTCAATATCGGAAGTATAGTGCTTCAAAGTACCAAAAGTACACTCATGGACTTCATGCTAGATGTATCGGTTAGATACCCTAACTAGCACAGGCACAGACTCAGAGTATGCATTGAAGCATAAGCAGTTCCATCCCTCAGGCTCACGAGGACGAACTGCTCTGATACCATAATGTAACACCCTAATATTCAAATCCTTATGCTCGAGTCATAAGTCAATGATATTACGGTGGTACGACTCTCAGGTGGATTTTTAATATATAAATATAGGTAATTTCGAAAAGAGTATTAATCAAGAAGCCTGAAAAGAGTAGAAATAAAATCGCGAAGACGTATCACTCACGTTTCGACAACAAAAGATAATCCGTGAAGCCGAAAACGATATACGGACAAGGCGTAGAGGAGATTAAGAGATAGATAACAGATAGATATATATAACATAAGTAAATAGCCACTAGTCGCGACCCGCGAAGTTTAGGCCGGCTAGGGTACAGTATGAAAGTAGATGACAATAGTATATCCTAATCTCTCCCAAAGGAAACATAAGAGCCTCTATAGGCAAGTTCTAAAAGAGTTCAATACATAATATAATCTTTTCAAAACATAGGTGGAGAGATTCTAATCAAACACAAAGTAGAGGAAATAAAGATCTTCGCCGTCTCTCAGACGACCCACAACTCACTTCTGAGCACCTGGACCTGTATCTGAAAAACAAGAGATATATACGGAATGAGAACCCCGGGCCCATGGGTTCCCAGTACGGTAAAAGTGCCAAATAAATACAATGCACTGCAATAAAACTCACCAAGCATCCTAAACTCCTTTTCACCAAGTATCTAGCCTAGATTCTCACTAATCTATAAATAGGCATCTGTCGTAAGGGAATACTAAATCTAGATCACATCTCATATGACTCCAAACTCGCTGACTCTCCCACGAATCAAATTTCAGAATCATAAACAAAGCCATCATCAGTCGTGCTGTCTCAGCAATTCTATATCAATATATCATGCCCTCCCTGGAACTAGTGAAACCACATCACTGCGTCTACCCAGGGAGCTCAAATCATCTCAACTAATGATCACCATCATCATGCAATCGCATCATCAATTCATCTCATCAAGAACAGCCCTCAACCTCCACCGACACCAACATGAGGGGCCTCTCAGTTGTACAAACACAAGCAATACAGGCAAGTAATACACAATTAGGGTACAAGTAGAACAAGTAGCACATAATCAGGTAACTTAGCATATATAATGTAGAAATCCAAAACAAATAGGCAAACCCAAACAATTCAAACATATGCAAATGATGAATGCTTACCCTATGGCTGATGATATCATCTGTCGGTTATCAAGCCAACCCGACATGTCCGGTAGCTAACCCGGGCACAGTCTCTCTGTTGCGTATTAATATCATTAGAGGGAATATGTGCCCTGTCACCATTAGAGGGTATCTGCGCCCTGTCGCCATTAGAGGGTATCTGCGCCCTGTCGCCATTAGAGGGTATTTGCGCCCTGTCGCCATTAGAGGGTATCGGTGCCCGGTCACCCTTACAACCAGAGAGAAAACACAAGCATGCTTACATTCAACATTTTTCATCATTATTCATTTATCATATTCGTTAATTTATCATATATGCCTTTATACTCAGCCATAATCCATAATGGCTTTGCCGTAACTCGGCAATAACTCAGCCACCCGGCTCACAGTTCAATCCAGAACTAGCCAATTTATCAACATGGCTCCGCCGTATCCGGCAAGAACTCAGCCATCCGGCTCATGGTCCAATCAAGAACCAACCATTTATCAATAAATATAGCCCTTCGGCTCATGGCATACACGGTACTTCCACCGCCATTCTCCATATCTCATATAATCATATCTGATCATCATTGATCATAACCTTTTCCCTTGCTTCACTCGCAAGTTACCACATCCCCTAGCTCCTTCCTCATTGCTAGGCATACCATAATGATTTGATACATAAAGGGTGAGATCGGAGGCTTAAAAGTATGAGGTTTGGCTTTAAAAACTCAAAAATCAACTTTGGCATGAAAACAGGGCCACGCGTACGCGCACTCCACGCACACGCGTGGATGGCCAAAAACTCATCGACGCGCAAGCGTCATACGCGCGAACGCGCGGGTTGAAAAATATCCAAACGACGCGCAAGCGTCAGCCACGCGTACGCGTGGGTGCTCTTGCGCCCAGGCACAAAACTGGCACGACCCTGGCACAACTCTCTGGAAAATAGCTGGGCATTTGGTACAGCGCATCGACGCGCCCGCGCACACCACACGCACGCGTGGATGGTGCTTTCTGGAAGAACGGCGCGCACGCGCCAGGTGCGCCTACGTGCGTAGGGTCGTTCTGCTAAAAAATTTCTAAGTTAAAAGCTGCAGAATTTACAGATTCAACCCCCAATATTCCGACGGACATAACTCTCTCATTTTAAATCGTTTTTCACCCGTCCTTCGAACGGCATGGACATCCCGGATCCAATTTCATTTCTAAACAGATTTGGCAGAAAACAGAGATCCGTAGTCCAGGTTATGTCCCGTCAAAGTATGCCTCAAAACCATGTTTCCATACAAAACCACAAAGTGCCATTTTCAAAACAAGCCATTTTCAACGCTTTTCAAAATCAATCAAAACATGCCAATTTCAGCCTTTTCTTTGAAATCAATCAAAATATACCAAAATCAACATCAAGCCTCCTCAACTCGCACGTTGACACTTTCTCAAACTCAAACACATTTACATATCATATACTCTTTCTCATGCCAAATTTTAACAACACTATTTCCAATCAACCATCATTATACATAATCAATATCGTACTCACTATCACGTGGCTTCACCCACAAATCAACCTTAATCATTCCTCAAGCATATATCACGACAAACATATCTCTAATGCATCATCATACCATCAAGGCATCAATAATCATAATCACATATATGACCATATAATATATCTCAACCAAAACCAAACATACCTCATCTATATAATTGCACCCAAATTTACCAAATCCCACACCTCAACTCCTCAAACCTTATTATTCAATAACCAACCCAATCATTCATATATTCATTATCTGAAATTCATCCAATCACTTGTGTCATCATACAATGCACACATCAACTTACCTTTCTCACCTTTTTTCGGCCTCCGACCCAAAATCCACGGCCTCCGGCCCAATATCATAATTTAAATGCATAAACCACAAATCAATACTCATTACCCAGTACATCAAATTCTCAATACACCAAGCATACAAGGCCACACAATTCTCAACCCAAATCATTAATTCACATTACATACCAACTATGCATATTAGCACCAACCATTTACACAATCCAAACTTAATCCTAGGGGCATCTAGCCTAGGAATTCTCATCACAACACACGGTACTTAAATGAAACTTAAACCGTACCTCTTGTAGCCAAACCAATTGAGCCTCTTCTTTGGAAGTCTTCACCAACCTTAGCTCCAAGCCTCACCAAAGCTCCTCAAGCAATACCAATCTCCCAATTGTGCACCAACATCACCAAATACACTAACATAACCAATATCACATACATACATCAACCTAGGGCTCATAAAAATGACAAGTCACAAGGGTTTGAGCACTTCTTACCTCAGCCCATATGAAGTAGGGATAGAACCCACTTAGAATCCATGTTGGAGTATCCCTAAACACCCAAAATCACAAGATTTCAACACTAATTACCCAAAAACGTGTAACAGTGGGGAATTTCGAAAACTGGGCAGAGATGAATGGAAGACTCACCACAAAACTTAGATAGAATTGTAGAGGATGAGAAGAGCGACGTGTGGCCGCAAACGGCTCGTCAATCGGAGCTCCGTAGCTCAAGTTATGGTGGTTTGAAGATCAAAGAGAGTTAGGTTTTCTCTCTTCTCTTCTCTCTTCCCAATTTCAGCGCCCAACACCCCTTCTTTAGGGCAAAATGAGCTGAAATGCTCATAACTAATGTTTATATATGTTGGGTCTTGGGCCCACTTAGGCCCGGTTCACTTATTTTTGTCCATTGGTCCAATTTTGAGCCAAAACCTTTAAGATTAGCGCTCTAAATTGCACTTTAAATATTTCTACCTTCCCTAATTATAGTTCCTCATTTATTAATATTATTTACCCATAATCAATTTCCTCAGCTGTAGTACCAGACAGATCTCAGCCGGTACTGCCGGTCAAAATTCCACTGCGCGCTTTTACGCAGAAAACTATGTTTTCTGACTCGGAAAAATTCACTGAATCCAAATATCATATTTGAATTATCAAATTCCAATTGCCAAATCTTCCAACCATATTCGCTCTTATTTAACTTATTATTTAATTAATTTCGGTTAGACCGGGTATTACATGTAATATGTGAAATGAAGCAATTAGATATGTTGGGAGTTTAATTGGAAGCTTGGAGTGAGTTCTAGTTGCTGGATTTTTTTGGTGGTTGACGCTTATAACTTTGCCTTGTGGGTTATCTTGTATAAATACGCAGAAATCGGCTAAGGTATGGTTTAGGTTTCACGTGTTTAATATATAAGGTTTTGTAAAAATTTAGGCTAAAAAACTATAAGATAAGTTAAAATGATTAATTGTGTTAAATGATTAGTCTTTATGGTATTGATGGATAAATTGATGTGAACATGTGTTGAGTAATTGATAATGTGGGTTAAATATATATATATATATATATATATATATATATATATATATATATATATATATATATATATATATATATATATATATCTATCGTGGATCACATTTTATTTGTATTAATTTAATCATAATCATTCATATATATAAATAGCCATATGTGTATATATATGTGCATATATATGAACGTGGCATGAAGGAATATACACATGTGTATATATTTGAAAAACTAAGACACCTAATCTAATATCACATTTAATCATCATCACCCAGCTTCCTTTGGTTCCATTTTTTACTTTCACTAACGGTGAGAGTGAGAGACCGAAGCTGCATGAAGAAAATCATAAACCCCACCGAACTTCTAGCTTTAATTTCTTGAGATCTGTAGCTCCAATAAAAAATTTAATCTGATAAAAGTGTTCGTATCTTTTTTTTCTACATGTTGGCATCACTTTTGTTCGGTGAAAGTTGACGATGACGTAGCTCTTCTTTTCTTTAAATTCGGCCAATTAGAGTTCTAGGAGGCACAGACAATTTCTGACGTTTTCTTTTTTGGCAGCTCGATCAGAAAGCTTTTCCAAAGCTTCCAATATTTTGATTTCGTACGGAGGTAGGGTTTGGTAACTTTATAATAATTAAATGTGAGTTTGATAAGTGAATGTTAATTTGATTGATTATTGCTTGAATTTGAATGAATTTATGTTGAATTATTATTGAATTATTATTGTTTGCTTGAGATTTTGATTCAGTTATGTATGGACAACTAGCTGGGGTGTTTTGATTATTTTGGGAGTAAAAATGGAATTTTCAAAAGTTTTAAGAATTATATTAACTGATTTTGAATTATTAAAGACATGATTTTTGCTGCTGGAGTCGGTTTGATTTTGAAAGCGGTTGGATTGTTAATTATTTTAAAGGTTTTGGAGAATGTCATAAAGATGTGGTTTTAGTTTTAAAAGAAAAAGAGAAGATAAATCAACACGTGTGGTTATCAGAATGATTGAAAGGTCACGAGAGGGTGACAAAAAGTATATAGTTATGGTGCTGATGTGAAAATGTTAAGCCGTGGGCTTTGTTTGTGAATGACTGTACGGGGATGCCCGTGTGTATGGAATGGCTTCCAGGAGAAAGGGGCACATACTTCAGCTGGAGAATCAGCGCCTACAAGTACTTGCAGAGGTCATGTTCTGCATACTTCAGCTGGAGAATCAGCACCTGCAAGAAGTAGAAACTTGCAGGGGTTATGCCGCTGCAATGCCTTATCTGACTTGCGAGTCGGATTGCATCGGGTGTGGGTCGAAACCGACAAATGAGCTCATTACCTGTGATAGGAATAGACATGCATCATACTTGTTTGCGCATATTTGTTTGTGAGTGTGTTTTCTATGATTGTGGGTGTGCTAAATGGATGTTTGAATTATGTGTTCTATAATTGTTAATTGAATTATGCCTTATTGACTGTTATTGCTGACTAAGTATATATAAAATGAACTTAACTTCTAACCTCGACCCTACTAAGAACTCCCCAATTCTTACCCCCTATTTCCACCCTTTTCAGCTACAGGTGCGAAGGATTAGTGCGGAATTATAAGAACATAGAAGATTCTGTTTACAAGTTGAGTTGTTAGATTTTATTTTACCCTCGTCATTTACTGTTTTGGTTTTTAGAAGGATGGAAATTGTATTTTAGGATCTTTGAGTAAGTCTATGTATATAATGCTACGTGGATATATATAATTTTGTGATTAAATGATTTAAAGTATCGACTCTTCATTTTTTTAGTGAAAGTTTCGTTTTGTATTCGTGAAGGTTCAATATTAAATAAAAATAGTATAAAATAAAAAAGTTTAGAGGTAAGTAACGCTTGAGCTATTAGTACGATCATGAGATGTTAAAAGTTACGGTGTTACACTATTTTTCTTTTTAACATTGAACTTTATAATTAGTATTTTTTTTCTTTTGCCCCCAACAAAATTACAAATAAAATATGTGGCTTTCTTTTTCCATTTCATCTCACAAGTCAAATATAGCTCTCCCATCCATCTTTTTTTTTTGTTGGTGGATTGGACAACTCCCAATTTTAGGTACCCCAATGGATTGGACAACTCCCAATCCTAGGTACACAACACACCCATACACTCCTCACACATTTTGTCACATTTTTCCTCAATTGCATTCTCTAGGGTTTGAACCCTAGACCTTTGAGGTGGGGAGGAGGAGAAATGCCATTAGAGCCAAGGCTCATTGGCGCTCTCCCATCCATCTTACTTTGTAAGCTTTTGTTTTTCTTTCTTTTTGTCTTTGGAGTTTTGACCTGAATTGATGGAGCCCAAGTAGTCCATGGGGCTTTTCTTAATGGAGGAGATAAATGAGTGGTGCGGAAGACTTTCATTTTCAGAAATACTCTCATCCCTTGTGGTTGGAATTGAAAAGGATCTTAGGAAAAGGGAGGCTCCTTCCCTTTGGCCTTTAGTAATGAAGTTGATTAATTGATTTCTTGAATACATGAATGAAGATTTAGTTAATTAGTTTTCTCTTCTTTCTCAAAATGTTGGTAATGGTCATGTCTTTGAATAACTCATCCGCATATCGAAAAATGATGGTCAATAACTGGTCATGCATAATTTTTTCATGGGAGGGTTAATAATATACTTAGTGAAAAATTCAGTTACTTGTTAATTTTACTAATTAAATATGCTACAATACCTGGAATGATTTCCATAAAACTGAACTAAAATTTTTTCATCACTAACAGCCTTAGATAATGCATATTTTTCTTCTATGATATGGGAAAGTAAGTTTTAAATTGATAAAATGTAAATAATTATAGATATATACATGATCAATGCAATATAACAAGACAAATTTTCACCAATGGTTCCAAAATTTTTCTCTATCAAAGCAACCAAGGAATTAGATTTTCTCATCTCTATATTAAATAGAACAAGTCAACTAAATACCATGTTGATGTAAAAAATTAAAATGAAGCAGTTTTCAAAAAAATGTAAAATAAAATGAAGCAAAGATACATTTGGAAGGTTAATGGAAAAAAGTGAAAAACATGAACTAACCAAAGATAAATTGATCAAGGCTTTTGTTTGACATGAATTCATATATGAGAAGCTTTTCATCCCCCTTTAAGCCACACCCCAATAGCCTCACTAGATTCTTGTGCTGAAACTTGGCAATTGAGTATGACCTCATTTTTTAATTCTTCTATGCCTTGCTAAGACTTTCTTGATAACCTTTTAACTGCAACTTCACTGCCATTTGGTAGAACATCGTATAATATGGATACCAAAATTACAACATTCTACAGAGGCTAAAACGAGTCACCTTGTACACTGCACTAAATCCTCCTTGTCCTAGTTTATTTGTATCAGAGAAGTCATGAGTGGCATCCTTAATGGTTGCTAAGTTCATGAGCAACAGTTCATCAGAGCTAATCATGTCACCTTCCTGTGTAACTGCTACGCTCTTGGAGCTTGTCAACTATTGTAGTAGCGTCCTTTCGATCTTTTGTTCATCTATAAGGAAAAGAGAGCTTAGGCTTGCAATTCTTTGTTTTGCAATGATTAATGAATTTCAGTTACATAAGTTTCACCTTTCTCTGTGTCCCTTTTTCAGAGCAGGCAAGCAGTACACAGCAAAATAGTAACTGCTAATACTAAGAGTGAAAGAGGAGCATTTTTTCTGATGAATGATTGAAGAACATGTATGATTCAAACCTCACATTGCAAGTCTGACTAAGAATGATACAGCCTTCTCGGAAGGAGTAGCATTGAGTAAGTTCTGTTAAGGCAGAACTCAAGCAAGTGGCGCAGTCTGCTTGAGAGATATCCTTGGTACACTAGACTAGTCCATAAAGCTTCTTGTTCATGATACCATCAGAACCAGAATATTGAATCTCCCCTGCTACAAACATGTTGTTGGCAGGAACAAAAGCTGCTTCTTGTGAGAGGTTGTTCATCATATATGCCAAGACTTGATCAAATTCGGAAGGGTGAGAGATATTCTTCTCCTTAAGATTATGGTTGGGATACTTTTTGGTGTAAGTCATACTCGCGAAGAACATCTGAAAAGAGTAGCGTACTTGGCAAAGCTCATTCCATATGATTGCATCTTCACTGTTACACATCTTTGTTAAATCTTGGCTTGCTTTCTGAATGAATTCTTTGTAGACTGTGGAGTTGGTGATGTCTCCTCTGCACAGTGCTTGTCCGTACACCTTGTCTTGCCCATATCCCATGGATGTGTTGTAGAAGTCATTCTTGGAAGCCGTGTTGGAGGGCGGCAACCCCAAAAAAAGCTTTAGGTTATTGTCAAATGTGATGTTGCTACTATATAATGGGAATTCAGTTGGACAATATGTGTCAACAGGGTCTGTGCTGCTTCCAACACATGATAATAACATACAAATGGCAAACATATACATAACTAAAGGTGTGTCCTTGTCCTTATCCATGATCACCTTTTCAGCTAAAGGACCAAAAAGTAAGTTAACCTATTAAATACAAGTAGGAAGCACTAGAAATCTAGAATAGGCATAACTCACTTGATATTAGATCATCAGACCATGTCTCAACACTTAGTATAACGTGAAATACATAAAATACTAAAAACAAAATAGTTAATTGTTATGATTTGGAATATTTCTATAAGGTCAATATAAAAAATCAGGTTCAAGAATATGAGAAGTCTTAATGAATTAGTTTGATGATTAAATATTCTCTCATATTCTAAAAAAGATGTTACAAAGAGAATATTAACTCCTCATCACTCATTATAATACCTAATAACTCAATTTTATGAGATTAATTATTATACTATAACCATCATTCTACTATTAACATTGAAATAAATATAACTAGATAATAATATAAAATAAAATCAAAATTCATTTTATAATGGTTAAATTTGTATAAAAACTAAAACAAAAATATTGGACGTGGATACTTCAAAATGTTCATAAATTTTATTTGTATTCCGTAGCAATAGCCATGAATTTCAAACATACTAAAGCATCCTATGGTGGAAAGTTTGCATAAAAACCATTCGTAGAAGATGAACCATGGCCATTAAGATGAGGATGATGAATGTTTTCTGCATTTTTTTTATGAAAATCATAACTCTGATTAGGTTGATATTGCTGATTATTCTGCATTATTGGCTCTATTAACATGAAGCTACCAACTGGTGAGTGTAACTCAACAAAATTATTATTATCATTATATAAGCTAGGAGTGTCCCGAAAAGATTATTGTCACTGCCAATCAAGATCCTCAAACACGTTGGTATTTTGCTGTTCAGTATTATTTGAGGTGCTGAAAATATGCAATGGGATTTAAAGCTGATAATGAGGTGCAGAATACGATTTTCAATAACACTATCAGAATAAGTAGAAACAATAGAGATCCTTGTGTTGGGACATGCATAACTTGATTTGACAGGATAATTGGCAAATTGATATTATTCACATTACTGTTGTAAATTCATGAATAATAATTCTCCTCCTCTTCCTTTATATTCATATCCACATATGATGAATTATAACAAAGTTGCACCTATATACATTTTATTCCAAGGACAATAAAAGAGCAACAAAATTAGTAGTATAACCACTACCTAATATAATGAAATATAGATAGGTATATAGGTTAATATACAAATAGGTACTAGATAGTTTAGGAAAAAAATATTCTTAAAACCCTAATAGCAATATAGCAAAAATACTAGTTACGTACCAAACTACCATAATTTTAGATTCGTAATACATCTATTATGAATATACGATTCTTAAAACCCTAATAATAATAATATATTTTGTTTTATTTTTTTGAATAAATACAGAAATTAATATTTTTTTATCAATATTAATAATATCTTGGATAACACTTTATTTTAGTATAGGATTTAAGATTTAAACCTCATCATTTAGGATTAAAAATTTAATATCTAAGATTTAAGTTTGGTGAAATAGAATTTGTTTTTTTAGAATAAAATAAAAAAATATTTTCACAGAAAAATTATTTTGGATTATATCCCGGAATTGAATTTTTTTGGGTGGGGATAAGTTCACCATCTCCTTGGCAAACTTCAAATACTTCAGCTTCACAACTGTTTTGTTCTTAGTGTTGGAGAGTACTATACTTACTACACCATTCTTCCTTGCATGCATGTGTCACACAACAAACTTGCCCCACTAAAAATAATTGGATTTCGAGATATAATTCCAGAATAATTTTTCTATGAAAATTATTTTTTTATTTTATTCCAGAAAAAATCCTGGTGAAATATTAGCCAGTGATAACTTAATCTTCATTTGTTTTTTTTTTCTGATGACTATGACCAACCGAGTTGATTAGCAGTACAAACCTAAGTAAAGAAATCCCCGTAGTCGACAACTGGATGATGAGATTGAGAAGATGATCCATTATCCATTCTTTTCGGCTCGTTCTTGCTGTTGTTGTTCTCATTAACTGGTTCTTGTTCCTTTGGGACAAGAGTGCAACCATTATTCTCATTAGAAGGTTTTTGTACCTCTAGGATAAGAGAGGAGTCTTTGGTTCCATACTCATTTTTGCAACTTAGACAATAACATAGAGGAGAGCAACCAACTCCAAAACTGAAGCAACCATAATAGTTATTCTTGCACTTTAACTTACTGCAGTTGCAACCTTTTCTGTATCTGGCCACGTTGTCAACAACAATCTTGGGTTTAAAGGTGTGTGGATCAAGCAACTCTATTTCCTTCTTTGTCTCATTCACATGCTCCTTATGCTCTACGTTATTCTGGCAATCTTGGCAAGTATAAGAATCCTTGTTGCATAAATTTTTAGCACAGAAGTATTCACAATAGAGCTTCATGCATTCACTCTTTTTGCAGTTGCATCCGCCATTGTCATCATTGATTGATGATGATCACTTCTTTCTTTTGTTGTGATAACTAGGTGGATTAGTATGCAAAGCTCGGTTCACCTTGTCACCATTATCCAACCAAGAGGCTATGAGTATATGAGTATAGTGCAGTTGACTCTCTTCATAGGTTAATCATGTAACACTCTACCACACAGAGCTCTACACCTAGGATGTAAAACAGAGGTGGCGAGGCGCTACGACCTCTAAAATAAAATGCATACGTGTAATAGCAGAAAGAATATAATAAACTAGGAGCCTTGAAAAATGGGTAAAACAAAATCGCGAAATAAAAAGCGCAACGCTCCAGAGACGGAATAACTTGTGTGTGAAGAAACCTCAAGATCATAGATACAAGTAAGCTAAAGAGTGAATAGAGAGCCAAGAAATACAATATAACTAGCTCCTGACTCAGCCTGCCAAGCCAAAGCTAGCCGGAGAATATTTACATATATATACAAGTATCCCAGAATACTCAAAATATAGAAATAAAGCCCTAACTCTTCTTCAACCTCTATGAGGAACAAAATAATCAAGTTTCTTGGAGAGAAAGCTAATATGTACATATATATACAAACTAAAAACCCAAAATAACCCAGGGACTATTCCGCTTCAGGGATCCAAACGCCTAGCGAGGTGCTTCTCGACCTGCATCTGAAAACAACAACACAGTATGGAGTGAGAACCGGAGGTTCTCAGCATGGTAAAGGTGCCACGCATATAATATATAAGGTCCTGGGAATGCCAAAGGCAATCCTAGAACTCCAACATGCAGTTATAAAACTTAAACTCTAAACAGAAGCCATAAAAGGGGTAGGTGACCTAAGAATCCAAAACTTACTTCAAAACCTAACATTAACACCTAACCAATCCACCCTTCTTCCACTCCTCCATCATCCGTAATTCAGCAGAGACAAGCAACCAAACAACTTCACGCACAAGTAGAAAACAAATAGTGCAAGTAACAAATATAACAAGTAGCATGATAAATATTCAGTTAGGCAATCCCAAATAATGCATAGCATACAAAACAAACAAATACACATGATGTATGCCTATCTTATGGCTGATAAGGCTCATCTATCGGTTATCCAGCCAACCCGACAAGTCCGAAAACCTTAGACTGTCCTCCGTTGCGCATCCCCATGAGTCTATGCATAGATTTCACATTCATTCATCATTCAAACATTCATTTATATATCACTCAATGGGGGATATCCATACCCGGGAATTTATACGTGCCCGGACACCCTTATGACGTAGGGTCAACAGAGTATCGAATTTCAACCTGGAACACGTGGTGGCAAGCCACGGTTCTGTTACCCAAGAAAACTCGTATCTCAGATATCATCATTCATAAGCCATTTCATATTCATAATCATTATTTAATCATTCATCAAAGCCATAGCATCATAAATTCAATTAACATTCACATCTCTTCCTTATAACTCATCATTTTTACCTCTTTCTTTATCCCCAAGTTACCTCAAATTCCTACCTTCCGCTAATTACTAGGCTTACGAATAAAATCTAGGGTTAACAGGGCAGAAATAGGGGTTTAGGGGTTCAAAACCATGCTTAGATCATAAAAACATAGGTGCTGTAAAACAGAGTCTGTGCGTACGCACACATGTGTGCGTGCGCACAGCTCAGAAAGAAAGCAGAACGTGTACGTACGCAAGAATGCGTGCATGCACACACCAGCTAGGAATTACTTGGTGTGCGTGTGCCTCACTCCCTACGAGTGCCACCAACAGAAAGCATATCCTGGTGTGTGCGTGCGCACAAGAGCGTGCGTACGCACAGGTAAAATTTCTGCTTCTGTTGGGTGCGTTCGCACAACAGTGTGCGTGGACACACACCAGAAAACCTGATTCTGCTGCAACATTGAAAATTTCAGTTTTTCGCACTGATTTTTTGGCGTCCATAACTTCCTCTACAGAATTCGGTTTTTCACAAACCTTATATCAATCTCAAGCTTATAAAACATTCTTTAATTCAAAACAAACCTCATTTTCATCCAAAATTTGAGGAGCAATTTATGGACTACCAAAGTTCAGCAAAAATCAATTTTTTCCAAAACATGCCAAACCCCATTTTCACCCAAAATCACATTCCCTTTTCAAAACTCAATCTCATTTAACTCAATCATACCATAACCATCAATACAACCTACCCTTCACCATAACACAACAATTCTTCCAACCCTTGCATTTCCTTAACTCAACAATACCTCATTTCAATCCAACTTTACAAATTTTACTCATAAACTCACAAACTAACATTTTATTTCATATCCACATATTGTTGTCATCATAAAATACTTCAACCATCACCACAACATTAATCAATATAACCATACCAATAAATCCACATAAACACCACTCAATCTCAACCATATCATTACATTGCCATAATCATAAATCCTTCATCCATCATCATTATACTAACATATATATATATATATATATATATATATATATATATATATATATATATATATTCAACCCACATTATCAATTACTCAACACATGCCCACATCAATAACTTATTATATATATATATATATATATATATAATAATAATAATAATAATAATAATAATAATAATAATATTAGTGGCTTCGGCCCAATAGAAACTTAAGTAACAACAACAACAATAATAAATTTAAATTTTTGTCTATTAAAATAATTTTTAATAAATAATTTAAATTAATAGAATAAGTCATAATTAAATTAAATTTTGATAATTATAAATTTTTATTTAATTATTTTTGTTAAAAATAAATTTTTTAAAAAATAAAATCTCAATATAACATAATAACTAATAAATAAATAATTATTTAACTTTTAAAATTTCGGAGTATTATAAATAGCGAGAAACAGATTTTTTAAACAGATTTTTTCAAAAGAAAAAAATACTATTACATGACAGACGCTTAGAGCATGCAATTGAAGCATAATCGGTCCATTCTTCAGGCTCTACAGGAAGGACCGCTCTGATACCATAATGTAACACCCTAACTATAAAAATGTTACGCTTCCGGCTGCATCACTCTGATAGCTCGTGTATTACGACAACTCTTAAAATATTTAATACTAAGATATGAGCTTGTTTAAAACTTAAACCGAGTTTTTCAAATCATACATCCATATTTACAATACCGATTACAATCCTATAGAGAATACATATATTTATATACATACACGCATATTATTACTTTACAGGTGTTCATACCCTGGGTCGGACCCGGGATGTTTTAACGACAAGTCGACCGACCTCTTTAGGTCAGAATCATCCGACCTCTTCTCAAAGAGCTCGGCCAAATCGCCATAGGAGCCCAAAGCAGGCCCAAATAAAGGAGCACAGCCCAAATCTAAAGGCGGTCAGAGCCCAGAAAGATAAGGCGGCTCCCTAAAGGATAAGATGACTTCACTCAAAGATAAGATAAGATAAGATAACTATCTTATCTCCAAGGAGGTCATTCCACACTATTATAAATACACTGGAGCACCCAGGTATAACTCATATTCTGATTCTACTAAATACCTGCTTAATACCCTTGCTAACTTAAGCATCGGAGTCCCTTGCAGGTACCACCACCCTCCGGTGACAAAGGATCAGCATCACCACCAGTCCAACAAGTCGGATGCGATAGCACCAGCCGCCACCCACCAGCCGGACACGTCAGCTCCAACCAGTACAGAAGATCTCGTCCGAGATTGACCTACAGTTTCAGGTAACCCTCGAAACATTGGCGCCGTTGCCGGGGAACCTAGAAGTCATCCCATCACCATGGCAGACAACCTTGACAACGACCATGACTCTGATCTGGAAGACAAGACGCCGCACAAAAATGTGGATACTACACCAAAAGATACTCCTCAACCTAACAAAGACAAGAATTCGCCAAATACGGAAGCTGTGGAAGCACTTCAAGACCGCCTAAAACAACTCGAGAAAGAGGTGGAGCATCAACGAGAAGCTGAGAGAGACCTAGGAAGGGAAGTTAGGCGACGCCGCGAGTTAGAGGACAAGCTCCTAAAACTCAAAGCAGATCTCAAGACCAAAACTACTCGATCCGGTCACGAAGATGGGTCCCGTAAGGACCAAGACCCATTCACCAAAGAAATCATGAGGACCAAAATCCCAAAAGACTTCAAACTTTCCGACATGACTTTATACGATGGCACAGCAGATCCCAGCCATCATCTCAGTAATTTCAGAAGCAGAATGTACCTCACTGATGCCTCAGATGCAGTTTGCTGCAAAGCCTTCCCGACTACTTTAACAAAGACAGCAATTAAATGGTTCGATAATCTGCCCCCTAGGTCCATCTCAAGCTTCGACGACTTAGCCAAGAAGTTTCTGGCTAGATTCTCCATCCAAAAAGACAAAGCTAAACACGACCCAAGTTTATTAGGAATCAAGCAAGGAGATCGGAAAAGTCTCCGCAGCTACATGGAAAGATTCAACAAAGCATGTCTGGACATACAAAGTCTACCAATAGAGGCCGCCATTATGGGTCTCATCAATGGCTTGCAAGAGGGACCTTTTAGCCACTCTATATCGAAAAAACATCCCACATCTCTGAACAAAGTGCAAGAACGAGCAGAGAAGTACATTAACATGGAGGAAAACTCTCGACTAGGAGAGACCTCGAAATCCGGATTCTCCTACTCCTCCCGAGATAAGGATAAAGAGTCCAAGAAAAAAGAAGATCAGCATGGAGAAAAGATCAAGAAATACCACAATTACACCCCTCTTCGGGTATCTCTCATAGATGTCTACCGAGAAGTATGCCATACTGAAAAGATACCCCAGCTCGACCACTCAAAAGCAAAAAAGGAGGAGGAAATCGGGGTGAATATTGTGAATACCATCGAATCTACGGACATTCCACCAACGAATGTTTTGACTTAAAAAATGTCATAGAGAAATTAGTAAGAGAGGGAAAATTAGATCGGTACTTAGCCAGTCGAGCTGAGGAACCAAGAAAAAGAAGAATAGACGAAGATGTCGGACGAACTGAACGACCACCTCGTACCCCAGACAGACATATCCACATGATACATGGAGGATTTGCGGGGGGAGGAATCTCAAAATCATCTCGCAAAAGACATCTTAAAGATGTATATTATGTCGAGGGAAGAGAGGAAGCACCCGACATCCCCACAATCACTTTTACTAAAGAGGACGCAGCTGGCATCATCTCGGGACATGACAATCCTATGGTCATCACTATCATATTGGCCAACACAAATCTCTACTGCACACTGGTAGACCAAAGAAGCTCGGCCGACATCTTGTTCAAAACTGCCTTCGACAAACTCGGCCTGGAAGAAAAAGAACTCAGAGCATATCCGAACAGCCTGTTCGGGCTGGAAGACACTCCAATCCAACCACTTGGGTACATCTCATTACACATGACCTTTAGAAAAGGAAACCGGTCAAGGACACTCAATATACACTACATCGTGGTCGACGTAAGTTCAGCCTACAATGCCCTAAGAGGTCGGACAACGTTAAATCAGCTCGGCGTAGTAGTCTCGACTCCACACCTATGCATGAAATTCCCAACCACAGAAGGAATAGCTACAATAAAAGCAGATTAGAAGACGGCGCACCGCTGTTATAACGAAAGTCTAAACCTCAGAGGCAGAGGAGAAGAATTCTACACCATCGAACTTGGTGGAGTTCGAGGGCGGGAAGAACTCCGTCCATAACCCGAAGGTGAAGTAGAAAAAGTCTAGATCGGAGATGTTCCAGACAAAACAACCAATATTGGCACGATCTTAACAGGAGACATAAAAGAATCACTCATACAGTTCTTATGAGATAATGTCGACCTCTTCGCATGGAAGGCCGCAGACATGCCGGGCATAGACCCTAAGTTAATGTGCCACAAGCTGGCAGTTTACCCAGGATCTCGGCCAGTATAGCAGAGGCGTAGAAAGCTCGGACCAGAACAATCCTAAGCTATGGAAGAGCAAGCTCTACTGGAGGCAGGATTTATAAGAGAAGTCAAGTACCCACTATGGCTAGCTAACGTCGTCCTGGTGAAAAAATCAAATGGGAAGTGGCGGATGTCCACCGACTACGCTGATCTCAACAAAGCCTGCCCAAAGGATCCATATCCACTCCCAAGTATCGACGCTCTGGTGGATGCCTCCTCCGGATACAAATACCTCTCATTTATGAACGCCTACTCAGGATACAATCAAATCCCAATGTACCCGCCTGATCAAGAAAAAACTTCATTCTTAACCCCAAAAGCAAACTACTGCTACGTCGTCATGACTTTCAGACTCAAAAACGCAGGAGCTACTTATCAAAGATTAATGAATAAGGTCTTTGCAGACCACATCGGGAAAATCATGGAAGTCTACGTGGACGACATGTTAATAAAAACACAAAGTGAAGAGACGTTACTGTCAGACCTCACCCAAGTATTCGACACTATAAGAAGACATGGCATGCGGCTTAACCTTGCAAAATGCACCTTCGCAGTAGAAGCTAGAAAATTCTTGGGTTTTATGCTCACACAAAGAGGAATCGAGGCAAATCCAGATAAATGCCGGGCTATACTCGACATGAAGAGCCCGACTTGCATCAAAGAGGTACAACAACTCAATGAAAGATTGGCAGCCTTGTCCAGATTCCTAGCTGGATCAACAATAAGATCTCTCCCTTTCTATGCCACTCTAAGGAAGGGAAAGAGGTTCGAATGGACAACGGAGTGCGAGCAAGCCTTCCAAGATTTCAAAAGGTTCCTGGGACAACCACATATCCTAACTCGGCCACGGGAAGGAGAACCACTTATATTATACCTCGCAGTAGGAATTCGGACAGTAGCCTCAGCACTAGTCTGAGAAGACGACAATGGGCAACAACCTGTATACTTCATCATCAAGGCACTACAAGGATCCGAACTGAACTATCAAAAAATAGAAAAATTTGCCTATGCTCTCATATTAACATCTAGGCGACTTCGTCCATATTTCCAAGCCCACATTATCAGGGTTCGGACCAACCAGCCAATAAAAGGCATTCTGCAAAAAACAGATTTAGCAGGAAGAATCTTACAATGGACAGTCGAGTTGTCTAAATTCGACCTTCAATATGAAGCTCAGACAGCCATCAAATCGTAATATTTGGCCGACTTCATTGCAGAATTTACAGATATCCCTATAGAATGGAATCTCTATGTAGACGGTTCCTCAAAAAAATTGGAAGCGGCGCGGGTGTGATAATTGAAAGCGACCAGGGAACCCAAATCGAACTTTCCCTCAAATTCGGGTTCCCTGCCTCAAACAACCAAGCTGAGTATGAGGCACTACTAGCTGGTTTGAAGCTGGCTAAGGAGGTTGGAGCTCAAAAGCTCATCATCTTCAGGGACTCACAGGTGGTCACTTCACAAATAGTAGGGAGTTACCATGCCAAGGATCCCACCATGAAAAAGTACTTGGACAAAACTAGGGAACAGTTCGGACAACTCGGAGAATATGAGGTCCGCCACATACCCCGAGAACAGAATGCCCGAGCTGATGCACTCTCAAAACTAGCCAGCACCAAACCAGGGGCAACAATAGAAGCCTCATCCAAGAGATGCTGCAGAACCCGTCAATCTCAGAAGAAGAAAAGGTCCTAGCCATAACAGGTCTGGATCAAGGATGGTTGACTCCCATAATTAATTATCTCAAAACAGAAACACTTCCTACAGATAAGAAAGAGGCAAAGAGGTTAAAAAGGGAAGCATAATACTACACCATCGTAAATAATACTCTATACAAGAGAGGGATTTCAACACCACTATTAAAATACGTGCCGACTTCCTCTGTCCAAGAGAGCTCGGTACAGATGGCTTCGGTAAAACATGAGAGGATCCTTCCCCAGCCACCTTGGCCGAGATGTTTAGGGCCGCAGTCGCCTTCTTCACCTTTTTGAAGGCCTTCATGGAATCATTGTTTTTAACCATCTCTGGAAAAAACACAGCAAAAACCCAGTTACAAATTGAGAGAAAAAGAACAAGCTCGACAAAAATGAAACAAAACAAAAACAAAATAAGTCAACCACTACCCAGCTCAGCTCGGAGAAGCGAGGGATCCCCTAAAAACCTTTTGGTGTCAAGATAAGGAGGTTGTCCCCAGTTCTCCTCCAACACGTTAACAAAGGCCTGTTCGACCTCGTCCAACATCTCCCATGTATACCTCGACACCACAACATTCTTTTGCCACTCTAAAGGAAAGGCGGGCTCGTCATTCTCATCCAGAAAAAATGGGCGAGCTCCTTCAACAGCTCGAACCTTAAATAAATAATTCTTGAAGACTCTAAAAGACTCATCATACATCGAAAATACTTTTTTTCCTTGGACAGATCGAAAAGAAACCCAAGAAGCTTTCTTTTTGGCAGAAATCCCAGGCTTGGTTAAAACGAAAAGGTAAAGAAAGAGAGTTTGAGAAGGCTTAACATCTAGTTCCTGACACAACAACTGGAAAATCTTAACAAAACCCCATGAATTCGGATGAAATTGGGATGGAGACACATTGCACGACCACAACAAATTGGTCTCAAAAGGAGTAAAGGGAAAGGTAATGTTCATTTGGCTGAAGAAATAGTCATAGGCATAAAAGAAGGGACGTTTCTCCTGGACCGAAGTAGGGAAACAGACCCTCTCATCAGAATCAGGTGCTACTAGCTCATAATTTTTCTCCTGCTCTCGATTACTACAAATCCTGTGATGTTTTCTCAGCTCCACACAGAATTCAGAATTTACCACAGAAACACACATCAACACGAGGGAGTCCAGCCAGTCTGACATACCCTTGGGGACTCTAGAAGAGGTCTCGACAATATTTTTGCGAGACGACATGGGTCAACTAAAATCCTACAGTAAGAAAAAAGAAAAAGGGGGTTACTAATCAAACAGCTCGGGCAAGTTAAAGAGAGCAACTCGGGCATAAATAGATACAACTCAAACTAAAGCACATAAGTGTTAAGAAGTCAGACAAAGCAACAAAAGAAAATCCCAGGACCCCCACCAAAAATCCAGGGGCATCCTTTGGAGGCAATAACAGAACAAGGACTCAAGGAAAATATACACATCCCCCAAACAAAGAAAAACCCTATTCCAATCAACACTCCGAAAAGAAAAAGCCAAAATAAAGCTATCCCTCAAACTACAGTTTCAGTCTACAAGCAGAGGAACTCCCAAGCAACAAAACATACCAAGCGGAAGTCATCAAAGATGCAACCTTTTTCCAGAAACAAACAAAACTACAAAATCAAATAATAAGGCAACAAACATGCAAAGCCCTAGAAAAAGCCTTAACCATCAGGAGAAAAGCCAGAAAAATATATTGCAGTGAGAAGCAAACACAAGAATACGAAAAGGTTCAAGCTTTCCAACATACATTCAAGCAAAATTGAAACTTTGCCAAAGATAGAACAAAAATCGAAAGAAAGAAACAGAAAGAAGAACCAACCTGAAAGAGGAAGCGACGAGAAAGTTGAAGACGAAGGGGCGAAAAATCCAAAAATTGCCTTTCAAACAGAGGAAGCTCCAGTCACCACCAATGATGCCACGAAGAGAAAGCGTGAAAAAGGCTCAGGAAAAGACAAACAGAAGAAAGGTAGAGTTACGGTGAGCAAAAGAGAAATTGCAGTAAGCAAGGAGAAAGGAAATGGAAGCGAAGGGCTTTTGTGAAAAAATTCAAAATGAGAAAAGGAAACGGCGACGGGGGGAGTTAATGGGTTTTTAAAACCCTCGCACGTTCCCAAGAAAGTGTAAAACATGCGCTACAAGGAGAAAACGTTTCATATTTAAACCTACTTAAATCAAGTTCCGCAAACAGACCCAACAAAAAGAATGCTCGAGACCAGCTTTCCCAAAAAAAGAGATCGAAAAAATTCGACTTCAAAAGGAAAGACCGAGCTCGAGCAGAGGCACTATTCATACCCTGGGTCGAGCTGTCTGACCCGGGATGTTTTAACGACAAGTTGACCGACCTCTTTAGGTTAGAATCACTCAACTTCTTCTCAAAGAGCTCGGCCAAATCACCATAGGAGCCCAAAGCAGGCCCAAATAAAGGAGCACAGCCCAAATCTAAAGGCAGTCAGAGCCCAGAAAGATAAGGCGGCTCCCAAAAGGATAAGATGACTTCACTCAAAGATAAGATAAGATAAGATAAGATAACTATCTTATCTCTAGGGAGGTCATTCCACACTATTATAAATACAATAGAGCACCCAGGTATAACTCATATTATGATTCTACTAAATACCTGCTTAATACCCTTGATAACTTAAGCATCAAAGTTCCTTGCAGGTACCACCACCCTCCGGTGACAAAGGATCAGCATCACCACCAGTCCAACAAGTCGGATGCGATAGCTCCGGCCGCCACCCACCAGCCGGACACGTCAGCTCCGACCAGTACAGAAGATCTCGTCTAAGATCGACCTACAGTTTCAGGTAACCCTCGGAACAACAGGCATTACATAATCAAATTCCTATCCCTCTTATAAAAACTTGTAAAGATAAAGGTGAGGGAACAAGTAACTAATACAACACAAAACATCGTTTAAAATAGAAAAGGAATAAATGAGAATTTCTAAACTTCGTCGTCCATAACCTGAAAAAGGAAAGACCTGTAGGGGAGTGAGAACATCGTCCTCACTGGTTCTCACTATAGGGTTAGAGAATTACTATAATAGGATAGGTGAAAATAAAACCGTTACAGTGATTAATAACCGCCTTATGCATCTTTTCAAAACCAAAGACTTAATATAAAAAATCTGAAATCCTTTCTAAATGAAGAAATTTTTAATCTTCAAAAGTCCAAAAGCCTTTTTAAAAGTTTTTCCTAGACAGTATGAATGACTAAGCTGTTCCAAGCATAGGTTCATTAAGTCTATGCTGAACCAGTTTAGTTTTTCATACTTTTCTAAACCAAAAACACAAACCAAACACGGCCTTCGGCCCATATCATAATCAATCACAGCCCTAGACCCAAACAATTCAATCCACAACCAATCCATCACAATCCACCCAAATTTCAATCACAAACACAAGTAAGGTTCAAGCACAATCAAGCAGTTACTTCAAGTAGAGCAGTTAGCAATTAAACATAATTATTCACATAGACAAACTAATTACAATATGCACACCCAAACAATGTCACATAGATGCATATGATGCATGCCTGTCCTAGTGGCTGATAAGTCTCATCTGTCGATTATAAAGCCAACCCGACAAGTCCTGGTAGCTAACCATTGGACTGTCCCTCTGTCGTGTATCCCCAACTCGAGTTATTCACAATCATAATCATAATCACACAACACCCACACTAGTGTTTATCCACGGGGGCGAGCTCATCTGGAACTTTCACAGTGTCTGGCTACACTTATGACATAGGGTCAGCAGAGTATCGAGTCTCAACCTGGAGCACGTGGTGGCTAGCCACTGCTTTTACCTAGAAAAACTCGTATCTCAAATAATTGAAAGTGAAACAATCACATTATCAAATCTCTAATCATCCATATTCATACTCAGCCATAATTTAATACCAATACAGCCATCCGGCTCATAACATGGTCCACAACCAGCCACAATTCATTATCATATACAGCTATCCTGCTCATAACATAACAGCACTTCCACCATCCAACATCATCAAACTCATATAATTATCACTCAAGCTATAAATCACTTTTTTTCTCAAATCACTTTACTTTGAAATCAAAAATCAATTCTCTCCAGCCTTAACTTTAAAATCCCCATTTCTTAAATCTTTTCAGGCTCATAAGCCACTTTTCCGCAAACATAAATTCCTCTTTTCTAAAACAAAGTCACCCTCCTCAACATCTTTGCATAACACTTCAAAAATCACACCAATTTAAAAGTCTTTTTTGAGAGATCCACAATCATCCATCCTTACACAGTATTTGGTACAAAATTCCTCAGCAAAGTCTCAAGTCTTTAGGGGAGAATAATGTAACTCATATCCTCAAATGCGTTTAAAATCTTTAAAACATGGCTTCTTGATTTGAGTAATAAAAGAATCTAAAACAAACCAAGTCATATAATCAGTTACTCCAACCACATTTTCAAAACCATTTCTTTTACTTAAACCAAAACCAATCTCAACCCCATATTAAATATCTGAAACGTTTCCAACGGCTTAGAAATCATTTTAGTTTTTTAAACCAGAAATTTAAAGGATACTTAACCCTTTCTTAAAATGTCGAAAAATGAGATTTATCAATTGAAATCCAAGTTCTTTCAAAGTCATTAAAACTCCTCCAAGTAAAAATCTTTAAATCAAATTCAAATACATAAACCATTTTCACCTTTAAAACAGCTTTAAAGCAAAAATCTCTTCCGAACCACTTCCACCCAAACATAATATTTTTCTTAGGAAATAAAGCTAAGTCATAATTCTCTTTTCAATAATTCTTTTCAAAACATAATTTCATCACTTTCATAAATAATTTCAAGTAAAGGTAATAAAAGTCTTAAATCCATAATTCTTCCAATAACACTTCAAATAAAGTCTCGGATTCCATAGGAATTTCAGTAGCACCTCCCCTAAAACTTGGACTCTACCACCCTTTCCGGGTCCCAACCAAACCATTCTGCAACCCTCTTTAACATGTTTTAAAACTAAATCAATTAAAAAAATTAAGCTGAATCCAAAAGTACATGCCATTTTCATATTTCAAGAAAACCAACTCAAACTCATATCAATTTCCAACAGATTAAACTCGATTTCAAATCTTTAAAGAAACAACTTTAAAGAAACACTTCAAAAGCAATCCTTTTCACAAAACCGAACAATAATCCATTCAAACAAACATTCGTATTCATTCAAGAAAACCAAACAATACATAAGACATATACAATCACCAAAGATACATTTTCTCACATCAATATCCATATATAATAATTCTAATTTATAAAGTATAGTTTTCTAAAAAGGCCCCTACCTAGATAAGTCGAAATCATAAACTAAACGCGCAAACGGAACTCTTTTCTCTTAGCTTGAAACCAACGGCAACTGAGACCTCAGCCCTTGATCTCATTCGTAGCAACGCAACAACTTAAAAGTGACATGCAATGGTCAGAACACGACCCTACGTTACCAAAACTTCAGTGTTTATAACCAAACATAACACAATACTAACGTAGGGGGTTTTCAAAACATAAACACTTACACTAATAAGAACGAAACTGCGGCAGCCGTTGAACTGGTTTGGCAGCAGCCCTGATAAACCACTATTTTATGATTTATCTTGCACTCAATTGAGTGTTTTTATCAATTCTTCGACCACTTATTCATATAATTTGCATGGTTTTATAATTCCTTCCTTATTCTATGATATATGTGAAAACATGTTTTCTATGTTTTAAAAATATTAATTTTAATTATTCTTTATTACCATTCGATGCCGTGATCTGTGTATTAAGTAATTTCAGGCTTCATAGGACAGGAATGGTTTAGAGGACAGACAAGAAACACGCAAAAATGGAAGGAACGCACAAAAAGGAGTTTTGAAGAAAATGGCAGCGACGCGCACGCATGGACGACGCGGACGCGTGCCTAGCGCAAAACGCAAGTGACGCGTACATGTGACCCACGCGCGCGCGTGACCCACGTGCACGCGTGACGGACGCCACGTGCAGAAAATTGCAGAAGTCGCCCCCAGCGATTTCTGGGCCATTTTTCGGCCCAAATCCAAGCCCAGAATCACAGAATAAGAGGCTAGAGAATGAGGGAATCAGGAGACACATTGATACAACATTCATAATTCATAATTTTAGGTTTTAGATGTTGCTCTCTAGAGAGAGAGACTCTCTCCTCTCTCTTAGGTTTTAGGATTAGGATTTCTCTTATTTTATGGTTATTTCTTCATACCAGGTTCAATGTTCCTTTAAATTAAATTCTCTTCTACTCTTATTTACTTTATTACTTAGTTTATTTACTTTCCCAATTTGATTTATGAACTTTTCCATGTTAGAATTGATATCTTTATTTAATATAATTTGAGGTATTTCAGATTTATGATTGCTTTCTTCTATTTATTATATAAATAATTTGGATTTTTCTCCCTTTGCTTGGGTTGAGTAATTGGTGACACTTGAGTTGTCAAACTCAGCTGTTGATTGAAAATTAGAAATTTCTGATTGATTTGGATCCCTCTAAAGCTAGTCTTTCCATAGGAGTTGACTAGGACTTGAGGAATCAAGTTGATTAGTCCACTTGAATTTTCTTTATTTAGTAACGGTTAACTAAGTGGGAGCAATAACAATTCTCATCGCACCTGATAAGGATAACTAGGATGAGATTTTCAGTTCTCATACCTTGCCAAGAGTTTTCTTAATTATTAATTTATTTTTCTTGTCATTTAATTTACTTGTTCTTTAATTCAAAAAACCCCCAAAAATACACTTTTTCTCATAACCAATAATAAATCATACCTCCCTGCAATTCCTTGAGAGACGACCCGAGGTTTAAATACTTCGGTTATAAATTTTATTGGATTTTGTTACTTGTGACAACCAAAGTTTTTGTATGAAAGGATTCTTTGATGGTTTAGAAACTATACCTACAACGTGATTATTTTTATAAAATTCTTTACTGGCAAAAGTCCTCTCGTCAAAATGGCGCCGTTGCCGGGGATTTGCAATTGTGTGCCTTATTATTGGTTATTGTAAATATTTTATTTTGCTTGTTTATTTGTTTTTATTTTTGTTTTAATTTTCATTAGCTACTATGAGTTTTCACCCCCGTCGCTTTGAGTTTGGTTCTAATGTTGTTGTAAGGAATGGAAGCTATAATGGGAACATGCGTCAAGGTCGAAACAATCACAGATGGAAGGAGCCACGAGGATCTGATCAACCCTTTCGGCAACAACACTTTCCAAGATACCATGGACAACGACCATTCTACAATGCATGCCAAGACAATAGTTATGGTGGATCCCCTCGTGACAAACCACTTCCACCAAATTACTATGGTCAAGAGCCATTCCGAGGTGTATGCCAAGATGATAGATATGGTGGACCCCCTTGTAGTTACCAACAAGCCCCATCATATGCCAATGAATCACCTCCTCAACATAGCTTCGAACCACCATACTCACAAGCCAATCACAACCATTCACCTCCATATGACCCTAACCTCTACCCACCCTAATTCCAATCCAATTACTCCCGAGAACTACCACTTCCATATGCATCATGTCCATATCCGTCGACCCAAGAATCACAGGATTGTCTTAAGAAAACCGTGGATAAATTTCATGCAACCATTCATCAATTGGAGCAAGCAATAAATCGATTAGCCCCCAGTCCGAAGGAGACACTAGAAGCTCCGGTTGACAGTATGGAACATGACTTTGTACTCGAACAAGTAGAAGGAGCTACAATTATCGAAGAAGAAGAATTGGTTGAAGACTTAGGAGACGCTGAACCTCCATGGGAATCAAGAATTGTGGAGAATTCTGCCCAGAAATTTGCAATTGATGCTAAAGAGGATAGTGCACAACCCCCAAGGCATGTATCTTATGAAGAACTGGACGGGATAAATCAAGAAGCAAGTTTCCTTGGTAATGATGACTACAAATCAAGCTCTCCTAGTGATGAACTTGCATCTGTAATTGAATTCTTTGAGACTGAAGATTCTGCCCCAAATGAATATGAAGATGATGTGGAGGTAGACTTTTCTCAACCTCCAACTTATGACTTGAGTGATGAGGAAGAAATTGAAGACTTTGATCAAGACGAGGTTGCAATTGAAGAGGTTTGTCAGGAAATGGAAGAATTCACAGAGGAGTACAAGGAAGTGGAGCTTGCAGAACCACCGGAAACACCTCTCCCAAGGTCATTACCACCTAATACAAACTTCAAGTGGGTAAAATCCTTAGCCTTTATCTTTAACTTTCCACTTGAATATGGTTTACTTGAAACCGATGGCCAGCTTAGAGCTCTTTGTGGCTTTAAGAGTAAAAAAGAGATGGTTAGCAATAGAAATTGGCACCCAAGGTTCAATATAGTTCCACGCTTCAAATGGAAGTGCAAGGATTGGTATCGAGCTCGATTGAATGAATTTCGGAAGAAGTTTGGATATCTCAGTGGAAATTTAGGTTGTGTACTGTCCGGTTGGAATAATGAAGATAGAAGTGAAGACGGGTACAAAAGCAAGGTTTGGGATCCTGGAATTTTTCCCGACAATCAATACTCCTGGAGCCTTGTCGCTTGCTTTAACTTGCTTGAAGGATTTATGCAACTAGTATGGGATCCCGGAGGCTATTAAAATTACAAACACTGGTAGGGATTCCTGGATGAGTTCAAGCATAAGCCACCATGACAGGGAGCTCACCAAATGTCCAACTTAAGGACTTTAACTAAAAGTGCTCGGTGGGAGACAACCCACCATGGTATTATCTTCTATTTTTATCCTTAGTTTTATTTTATTATATTTTTATCCTTAGTTTTATTTTATTATATTTTTATTCTTAGTTTTATTTTGTTTTGTTTTATTCTTAGTTTTATTTTATTCGATTTTTCTTAGTGTTCATTCATAATGTCTGCATCAGCATCTGCATTCTGCATTTTTTTTCAAAAAAAAAAAGCACGCGACGCGCAAGCGTCACTGACATGTCCGCATCATATGTGCATTTGAAACAAAGAAGAAAAGAAGCAGAGAGTCACGCGGAAGCATGGCTGGAGGCATGCCTTAGGCAAAAACACGCCCACGCGTACGCATCCGCGTCACTTGAAAAATCAGCCTCCCACGCATGCGCATCACCCACGCGTACGCGTGACCCTGTGAAATCGACGTAAAGGAGTGTATGACAGAGAGTTATGATGCAGTGGGGCTGAAATTGTGCTGGAAGTACAAGCCCTATCATGCGTACGCGTCCCCCATGCGTCTGCGTCATTTTTCCAAATAAGGCCATTCACGCGTGCGCGTGCCTCACGCACACGCGTCACCCTAAATTTTGGCAATGTGCGTATGAAACAGAGAGTTGTGCGTGCGCGAGGCTGCACTCGTGCCAATAGCACAATTCAAGCCACGCGTACGCGTCGCTTGAAAATATCATAACCCACGCGAACGCATGCCCCACGCGTTCGCGTCGCCCGCGCCGCACAGTTTATCCAGATTAGCGCCAGAATTCCTATCTTTTCTTTCCTAATCCTAATTCTTTCTTCCCCCTTCTTATTTCTTTCTTCTTCCTTTCTTACTTTCTTCTTCTTCATCTCTTTAACTTTTCATTCTTATTCTCTTTCATTCTATTTTACTTAACTTATTTGCATACTTTCATTCATTGCATTTTAATTTTGTGCATGTTTTTATTTTTTCATTGGTGTTAAATTTTCTTATTCAACTGTTGCATCTTTCTTGAATTATTCTGGTGCTTCATGACTTATTTTATTATGATTGGGTATTATTATTCATAAGTCAATGCTATTCTTTTATGATACCTGCATTCCATTTGCATTGATATGAACTTATACTATCTTGTATTACCCACACTCTCTCTCCCATTATTGCAATTTTTGCACTATTGATATTCCATTTGCTTCTACTATTTTCTCACTTGCATGTTGTAGCTACCATGTAATTGAGACCCTTATTATTTGGCATTAACACCCATACTTTATTTATTTTCTTATCTTTATTTCTGGTTTACTTTTTCTTCTTTTTCCTCTTCTTTCAGGCTGGCCACCGAGAAAGGAAAAGAGAAACTTCTATATGGGCAACAGACAAGTCCATCTACACAATCTCTAGACAAAAGCATTAGTTGTAGCAGTCCATCCACCTGCACATCTCAGCATGCACCGAGGATGGTGCAATCTTTAAGTGTGGGGAGGTCGATACCGATCTCCATGGGTTAGTTATTTCCTTCTCAACACCAATGTTTTATTTTCTTTGTTAGTTCATTGTTGCATTTGCATGTTTGATTGCATACTTGTTTGATTTTGTGCATATTTTACCACCACTTGGTTAAAGTAATATTTTCTTTTTCAAGAAACTTTTTATAACATTTCATTAATTTGATTTAAAATTTTTGATAAACTTGTTTGAAGATATATTATACTGGAACATGGTTTAGAGCTCGAACACACAAAACCTGTGAGATTTTTTAGCTTATTTGAATTGGTTGCATTTTATCAACTAATATTTTATTTTTGGTGTGTGTTATTCTCTCTAAAATTATGATCTTTGTCTTGCTTGATTCTATATTTCCATTGTTTAATGTATGCATACACTTACATGATTGAGGCCTTATTTCACTAAGCTTACATACCCATATGGCCTTAACCTTTCATTATCATTTGCAAACTAATTTGAGCCTATTTTACCCCTTTTATTCTTTACTTTAGCACATCATTAACTCTAAGCAGAAAATAATAATGTCCTTAATTTGAATCCTTGGTTAGCTTAGACTAGTGAGAGTGCTTATGATTTAAGTGTGGGGAAAAGTGGGTTTGGAAACATTGGTTTAAGAATTAGGTGTTATATATCTTTATGAAAATATGAAAGAAATGTTTAGGACATGTTCATGCATTCAATAATTTAATCATATGCATTGAGAAAAACAAAAGAAAAAAAAAGAAAAAAAAATATATATATATATAAAGAAGAAATATTTTTTTAATTTATTAAGAAAAGAAAAATAGAAAAAGAAAAAAAAAGAGATAAAAAGAAAAGAAAAAGAGCAAATAATAAAAGGGGACAAAATGCCCCAAAGTAAATGGTGATAGCAATGCATATGTACTGTACTCAAATTCGGATGCATGAATATGTGGAAAATATAATTAATGGATAGTTAGGCTTTATATTATGATTACATAGATTGTCTTAAGTTAGGTGGGAAAAGTTTAAGTTAATTAAGGATTCAGATTTTAGTCCACTTGACCAAATACAATCCTACCTTGACTCTAACCCCATTACAACCCTTAAAAGACCTATTGATATGTATATTTGTGCATCAAATTAGTGTTGATTGGTAGAAGAAAAGCAAGCCTTAGAAAGCAAGATTAGTAGAAAATTGAGAGATCGAACCTTAAACACATGATTGATTAGAGTGTATACACTTCCGGTGAGGGTTCGATGCTCGATTCTTTGTTCCCGGCTTTCACGAGCTATTTTCTTCTGCAAGTTTGCTTGTACTTTATTTTGTGATTTGAATTAGTGAAGTCCAGTTCATATTTGTACTTAAAATATTTGTTTACTTTTAACCAAGTAGGTAGAAACATTTTGCATGTAGTTGCATTCATATAGATAGGTTGCATTTTATACTTTCTACCATTCCTCTTCACTCTTATAGTTCCTCATGAGCTTAGCATGAGGACATGCTAATGTTTAAGTGTGGAGAGATTGATAAACCACTATTTTATGATTTATCTTGTGCTCAATTGAGTGTTTTTATCAATTCTTCAACCACTTATTCATATAATTTACATGGTTTTATAATTTCTTCCTTATTCTATGATATATGTGAAAACATGTTTTCTATGCTTTAAAAATATTAATTTTAATTATCCTTTATTACCATTCGATGCCGTGATCTGTTTGTTAAGTAATTTCAGGCTTCATAGGGCAGGAATGGTTTAGAGGACAAAAAGGAAACACGCAAAAATGGAAGGAACGCACAAAATGGAGTTTTGAAGAAAATGGCAGCGACGTGCACGCATGGACGACGCTGACACGTGCCTAGCGCAAAACGCAAGCGACGCGTACGCGTGACTGACGCGTACGCGTGATAAAGAAAATCTCCAAATGATGCGCGCGCGTGACCCACGCGCACGCGTGACGGACGCCACGTGCAGAAAATTACAGAAGTCTCCCCCAGCAATTTCTGGGCCCTTTTTCGGCCCAAATCCAAGCCCAAAAACACAGAATAAGAGGCTGGAAAATGAGGGAATCAGGAGACACATTGATACAACATTCATAATTCATAATTTTAGGTTTTAGATATAGCTCTCTAGAGAGAGAGGCTCTCTCCTCTCTCTTAGATTTTAGGATTAGGATTTCTCTTATTTTATGGTTATTTCTTCATACCAGGTTCAATGTTCCTTTAAATTAAATTCTCTTCTACACTTATTTACTTTATTACTTAGTTTATTTACTTTTCCAATTTGATTTATGAACTTTTCCATGTTAGAATTGATATCTTTATTTAATATAATTTGAGGTATTTCAGATTGATGATTGCTTTCTTCTATGTATTATATAAATAATTTGGATTTTTTCCCCTTTGCTTGGGTTGAGTAATTGGTGACACTTGAGTTTTCAAACTCAGCTGTTGATTGAAAATTAGAAATTGCTGATTAATTTGGATCCCTCTAAAGCTAGTCTTTCCATAGTAGTTGACTAGGACTTGAGGAATCAAGTTGATTAGTCCACTTGACTTTCCTTTATTTAGTAAGGGTTAACTAAGTGGGAGCAATAACGATTCTCATCGCACTTGATAAGGATAACTAGGATGGAATTTCCAGTTCTCATACCTTGCCAAGAGTTTTCTTAATTATTAATTTATTTTTCTTGTCATTTAATTTACTTGTTCTTTAATTCAAAAACCCCCAAAAATACACTTTTTCTCATAACCGATAATAAATCATACCTCCCTGCAATTCCTTGAGAGACGACTCGAGGTTTAAATACTTCGGTTTTAAATTTTATTGGGTTTTGTTACTTGTGACAACCAAAGTTTTTGTACGAAAGGATTCTTTGATGGTTTAGAAACTATACCTACAACGTGATTATTTTTATAAAATTCTTTACTGGCAAAAGTCATCTCGTCAAGCCCCGACAACCATCCCAAGTGACAGCGGCGACCAGAACTCCGGTGACGGTGACTGTAACAAACATGCAGTGATGAAAAAAGTTTTCGGAAACTCAAAGGAACAAAAACCAACTTAAACCCCTTACTGGCAGTGGATCTCAGTGGCGGCAGAGGTATTCCTGAAGGAAGAGGCTCAGCCAGAAGTTTTGGCAGAGGCGGATCTGGTGGTGGCCAGACGAAGACGGTGACAGTGACGCCACACGCGCGTCCCCTCTCTCCTCGCGAACTCTCTCTCTCTCTCTCTCTCTCTCTCTCTCTCTCTCTCTCTCTCTTCGCCTTCAATGGCGACGACAGCGGCTCTAAGGCAGACCAGCGGCGACGGCGACGGCGACGGCGATGGGCCAAACTCGCGTCTCCTCTCCCTGCGGCTGAGCTTCCTCGTGCGCGTTCTTCCTCTCTCTTCCCTATGCTCTTTGCTCTCTCTCCCTCCCCTGTGCAACACGGTGGCACGACAGCAGCTGGAGGTGGTGCCGGTGGCGGTGGCGCTGCTGGCAGTTGTGGTCTCCCTCCTCCTTCCTCTTTGGATCGCAGCTCCCCCTCTTCTCTCCTTCCCCTGCTTCCGTCTCCCCTTTCTTTTTCTGTCTTTCTTTCTTTTTTCTAATGGGTGTGTGTGTGTTTTGTTGGGCACAAGAGGGGATGTGGCTGCTGTGTTGTTTGCGGGGTTAGGGTTCAATTTGGTAAAAGTTAGGGTTAAGGTTTGGGAAATTCCTAAATCAATTTAGGTTATATGGTATTTATTTTGAAATCTAATTTAATCTCTAAAATTACTTTAAAATATTATTTGTGATATAAAAATACTAATTGATTCTCAATCAAATACTCTAATTGAAAATATATTACGATATAACTAATTTTCTTTATTAACAAAATCTAAAGTATTTAATTATAAAAATATTATCATATAAAAATCTTATTAGTTTACAACTACAAATTTTATAATTTAAATATAGAAAATAATTCAAAATTTCTAAAATTAGATAAAATTATAATTTAAATAGCCAAATATGATTCTTCTTTGAATTTTTAAAATTTTAAATTGTAAATAGGAAAATAATTCAAAATTATAGAGTTTGGATAAAAACCTTACTTTATTTCAAATCCAATTAATCAAAAACTACCTTTAATTATCTTCAATAAAATCATTTATGAACTTAAAACTGTAAATAAACATATATAATTAAAAATTAGTTCATAATAACTTTTCAAAAGTTCTGGGTCTTACATTCCACCTACCTTATAAAAATTTTCGTCCTCGAAAATTTAAAGTAATACCTAAGAAAATACATATTCTTTGCACTTTACTTTTTAAATACTTTTTAGAATAATAAAAAATCTTGGCATACATATAATCTTCCTAATACAGGCCTAATAACTTGAATATACATTGGAAGAAAATGTGTGGTACAAGGCAGGAGATACAAGAAGGCTTGATGCAAAAGGTTATATGGTTTCAAGACTTTGCATAAACTCAGAGAAACACAATAAGGTGCAAGCTTTTCAAGATATTTATTCGCAAAAGTAAGGTGGTAGTTAAAGTGGCCAAAGGTTACAAGGCAGGCCGGTATTAAGGCAACGGATATAATGTTCACTCACAGATATTGTACCCACATCAAAATTTCAACTTTCCAAATCCATCCACCGCTTTACAACCCCATAACCGGTCACAAGCCTAACACCCGCAAACTTTCACAAGAAACAAAACTACCACACTCCTCATAATGTTACACACTTACTGATCCACCTTTTTACATTCACGAACAACATTCTAAAGAGACTAACGTTTCGTCTGCTACGCCTAAAGGTACGTGACTCTAAAGCAATCCTCGAGTCTATTCAGAAAGATACAAGACTAGAAAAGAGAAGGACAAGTGACAGGATAACGTCTACAAGGATTCGAGAGAATTGTTAAAATTATAAGTGGATGAGGAGGTAAAAGCATTGAAGGGTGTTGGAAGGAAAACCATTTGACAACTTTAAGGGTTAGGAAACAATACAGTAGTTTATATAAAAAAAAAGAAAATCCAAGGTCAAGATAAAACTCATAAAATTGGAGTATGAATGAAATTCTTCCGAATGCATTGCCCATAAAAAACGGGAACTTAAAAAAGGTTATTTTACATTCCAAAATAGAAAGCATACAACAACACTTTGTAAAAGAATAACGAAAACATAGATGTGACGTTACTTTAATATAAACTTAGGTTAAAAGAGATCATGTAATGTTTGAAAAGGTAAGAATAAAAATATTTAGGTGCATCACTAACCAAATGCATGAACAAAATTGGCATATAGTCAAAAGAAAAATCAAGTTATATTATATCAAAACAATTTCCAAGTTTAAAAACGGAATGGGAGAAAAGTTTTGAAAAGTGAAAATCAAAACCAACCTTAGTACTCAGCCTAGTCATTATTTTTGAAGCTTTAAATAGTGATTAGAGAAAATTAGTAAGCTAGGAACGGTTAAAAATGTAAAAGAAACAAGTTTTCAGCAAAATATGGGTCATGTAAAATCTGGTCAAACCGTGATTAATTAATAAAATAAATAAAATATGAGCGAATATGATTAAAAAATTAGCAATAGGAATTTGATAATAAATATGATATTTAGACTCAATAGATTTTTTTGAGCCAAAAAACATAGTTTTCTGCGTAAAAACGCGCAGTGAAAATTTGACCGTTAGTACCAGCTGAGATCTGTCTGGTACTACAGCTGAGAAAATTAATTTTTACAAGAAAGGTAAAAATCTTAAGAGTTGTAATTGAGAAGGTAAAAATAATTAAACATATATTAAAACGCTAATCTTAAAGGTTTTGCTCCAAAAGTAGGTCAAACTGGCCATATATGTGAACTGGGCCATAGTTGGATCCAAGCCCAACATATATAATCCCTAATTCAAAGCCATTCAGCCACCATAACCCTCATTTATTGTGTTTGTTGCTGAAATGAAAAGAGAGAGATGAGAAGAGAGAAACCGTAGCTCCCTAGAACTTCAAATCACCATAACTTGAGCTACGGAGCTCCAATTGACGAGCCGTTTGCAGCCACGCGTCGCTCTTTTTGTCCTCTTCGATTCTATCAGGTATTTTTGGTGAGTATTTTGTTATTCTCTACCTAGTTTCGATTTTTCCTGCTGAAAAGGCCTTGGGTTTGAGAAATCTTGTGATTTTGGTTGTTTAGGGGTGCACTAGTATGAGCTATTAATGAGTTTCATCAACCATTTTAGTGGGTTAAGGTAAAAAATCCTCTAATCCTTGTAATTTATGAGATTTTGTGAGCCCTAAGTTGATGTATGTATGTAATATGTGAATTAGAGTATTGGGTACGCTTTTGGAACTTGAATATTGCTTGTGAAAGTGTTTGGTGGAGTTTGGAGCTGAGTCCCAAGTGAGAGCTTAAACTTGACTTCCAAGAGGTATAGTTTAAGTTTCATTTAAGTACCTGTGGTATGATGAGAATTCCTAAGCTAGATGTCCCTAGGATTAGGTTTGGATTATGTAAATAGTTGGTATTAATATGTATAGTTGATATGTTGTGTAAATTAATGATTGAGTTGAGAATTGTGTGGATTTGCATGTTTGGTGTGTTGAGAAATTTAATAAATCGGATGATGATTAATGGTTTGTGGAATATGTATCGAATTGTGAATTTGGGCTGGAGGCCGTAGATTTTAGACCGGAGGCCGAAAAAGGAAAGAACAGTAAGAGAATATTGAATTGTATGATATTGTATGAGATTGAATGAAAGGTTGGTATGCAATGTATGAGAATGTAATTAATTAATGAAATAGTGGAAAATGAGGTTTTTGGAATGTGGGATAGATGCATTTGAGGTAAAAATTGTGTAGATGAGGTAGGTTTAGATTTGGTTGAGTGTAAATATGTGAATGTGGTTGGGTTGTGGTCAATTTGATGAGTGAAAATGAATTTGGCTTGTGAACCTTGGGAAAATTGGTGATTTCTGCTTTTAGGTAAAAACTTATTTTTGACCAACTTCGGCGGTCCGTAACTCGGTTCTCGGAGTTGGGGATTCTTCAAAATTGGATTTTTATTAAATTTCATTCAATGATCTTTCCAACGGTTCAAGAATGGTTGAAAAAGAAATTTTGTAGAAAAAGTTATGAAGCTTTGAAAATTGGGTCAAAAACTGGTTTTTAACACTTAGCAGCTTTTTGGTGTTGTTTCATTGTATGCATACGCATACATCCTACACGCACACGCAATGGTAAAAAATGTGCACCCACGCGTACGCTTGGCCCACGCATACGCGTGGCTCGGGGATTTTGCATACACGAGGAGGTCTATGCGTATGCGTCTTGGTCCAAAAGCACACCCACGCGTACGCGTGGCTCTGTTTTCAACAAATGGGAGTTTTATATTTTTAAAACCAAATTTTAAACCTCTAAGCCCCTAGTTTAATTCTTTTAGTCCTGAATTAGAACAGTATGCCTAGTAATGAGAAGAAACTAGGAAAGGTGATAACTTGGGGATGAAGTAAGGGGAGAATTAATGATGAATCGTGAAAATAATGATGATTATGAGATTCTTAGCAAGAGTGATGATGATGATGAGATTATTAATGAGAATGATGATGATTATGAGACTAATAAAGAGAATGATGATGATTATGAGATTGTTAATGAGAAGGATAACGATTATGAGATTGATATGAAATATGATCCTAATTATGATACATCTGTCTGGGTAGATGCAGTGGAGTGATTCCACTTGTTCTGGGACATTGTGAGATATACCTACCTGGGTAGATGCAGTAGAGTGATTCCGCTTGCTCCGAGTTTGGTTTGAGAGTCCTGGGATAGATGCAGTGGTTAGCCCCCACTTGCTCCCAGTCGAGGTTGATTTAAGATTTGTGAAACTATCTGAGTTTTAAATTTTCTTGGGTAGATGCAATGGGTCGGCTCCACTTGCTCCAAGTTGAGATCCGAGATTCTGTTGACCCTGCGTCGTAAGATGTGGCCGGACACTTAGACCTTTCCGGATGAGCTCTCCCCCATGGATATTTTATTTTGATTGATTATGATTTTGAGCTTGGGGATGCGCGTTGTAGGGACTGTCCAATGGTTAGCTAGCTGGACATGTCGGGTTGGCTTTATAACCGACAGATGATATCATCGGCCATAGGGCAGGCATTCATCATTTTCATATGTTTGATTTGTTTGGGTTTGTCTATTTATTTTGGATTGTTATATCATATATGCTATGTTACCTGATTTTATGCTACTTGACCTACTTGTACCTTAATTGTGTATTACCTATCTGCATTGCTTGTGTTTGTACAACTGAAATGTTCCTCATGCTGGTGTCGGTTGACGCTGAGTGCTGTTCTTGCTTAAAGGAAATAATGGGATGATTGATTAATAATGATGAATATTAAATAAGATTATTTGAGCTCCCTGGGTAGACGCAGTGAAGTGATTTCACTTGCTCCAGGTGAAGATATGAGGTATTGTCATAGAATTGCTGAGACAGAATAGCTGGTGATGGTTTTGTTTATGATTCTGATTCTGTTTTGTTGGAGAGTTATGAAGTTCGGGAGCATGAGAAATATGAATTAGATTTAGCATTCCCTTATGACAGTTGCCTATTTATGGATTAGCGAGAACATAGGATGAATAATTGATGAAAGGAAGATTAGGATGCTTAGTGAGTTTTTATTATAGTGCATTGTATTTATTTGGCACTTTTACCGTACTGGAAACCCATGGGTCGGGGGTTCTCATTCTGTATATATCTCTTATTTTTCTAATGCAGGTCCAGGTGCTCAGCAGTGAGTTGTGGTTCATCTGAGAGATAGCGAAGACTTTTATCTTCCTGCTTTATTTTGTTTAGAATCTCTCCACTTTTGTTTAGAAACACTTCTGTTATGTATTTGATCCTTTTGAAAACTTGCCTATAGAGGCCCTATGTATCCTTTGGGAGAGATAGGAAGTATGGTTGTCAAACTGTCTTTATTTTGTATCCTAGCCGGCCTAAACTTCGTGGGTCGTGACTAGTGGCTAATTACTTATGTTATATATCTATATTCTGACTTTGTCTTATTCTCCTTGCGGTTTTAACTTTATATCGTTTTCAATTTACGCTTTATCTTCTATTTGGCGATACGTGAGTGTTACAACTTCGCGATTTTATTTTTACTCTTTTCAAGCTTCTCGATTAATACTCCTTTTAATTACACTTATAACTATGTATTAAAACTCCACCTTGAGAGTCGTACCACCTTATTATCATTGACTTATGACTTGAGCATAAGGATTTGAATATTAGGGTGTTACATTATGGTATCAGAGCAGTTCGTCCTCGTGAGCCTGAGGGATAGACTGCTTATGCTTCATTGCATACTCTGAATTATGACTGTGCTATTTAGGATATCTGACTGATATGTTTAGCATAAAGTCTGTGACTATACTTTTGGGAAATTGATGTACTTAACTTGAGATATTGAGACTGATCACCTTAATATCATTTGTTTTGTGTGGATAGGACCTGAAAGGGCATCTCGTGGACAGGGTCACGGAAGGAGAGGAAATGAGGAACCCGCTCCGACTGGCAATCAAGCTGAATTTCTAGCGGCAATGACCCAACTTATCAATACTATGCAAGCTAATTCGGCGGCTGTCAACCAAGTGATGGGAAGGATGAACGGAAATGGGAACGGTAATGGAGCCGGAGGAAGCTCGACTGTAGGTCCGATGACATTGGCAACCTTTCTGAAGGTTAATCCTCCCACTTTTAGAGGATCGACTAATCCAACGGAAGTCAATAACTGTTTCCAAGCAATAGAGAGGGAAATGCAGGCACAGCATGTACCAGAGGATCAACTAGTCAAGTTTGCTGCTTACCAACTTGTTGGGAAAGCACAACACTGGTGGCAAGGAGCTCATCGTCTGCTGCAACAAGGAAATGGAAATGAGGTTCTCACTTGGAACAGGTTCAGAGAGGAGTTTTACAAAAAGTACTTCCTGAACTCCGCGAGACAGGCTAAGGAATTAGAATTGCTACAACTGAAGCAAGGATCAATGAATGTGGCTGCTTACACAAGCAAATTTGAGGAGTTGTGCCGCTTTTCAAAAGTCTATCAAGGCACCCCTGAAGGGTACGAGGAATGGAAATGTATGAAGTACCAAGACGGTTTGAGAGATGACATTATGAGAGTTGTGGCGCCTCTTGAGGTCAAAAACTTTGCAGAATTAGTCAACAAGAGTCGTGTGGTGGAAGATAGCTCAAGGAAGAATGTGACTACCAATACCAACCATGGTGGAAACCATGGCCGTGAGGGTACGAGGATCTTGCCCTAACGTGTCAGGGTTTTAAGAGAGGGGATTATAACCATCAGCCTCAGCAAGGCCAAGACAATTTCCGAAGGAACAACAACAGCAATCATCAAGGACGGAGGTATGGAAAGCAATTTCAGAATGAAATAACTTGTAGTCAGTGTGGAAGCTATCATCCGGGAACTCCGTGTTGAGCTGGATTGGGACTTTGCTATAGTTTTGGAGGGGTTGGACACATGTCTTTGAACTGTCCTGAGAAGGCCAATCGGAATGTTGCCAAGGCCCAACAACCAGGTCATGTGTTCACTATGACGGCGGAGGATGCTGCTCGACCTGATGGTTTGGGAAGAGGTAAGTGAAAGATTGATAACAATATGTTAAAAGTGCGCTTAAGTTGATAATTGATTTTGGCTATCATAGATAAAAATCTAGTGAATGTCTGTCATGCTAAGTTGTGGTTTAGTACCTAAGGAAAGAAGTGATAGGATTAGCATTAGATGAAAAGTCAGAGTGACGCAGCAGAGGCCTACAGAAGCATTGATGTAGTAAGAACAGGATAGTGAGGAACAGCAAAAGGTGATGAGAAACATTTTAGCCTTGAATGCATGATAGATGTGTAGTTGATTTCGGTGGAAGATTAGAAATACTTAGTTTTGAATGACGAATCCGAGATGTTGAATTGGAATGCTAAGTTTGTGTTGTTACTAGATTAAGTGGAAATTGTAAAGGGTAAAGAATTTTGACTTAAGAAAGTTCCATTGATTTCAGTAAGAGTTTAAAAATGTCCAGAAGATTTTAGGTCATGATTTTGATTAAGAGTTATAGTGAGTTTTATGAAATGGATGGTAGACGTGATATTAGGTTTGCTAAAGTTAGGAGTAAGACTTGAAATTCATTTAAGTGGTGAGGAAGGTGATTAGGTATCTAAATTAATAATAAATGGTAGGGTGTATAATGTGGATTTGGTTGAGTTTAAGGAGACTTTCAAATGGTGATTTAACTAAGTCTTTTTGCTTTCTAAAAACCAAATTTTGAGGGAAAAATTTTAAATCAAGTGGGTAAGATGTAAAACCCGATCAAACTGTGATTAATTAAAAAATAAATAAATAAAATATGAGCGAATATGGTTAGAAAATTTAGCAATAGGAATTTGATAATTTAAATATGATATTTGGACTCAATAGATTTTTCTGAGCCGGAAAACATAGTTTTCTGCGTAAAAATGCGCAGTAAAAATTTGACCGGCAGTACTGGTTGAGATCTGTCTGGTACTTGGTGCGCAGAAATTGTGATTACATTTTGATTATGTAAAATTCATCGCTCTTTCTTTCCCTGGTAATGGCGCCAAAAACATGATGCCAATACCATGGTTCACAACTTTGCACAACTAACCAGCAAGTGCACTGGGTCGTCCAAGTAATACCTTACGTGAGTAAGGGTCGAATCCCACGGAGATTGTTAGTATGAAGCAAGCTATGGTCACCTTGCAAATCTCAGTCAGGTAGGGTTAAATGTGATTGGATTAGATAATTAAAAGATAAATAATAAAGGATAGAAATACTTATGTAATTCATTGGTGAGAATTTCAGATAAGCGAATAGAGATGCTTTCGTTCCTCTGAACCTCTGCTTTCCTGCTATCTTTATCCAATCAGTCTTACTCCTTTCCATGGCTGGCTTTATGTGATACATCACCATTGTCAATGGCTACTTTCGGTCTTCTCTCGGGAAAATGATCCAAATGCCCTGTCACGGCACGGCTAATCGTCTGGAGGCATCACCCTTGTCAATGGCTTCATCTTATCCTCTCAGTGAAAATGGTCAACGCACCCTGTCACGGCACGGCTATTCATCTGTCGGTTCTCGATTATGCTGGAATAGGATTTACTATCCTTTTGCGTCTGTCACTACGCCCAGCAATCGCGAGTTTGGAGCTCGTCACAGTCATTCATTCATTGAATCCTACTCGGAATACCACAGACAAGGTTTAGACCTTCCGGATTCTCTTGAATGCCGCCATCATTCTAGCTTACACCACGAAGATTCCGATTAAGAGATCTAAGAGATACTCATTCAATCTAATGTAGAACGGAGGTGGTTGTCAGGCACGCGTTCATAGGGAATGATGATGATTGTCACGTTCATCACATTCAGGTTGAAGTGCGAATGAATATCTTAGAAACGAAACAAGATGAATTGAATAGAAAACAGTAGTACTTTGCATTAATCTTTGAGGAACAGCAGAGCTCCACACCTTAATCTATGGAGTGTAGAAACTCTACCGTTGAAAATACATAAGTGATAATGGAGTTCATTGGTCTCGGCCCCAGAGGGGAACCGGAGTAACCAAGACTACTCTGATCCGAAGATAAAACTCAGGATGTCTAATACAATAGTGAAATGTCCTATTTATAATAAACTAGCTACTAGGGTTTACAAAAGTAAGTAATTGATGCATAAATCCACTTCCGGGGCCCACTTGGTGTGTGCTTGGGCTGAGCTTTGAGTGTTGCACGTGTAGAGGTCCTTCTTGGAGTTGAACGCCAGATTTTGTGCCAGTTTGGGCGTTCAACTCTGGTTTTGGCTCCTTTTCTGGCGCTGGACGCCATATTTGGGCAGAGAGCTAGCGTTGAATGCCAGTTTGCGTCATCTAAACTTGGCCAAAGTATGGACTATTATACATTTCTGGAAAGCCCTGGATGTCTAATTTCCAACGCAATTGGAAGCGCGCCATTTCGAGTTCTCTAACTCCAGAAAATCCACTTTGAGTGCAGGGAGGTCAGAATCCAAAAGCATCAGCAGTCCTTCTTCAACCTCTGAATCTAAGTTTTGCTCAAGTCCCTCAATTTCAGCCAGAAAATATCTGAAATCACAGAAAAACATACAAACTCATAGTAAAGTCCAGAAATGTGAATTTAACATAAAAGCTAATGAAAACATCCCTAAAAGTAACTAGATCCTACTAAAAACATACTAAAAACAATGCCAAAAAGCATATAAATTATCCGCTCATCACAACACCAAACTTAAATTGTTGCTTGTCCCCAAGCAACTGAAAATCAAATAGGATAAAAAGAAGAGAATATACTATAAATTCCAAACTATCAATGAAACATAGCTCCAATCAAATGAGCGGGACTTATAACTTTTTGCCTCTTGAATAGTTTTGGCATCTCACTTTATCCATTGAGGTTCAGAATGATTGACTTCTATAGGAACTCAGAGTTTAGATAGTGTTATTGACTCTCCTAGTTCAGTATGATGATTCTTGAACACAGCTTGTTTTATGAGTCTTGGCCGTGGCCCTAAGCACTTTGTTTTCCAGTATTACCACCGGATACATAAATGCCACAGACACATAATTGGGTGAACCTTTTCAGATTGTGACTCAGCTTTGCTAAAGTCCCCAATTAGAGGTGTCCAGGGTTCTTAAGCACACTCTTTTTTTGCTTTGGACCTTGACTTTAACCGCTCAGTCTCAAGTTTTCACTTGACACCTACACGCCACAAGCACATGGTTAGGGACAGCTTGGTTTAGCCGCTTAGACCAGGATTTTATTCCTTTAGGCCCTCCTATCCACTGATGCTCAAAGCCTTGGGATCCTTTTTATTTGCCCTTGCCTTTTGGTTTTAAAGGTTATTGGCTTTTTGCTCTTGCCTCTTGGTTTTAAGAGCTTTTGGCTTTTTCTGCTTGCTTTTTCTTTTTCTTTCTATTTTTTTTCGCCTATTTTTTTTTTCTGCAAGCTTTGTTCTTTGCTTCTTTTCTTGCTTCAAGAATCATTTTTATGATTTTTCAGATTATCAAATAACATGTCTCCTAGTCATCATTCTTTCAAGAGCCAACATATTTAACATTCTTAAACAACAACTTCAAAAGACATATGCACTGTTCAAGCATACATTCAGAAAACAAGAAGGATTGTCACCACATCAATATAATTACACTAGGTTCAAGAATAAATTCGAAACCCATGTACTTCTTGTTCTTTTGAATTAAAACATTTTTCATTTAAGAGAGGTGATGGATTCATAGGACATTCATAACTTTAAGACATAGTTACTAACTACTAATGATCATGTAATGAAGACACAAACATAGATAAGCACATAACATAGAAAATGAAAAACAGAAGAAATAAGAACAAGGAATGAATCCACCTTAGTGATGGTGGCGTTTCCTTCTTGAGGAACCAATGATGTCCTTGAGCTCTTCTATGTCTCTTCCTTGTCTTTGTTGCTCCTCCCTCATTGCTTTTTGATCTTCTCTTATTTCATGAAGCATGATAGAGTGCTCTTGATGTTCCACCCTTAGTTGTCCCATATTGGAACTCAATTCTCCTAGGGAGGTGTTGATTTGCTCCCAATAGTTTTGTGGAGGAAAGTGCATTTGAGGCATCTCCGGGATCTCATGGTGATGAGCTTCATACGCCTCTTGAGCTCCATGAATGGGCTCTCTTGCTTGCTCCATCTTTTTCTTAGTGATGGGCTTGTCCTCTTTAATGAGGATATCTCCCTCTATGTCAATCCCAGCTGAATTGCATAGGTGGCAAATGAGGTGAGGAAAGGCTAACCTTGCCATAGTGGAAGACTTGTCAGCCACCTTGTAGAGTTCTTGAGGTATAATCTCATGAACTTCCACCTCTTCTCCAATCATGATGCTATGGATCATGATGGCCCGGTCTATAGTAACTTCAGACCGGTTGCTAGTGGGAATGATTGAGCATTGAATGAACTCCAACCATCCTCTAGCTACAGGCTTGAGGTCCAATCTTCTTAGTTGAACCGGCTTGCCTTTGGAGTCAATCTTCCATTGAGCTCCTTCTACACATATGTCCATAAAGACTTGGTCCAACATTTAATCAAAGTTGACTCTCCTTGTGTAGGGGCGTTCATCTCCTTGAATCATGGGCAAGTTGAACGCCAACCTCACATTCTCCGGACTAAAATCTAAGTATTTCCCCCGAACCATTGTAACGTAGTTCTTTGGATCTGGGTTCTTACTTTGATCATGGTTCTTGGTGATCCATGCATTGGCATAGAACTCTTGAACCATTAGGATGCCGACTTGTTGGATGGAATTTGTTAGAACTTCCCAACCTCTTCTTTGAATTTCATGTCGGATCTCCGGATACTCATTTCTTTTGAGTTTGAAAGGGACCTCAGGGATCACCTTCTTCTTGGCCACAACATCATAGAAGTGGTCTTGATGAGCTTTGGAGATGAATCTTTCCATCTCCCATGACTCGGATGTGGAAGCTTTTGTCTTTCCTTTCCCCTTTCTAGAGGATTCTCCGGTCTTAGGTGCCATCAATGGTAATGGAAAAACAAAAAGCTTATGCTTTTACCACACCAAACTTAGAATTTTGCTCGCCCTTGAGCAAGAGAAGAAAGAATAGATGAAGAAGAAGAAGAAATTGAGGAGAGGGAGAGTGGGAAGTGTTTCGGCCAAGAAGGGGGTAGAGGGGTGTGTTGTGTGAATTTGATGAAGAATGGAGGGCTTTATATAGGGAAGGGAGGGGGGTTAAGGTTCGGCCATATGGGTGGGTTTGGGTGGGAAATTGGTTTTGAATTTTGAAGGTAGGTGGAGTTTATGAGGTAGGTTTATGGGGAAGAGTGGGTGGATGTGAGTGGTGAAGGTTTAATAGGGAAGAGGGATGGAGGTGATAGGTGAAGGGTTTTGGGGAAGAGTGTTTATGGAATTGTATGAAAGAGGGGTGAGAAGAAGTGAGTGGAGGTAGGTGGGGATCCTGTGGGGTCCACAGATCCTGAGATGATCCTGTGGGGTCCACAGATCCTGAGGTGTTCAAGAATTTACAACCTTGCACCAAATTAGGCATGTAAAATGCCCTTGCACACAACTCTGGGCGTTCAGCGCCAGGTTGGTGCCCATTTTGGGCGTTCAACGCCCATTTGTTGCCATTTCTGGCGTTGAACGCCAGAACCATGCTTGTTCTGGGCGTTCAGCGCCAGGATGCTGCCCATTTTGGGCGTTCAGCGCCAGAACCATGCTCTGTTCTGGCGTTGAACGCCAGGCAAGTGCTTCCTCCAGGGTGTGATTTTTCTTCTGCTGTTTTTGATTCCGTTTTCAATTTTTATATTTATTTTGTGACTCCACATGATCATGAACCTATAAAGACATATAACTAAGAAAAATATTGTTAGATAAATAAAAATTGGGTTGTCTCCCAACAAGCGCTTCTTTAATGTCAATAGCTTGACAGTGGGCTCTCATGGAGCCTCACAGATGTTCAGAGCATCGTTAAGACTCTCCAACACCAAACTTAGAGTTTGGATATGGGAGTTCAACACCAAACTTAGAGTTTGGTTGTGGCCTCCCAACACCAAATCTAGTGTTTGACTGTGGGGGCTTTGGTTGACTCTGCTTTAAGAGAAGCTTTTTATGCTTCCTCTCCATGGATGCAGAGAGAGATCCTTGAGTTGTAAACACAAGGTTGTCCTCATTCAATTGAAGGACCAATTCTCCTCTGTCCACATCAATCACAGCTCTTGCTGTGGCTAGGAAAGGTCTTCCTAGGATGATGGATTCATCCTCTTCCTTTCCAGTATCCAGGACTATGAAATCAGCAGGGATGTAAAGGCCTTCAACCTTTACTAGCACGTCCTCTACTTGTCCATAAGCCTGTTTTCTTGAATTGTCTGCCATCTCTAATGAGATTTTAGCAGCTTGCACCCCATAGATTCCCAGTTTCTCTATTACAGAGAGGGGCATGAGGTTTATTCCTGAACCAAGGTCACACAGAGCCTTAAAGATCATGGTGCCTATGGTACAAGGTATTATGAACTTTCCAAGATCCTGTCTCTTCTGAGGCAATGTCAGTTGATCCAGATCACTTAGTTCATTGATGAACAAGGGGGGTTCATCTTCCCAAGTCTCAATACCAAATAATTTGGCATTCAGCTTCATGATTGCACCAAGAAACTTGGCAGTTTTCTCTTCAGTAACATCCTCATTCTCTTCAGAAGAGGAATACTCATCAGAGCTCATGAAGGGCATAAAGAGGTTTAGTGGAATCTCTATGGTCTCTAGATGAGCCTCAGAGTCCTTTGGTTCCTCAGAGGGAAGCTCCTTATTGACCACTGGACATCCCAGGAGGTCTTCCTCCTTGGGATTCACGTCCTCTCCTTCCCTTACAGGTTCGGCCATGGTGCTTATGTCAATGGCCTTGCACTCTCCTTTTAGATTCTCTTCTGTATTGCTTGGGAGAGTACTAGGAGGGATTTCAGTGATCCTTTTACTCAGCTGGCCCACTTGTGCTTCCAGATTTCTAATGGAAGACCTTGTTTCATTCATGAAACTTACAGTGGCCTTGGATAGATCAGAGACTAAGTTTGCTAAATTAGAAGTATTTTGTTCAGAGTTCTCTGTCTGTTGCTGAGTGGATGATGGAAAAGGTTTATTATTGTTAAACCTGTTTCTTCCACCATTATTAAAGCCTTGTTGAGGCTTTTGATCCTTCCATGAGAAATTTGGATGATTTCTCCATGATGAGTTATAGGTGTTTCCATAAGGTTCACCTAAGTAATTCACCTCTGCTATTGCAGGGTTCTCATGATCATAAGCTTCTTCTTCATAAGAAGCCTCTTGAGTACTGTTGGATGCAGCTTGCATTCCATTCAGACTCTGAGAAATCATATTGACTTGCTGAGTCAATATTTTGTTCTGAGCCAATATGGCATTCAGAGTATCAACTTCAAGAACTCCCTTCTTCATAAGTGTCCCATTACTCACAGGATTCCTCTCAGAAGTGTACATGAACTGGTTATTAGCAACCATGTCAATGAGTTCTTGAGCTTCTGTAGGCATTTTCTTTAGGTGAATGGATCCACCTGCAGAAGTGTCCAGTGACATCTTTGATAGCTCAGATAAACCATCATAGAATATATCCAGGATGGTCCATTCTGAAAGCATGTCAGAAGGACACTTTTTGGTCAGCTGTTTGTACCTTTCTCAAGCTTCATAGAGGGATTCACCATCTTTTTGTTTGAAGGTTTGAACATCCACTCTAAGCTTGCTCAGCTTTTGAGGAGGAAAGAACTTGGCTAAGAAAGTCGTGACCAGCTTATCCCAAGAGTTCAAGCTGTCTTTAGGTTGAGAGTCCAACCATATTCTAGCTCTGTCTCTTACAGCAAATGGGAAAAGCATGAGCCTGTAGACTTCAGGATCTACTCCATTAGTCTTAACAGTATCACAGATCTGCAAGAATTCAGTTAAGAACTGAAAAGGATCTTCAGATGGAAGTCCATGAAACTTGCAGTTCTGCTGCATCAGAGAAACTAATTGAGGTTTCAGCTCAAAATTGTTTGCTCCAATGGTAGGAATGGAGATACTTCTTCCATGTAAATTGGAATTTGGTGCAGTAAAGTCACCAAGCATTCTCCTTGCATTGTTGTTGGGTTCGGCTGCCATCTCCTTGTTCAAAATTTTCAATCAAGTTGTCTCTGGATTGTTGTAATTTAGCTTCTCTTAGTTTCCTCTTCAAAGTCCTTTCAGGTTCTGGATCAGCTTCAACAAGAATGCCTTTTTCTCTGTCCCTGCTCATAAGAAAGAGAAGAGAAAAAGAAAAGAAGACGAATCCTCTATGTCACAGTAAAGAGGTTCCTTATTGTTAGTAGAAGAAGAAGAAAAGGAATAGGGGTGAAGAAGAATGAAGAATCCAAACACAAGGATAAGGATAGCAGAGATGTGAGATGAGGAGATGTTAGTAGATAAATAAATAGAAGGAGATGAGGAAGAAGGTGAATTTTCGAAAATAATTTTTGAAAAAGAGTTAGTGATTTTCGAAAATAGTTTTTGAAAAAGGTTAGTATTTTTTCGAAAAATTTTAAAATAAAAAATAAAAATAATTAGTTAATAAAAAAGAAATTTTTGAAAAAGAGGAAAGATATTTTCGAAAATTAGAGAGATAGAGAGTTAGTTACATGGTTTTGAAAAAGTTAAGAAACAAACAAAAAGTTAGTTAGTTAGTTGAAACAAATTTTGAAAAGATAAGAAGTTAGGAAGTTGGAAAAGATATTTTGATGAGCTATCGATGAGTTTCATCAACTATTTTTGTGGGTTAAGGTAAAAAAAAACCTCTAATCCCTGTAGTTTATGAGATTTTGTGAGCCCTAAGTTGATGTATATATGTAATGTGTGTATTAGAGTATTGGGTACACTTTTGGAACTTGAATCTTGCTTGTGAAAGTGTTTGGTGGAGCTTGGAACTGAGTCTTGGTGGATCTTCCCAAGTGAGAGCTTAAACTTGACTTCCAAGAGGTACGGTTTAAGTTTCATTTAAGTACCGTGTGGTATGATGAGAATTTCTAGGCTAGATGCCCCTAGAATTAGGTTTGGATTATGTAAATGGTTGGTATTAATATGTATAGTTGATATGTTATGTAAATTAATGATTGGGTTGAGAATTGTGTGGATTTGCATGTTTGTTGTGTTTAGAAATTTAATAAAATGGATGATGATTAATGGTTTATGGAATATGTATCGAATTGTGAATTTGGGCCAGAGGCCGTGGATTTTGGGCCAGAGGCCGAAAAAGGTAAGGACGGTAAGAGATGATTGAATTGTGAGATAATGTATGAGATTGAATGAAGGGTTGGTATGTAATGTATGAGAATGTAATTAATTAATGAAATAGTGGAAAATTAGGTTTTTGGAATGTGGAATGGATGCATTTGAGGTGAAAATTGTGTAAATGAGGTAGGTTCGGATTTGGTTGAGTGTAAATATGTGAATGTGGTTGGGTTGTGGTCAATTTGATGAATGAAAATGAATTTGGCTTGTAAACCTTAGAAAAATTGGTGATTTCTGTTTTTAAGTAAAAACTGATTTTTGACCAACTTCGACGTTTCGTAACTCGATCCTCGGAGTTGGAGATTCTTCAAAATTAGATTTTATGAAATTTCATTCAACGATCTTTCCAACGGTTCAAGAATGGTTGAAAAAGGAATTTTGTAGAAAAAGTTATGAAGCTTTGGAAATTGGGGTCAAAACTGGTTTTTAACACTTAGCAGCTTTTTGGTGCTGCTGCATTGTATGCGTACGCATACATCCTACACGCGCACACAATGGACAAAAATGTGCACCCACGTGGCTCGGGGATTTTGCGTAGGCAAAATTCCTCATACGCGACCAGTCGATTCTGCCTGGTTCACAATCGTATGCGAGGAGGTCTATGCATACGTGTCTTGGTCCAAATGTGCACCCATGCGTACGCGTGACCAGGGATTTTTGGCGCTCACGCGTATGCGTGACCCACGCGTATGCATGGCCCACGCGTATGCGTGGCCTTGTTTTCATCAAATGGGAGTTTTTTGTTTTTAAAACCAAATTTTAAACCTCTAAGCCCCTAGTTTCATTCTTTTAGTCCTGAATTAGAACAGTATGCCTAATAAGTAGAAGAAACTGGGAAAGGTGATAACTTGGGGATGACGTAAGGGGAGAATTAATGATGAATCATGAAAATACTGATGATTCTGAGATTGTTAGCGAGAGTGATGATGATGATGAGATTGTTAATGAGAATGATGATGATTATAAGATTGATAAAGAGAATGATGATGATTATGAGATTGTTAATGAGAAGGATAATGATTATGAGATTGATATGAAATATGATCCTTATTGTGATATACCTGCCTGGGTAGATGCAGTGGAGTGATTCTGCTTGTTCCGAGACATGGTGAGATATACCTGCTTGGGTAGATGCAGTGGAGTGATTCCGCTTGCTCCGGGTTTGGTTTGAGACTCCTGGGGTAGATGTAGTGGTTAGCCCCCACTTGCTCCCAGTCGAGGTTGATTTAAGATTTGTGAAACTATCTGAGTTTCGGATTTCCTTGGATAGATGTTGTGGGTCGGCTCCACTTGCTCCAGGTTGAGATCCGAGATTCTGTTGACCCAACATCGTAAGATGTGGCCGGACACTTAGACCTTTCCGGATGAGATCTCCCCCATGGATATTTTATTTTGACTGACTATGATTTTAAGCTTGGGGATGTGCGCTCGCAGGGACTGTCAAATGGTTAGCTACCAGGACATGTCGGATTGGCTTTGTAACCGACAGATGATATCATCGGTCATAGGACAGGCATTCATCATTTGCATATGTTTGATTTGTTTGGGTTTGCCTATTTGTTTTGGATTGTTATATCATATATGCTATGTTACCTGATTATATGCTACTTGACCTACTTGTACCTTAATTGTGTATTACTTGTATATATTGCTTGTGTTTGTACAACTGAGAGGTCCCTCATGCTAGTGTCGCTTAACGCTGAAGGTTGTTCTTGCTAAAAGGAAATAATGAGATGATTGATTAATAATGATGAATATTAAATAAGATGATTTGAGCTCCCTCGGTAGACGTAGTGAAGTGATTTCACTTGCTCTAGGTGAAGATATGAGGTATTGTCATAGAATTGTGGAGACAAAATGGCTCGTGATGATTTTGTTTATGATTCTGATTCTATTTTGTTGGAGAGTTATGAAGTTGGGGAGCATGAGAAAAATGAATTAGATTAAGCATTCCCTTATGACAGTTACCTATTTATGGATTAGCGAGAACATAGGATGAATAATTGATGAAAGGAAGATTAGGATGCTTAGTGAGTTTTTATTATAGTGCATTGTATTTATTTAGCACTTTTACTGTACTGGGAACCCATGGGTCGGGAGTTCTCATTCCGTATATATCTCTTGTTTTTCAGATGCAGGTCCAGGTGCTCAGTAGTGAGCTGTGGTTCATCTGAGATGGCGAAGACCTTTATATTCCTGCTTTGTTTTGTTTATAATCTCTCCACTTTTGTTAAGAAACACTTTTGTTATGTAATTGATCCTTTTGAAAATTTGCCTATAGAGGCCCTATGTATCCTTCGGGAGAGATAGGAAGTATGGTTGTCAAACTCTCTTGATTCTATATCCTAACGGGCCTAAACTTCGCGGATCGTGACTAGTGGCTAATTACTTATGTTATATATCTATATTCTGACTTTGTCTTATTCTCCTTGTGGTTTTAACTTTATATCATTTTCAATTTACGCTTTATCTTCTGTTTGGAAATATGTGAGTGTTACAACTTCGCGATTTTATTTTTACTCCTTTCAGGCTTCTCGATTAATACTCCTTTCAATTACACTTATAACTATGTATTAAAACTCCACCTTGAGAGTCGTACCACCTTATTATTATTGACTTATGACTTGAGCATAAGGATTTGAATATTAGGGTGTTACAGGTCATGCATACGCATGCCCCTATCCCGCGTACGCACAGTGATAAGAAGAGGTAGCCACGTACGTAGTACCTCTCCCGCGTACGCGAGAGTCCCAAACAGAGGGGGTTCCCTGCGTCGCGTGTTACAAGTCACATACGCATGCTTCGAAATTAACATACTTGCGTACGCATGCCAGTGCCCGCGTACGCGAGATCACTTGGCAGTGGCCAATTTTCGCTTCGCGTACGCATGCCTTAGAAAAATTTGAAAATTTTCAAAAATTGCAGAATCACAGATTTTCATACCGAATTTCAAACGTGCATAACTTTCTCGTTTTAAAACACTTTATGTCCGTTCTTCCAATGTCATCAAATTCACAGACCCAATTTTTATTTATAACAAGTTTCACAAAATTTGGAGGTCCGAAAGTCAAGCTATGTCTCGTTAAAATTGGTCAAAAATTGAGTTTTTACTAAAATTCGCAAACCCTTTATCTTTCAAAACTCATGATGCCCAAGAAAACTTATCAAAATCCATACTCAAACAAAACGGGCATAAAAGTTGCAACAAAAACCAAACTTTATTTAAAAAGAAAGTTTGAGGTAAAATTTTCTTATGGACCAATAAAGAAAACAAGTGATGTGTGGCTAATAGACAAGTTTTTCGTTAAAATATAGTTCTCAAAGTTCCATAGAGTGGAGGACATGCTAAATTTTGAAACAACTTTATCAAAGCTTAAAGAATGACTATGATGCAATCAAATAAGAGAAGAATTGATTTGAAATCTTCTTTAAGAGAGTTCAAAATTTCTTTCAAAAGGTTTAAAAAAAAAAGTCCAGGCACATCATAAAAATAGAACCCTTATAAGGACATCCAGAATGCGCTAAAAAAAGGGAAAATTAATTTGCCTTCAGGAAAGGAACTCAATTCGAAGGGAAACAAGCAGGATTCATAAAGCATGAACTAATGAACAAGTTTTCGACTGATCCGATGAATTACAAAACTTACAAAGAAGGACAACTCAGTTGATAATGAGAAAAGTTTAGACATCAAAGAGTATAGGAGCCAAGGAGAAAAGTTTAGACAAGTAAAGGGAAATACTCCAAAGAATTATAAACAGACATGTGCAATTTAGATCAGACGAGAATGCATGTAAACAAAAGGATAGGATTGGGAGATAATCAAATTATTTTCCAAGGAAGAAATCGCAAACAAGAACCTCAGGGCACATCAAGAAAGAATAAGTCACATATCATTTACAGAGTTCGAGACACCTAACCAAATAACCTTGAGAATTAACTCCAAACGTTCCCAAAAACCCGCGATTTACTTTACCTAAAACTCGTATATCATCTATGATAACCCATTAGTGCTTCCATCTAAATAATTCACTAGTGTTAAGCCGGCCAAACTTAATACCAGGAATTATGCAATGCAAGACTAATGGCATTAATCAATAGACCGTCATGTGCATCAAGCTTTAATTCTCGACATCCGAACAAGACCTATTACATGACAGACACTCAGAGCATGCAATTGAAGCATAGTCGGTCCATTCCTCAGGCTCTACAGGAAGGACCTTTCTGATACCATAATGTAACACCCTAACTATCAAAATGTCATGCTTCCAGCTGTGTCCACTCTGATAGCTCGGGTATTACGAAAACTCTTAAAATATTTAATACTAAGATATGAGCCTGTTTAAAACTTAAACCGAGTTTTTCAAATCATACATCCATATTTACAATACAAATTACAATCCTACAGAGAATACATATATTTATATACATACACACATATTATTACTTTACAGGCATTACATAATCAAATTCCTATCCCTCTTATAAAAACTTGTAAAGTTAAAGGCGAGCGAAAAAGTAATTAATACAACACAAAACATTGTTTGAAACAGAAAAAGAATAAATGGGCTTTTCCAAACTTCGTCGTCCATAACCTGAAAAAGGAAAGACCTATAGGGGAGTGAGAACATCATCCTCGCTGGTTCTCACTATAGGGTTAGAGAATTACTATAATAGGATACGTGAAAATAAAACCGTTACAGTGATTAATAACCACCTTATGCATCTTTTCAAAAACAAAGACTTAATATAAAAAATCCGAAATCCTTTCTAAAAGAGGAAACTGTTAATTCTTCAAAAGTCCAAAAGCCTTTTTAAATGTTTTTCCTAGATAGTATGAATGACCAAGCTGTTCCAAGCATAGGTTCATTAAGTCTATGCTGAACCAGTTTAGTTATTCATACTTTTCTAAACCAAAAACACAAACTAAACACGGCCCTCGGTCCATCTCATAATCAATCACGACCTAGGCCCAAACAATTCAATCCATAACCAATCCATCACAATCCACCCAAATTTTAATCACAAACACAAGTAAGGTTCAAGCACAATCAAGCAGTTACTTCAAGTAGAGCAGTTAGCAATTAAACATAATTATTCACATAGACAAACTAATTACAATATGCACACCCAAACAATGTCACATAGATGCATATGATGCATGCCTGTTCTAGTGGCTGATAAGTCTCATCTGTCGATTATAAAGCCAACCCGACAAGTCCTGGTAGCTAACCATTGGACTGTCCCTCTGTCGTGTATCCCCAACTCGAGTTATTCACAATCATAATCATAATCACACAACACCCACACTAGTGTTTATCCACGGGGGCGAGCTCATCCGGAACTTTAACTGTGTCTGGCCACACTTACGACATAGGGTCAGCAGAGTATCGAGTCTCAACCTGGAGCACATGGTGGCTAGCCACTGCTTTTACCCAGGAAAACTCGTATCTCAGATAATTGGAAGTGCAACAATCACATTATCAAATCTCTAATCATCCATATTCATACTCAGCCATAATTTAATACCAATACAGCCATCCGGCTCATAACATGACCCATAACCAGCCACAATTCATTATCATATACAGCTATCCGGCTCATAATATAACAGCACTTCCACCATCCAATATCATCAAACTCATATAATCATCATTCAAGCTATAAATCACTTTTTTCTCGAATCACTTTACTTTGAAATCAAAAATCAATTCTCTCCAGCCTTAACTTTAAAATCCCCATTTCTCAAATCTTTTCAGGCTCATAAGCCACTTTTCCTCAAACGTAAATTTCTCTTTTTTAAAACAAAGTCACCCTCCTCAACATCTTTTCATAACAATTCAAAAATCACACCAATTTAAAAGTCTTTTCTGAGAGATCAACAATCATCCATCTTACACAGTATTGGTAAAAAATTTCTCAGCAGAGTCTCATGTCTTTAGGGGAGAATAACGTAACTTATTTCCTTAAATGCATTTAAAATCTTTAAAACTTGGCTTTTTGATTTGAGTAATAAAATAGAATCTAAGCCAAACCGAGTCGTATAATTAATTACTCTAACCACATTTTCAAAACCATTTCTTTTACTTAAACCAAAACCAATCTCAACCCCATATTAAAAATCTAAATCATTTTCAGCGGCTCGAAAATCATTTTAATTTTTCTAAACCAGAAATTTAAAGGATATTTAACCCTTTCTTAAAATGTCAAAAAATGAGATTTATCAATTGAAATCCAAGTTCTTTTAAAGTCACTAAAAATCCTCTAAGTAAAACTCTTTAAATCAAATTCAAATACATAAACCATTTTCACCTTTAAAGCAGCTTTAAAGCAAAAATCGTTTCTGAACCACTTCCACCCAAACATAATATTTTTCTTAGGAAACAAAGCTAAGTCATAATTCTCTTTTCAATAATTCTTTTCAAAACATAATTTTATCACTTTCATAAATAATTTTAGGTAAAGGTAATAAAAGTCTTAAATCCATAATTCTCCCAATAACACTTCAAATAAAGTCTCGGATTTCATAGGAATTTCGGCAGCACCTCCTCTAAAACTTGGACTCTGCCACCCTTTCGGGTCCCAACCAATCCATTCTACAACCCTCTTTAACAGGTTTCAAAACCAAATCAATTTAAAAAAATCAAGATGAATCCAAAAGTGCATACCATTTTCATATTTCAAGAAAACCAACTCAAACTTAAATCAATTTCCAATGGATTAAACTTGATTTCAAATCTTTAAAGAAACAACTTTAAAGAAACACTTCAAAAATAGTCCGTTTTACAAAACCGAACAATAATCCATTCAAACAAACATTCGTATTCATTTAAGACAACCAAACAATACATAATACTTATACAATCACCAAAGATACATTTTCTCACATCAATATCCATATATAATAATTCTAATTTATAAAGTATAGTTTTTCGAAAAGGCCCCTACTTCGATTAGTCGAAATCATAAACCAAATGCGCAAACGAAACTCTTTTTTCTCAGCCCAAAACCAACGGCAATTGAGACCTCAGCCCTTGATCTCGTTCGCAGCAATGCAACAACTTAAAAGTGACATGCCAGATGCACGTCTCTTCTCCCCACGGCTGAGCTTCCTCGCGTGCATTCTTCCTCTCTCTTCCCTTTGCTCTTCGCGCTCTCTCCCTCCCCTGTGCAACACCGCGGCGCGATGGCAGCTGGACGTGGTGGAGGTTGTGGCGGCACAGCTGGCAGCGGTGGTCTCCCTCCTCCTTCCTCTTCGGATCGCAGCTCCCCCTCTTCTCTCCTTCCCCTGCTTCCGTCTCCCCTTTCTTTTCCTTCTTTCTTTCTTTTTTCTGATGGGTGTGTGCGTGGTTTGTTAGGCACAAGGGGGGATGCGGTTGCTGCGTTGTTTTGGGGGGTTAGGGTTCAATTTGGTAAAAGTTAGGGTTAGGGTTTGGGAAATTTCTAAATCAATTTAGGTTATATGGTATTTATTTTGAAATCTAATTTAATCTCTAAAATTACTTTAAAATATTATTTGTGGTATAAAAATACTAATTGATTCTCAATCAAATACTCTAATTGAAAATATATTACAATATAACTAATTTTCTTTATTAACAAAACCTAAAGTATTTATTTATAAAAATATTATCATATAAAATCTTATTATTTTACAACTACAAATTTTATAATTTAAATATAGAAAATAATTCAAAAATTGTAAAATCAGATAAAATTCTAATTTAAATAGCCAAATATCATTATTCTTTGAATTTTTAAAATTTTAAATTATAAATAGAAAAATAATTCAAAATTATAGAGTTTGGATAAAAATCTTAATTTATTTCAAATCTAATTAATCAAAACTACCTTTAATTATCTTCAATAAAATCATTTATGAACTTAAAACTGTAAATAAACATATATAATTAAAAATTAGTTCATTATAACTTTTCAAAAATTCTGGGTCTTACATATCTAATTGCTAATTAAGAAAGTATATTTAATATTTAACATTATATTTCACATAGAAAAATAATAGTGTACACTTTTTGGCAACTATACATAAGAGTTAAATACGTTTTTAGGTTCTAACAACAAGGATGGAACTGTTGTTGTCCTACCATTTGCTATAATGAAGTTATTTAACGGTAATATGCATTCATAACTTTCTCAATATATATATTTTTTTGTGACATTTTATGATTTGTGTAATAAGCTTTAACAGAAAATATATATTGAAAACTAATGTGTCGAATTATCTTACTAGGTAATAACTCAATACCACATCAACCAAAGTCTACAACCATTAGTCCATACTCTGTAGGTAAAAAAGAAAAACAATGCATCAATACTAGCGGTGTTAGTAATTTGGCTAACACAAGTGGAGCATATAATAGCTCATATCATCACACAAGTCAACAACAGTTTTAATAAACATCAAACAATATTCACTAATTACAAAGCCAATGTATGATGCTAATATGCTTAGATATTTTTAATGTTCCATACTCGAAGATCAATCATTTAGTTTTTTAACTGATCTACTAAAATAATTATTCTTATATGCTATACAATTATTATAGATGTACCAGAGTACACAAGCTGATCTAGGTTGCAAAAGGATGCAAGACTGAAAAGGAAATTATGTTATTTCAAAAGATGCATGGTAAGATAACCATGATAGATTGTAATTATCATAAAGCTAAAGTTTCAATTTTTTTATCTTTAATCCTACCTTCATAATATAGATTTATAATTTAGCTGGTTCAAAAATTTTACCAAATCATGATGTTCTCAGCAGGTAATACATCAATGCAAGGGCATCTTACACACACGATGATGACATGTAGCAACATTACCAACATAGCCAGTAGTAGTGGTAATATAATGTAGTTTTTTTTTAGTTTAAGGATACATTAATTTTTTTATAATATAAGATAATTGATGTATATCTCGAATGATTACAGGGATAACTACATCTAATTCAAATTTACTAACCAAAAAATTAGAAACAGTGTGCATAGGTAAAAAGGGAAGACACCTGAAACAAAAGAAATCATTGTTAAAGGAATTGACTATAAATCTTACAAGAATTTTTGAAGAAGTTGAGGATATTACTGAAAACATGATTGTAGTAGATAATTCTGTGCAAATTGAACACCCAGTCATATTCGATGTTGCTGAGAATACAGGTAATTTAAGAAGTAGCAATATCGACACTTTATTATTTACTATTGTTATGCTTTTTATAAATAAAAAATTATCAATTAGTATACAAGTTTTTAAAATTCTGAAAAAGATATTGTTATATATTATATTTTTTGTATTTAAAAATTGATTTATCATAATTCTTATTATTTTATTAGTGTACATATAAAACTTAAACCTTGATTTTGGTACAATAAAATTGTATTATATGATCTCATCTTTTTAAAACATAGATTGCAGTCATCGATAATTTTTTATAAATATTATTTTTATACTTCACATGGTGAAGAAAATACATATTTTTTATATAGTATTTATTGCAGATATAATTGAAACAGAATTTACTATCTTGGTGATTATTAGATGTGATAGACATTGGTGACCCAGAATTTTTTGTCGGTATTGCAATGCTATGATGTGGTATGAGGAGAGATCAGAGAAGTCCAAAACAAGATCTAATATTGAGTTCTCAATATGTTGTATGCGAGAGAAGGTACAACTGCCATTTTTGCAACGTCCACCTTAGCTCTTACAAGATTTAATATCTGGGACAAACCAAAGAAGCAAACACTTTAAGCATAATATAACAACTTATAAAACATATTTTGCTTTACGTCCCTAGGCAATAAAATTGAGACTTCCATCAATGATGGGACAGGTCCTCCCCAGTTCATTATGAATGGACAAAACTAACACAGAATTGGAAGCTTGGTGCCAGTTGAGGGACAAAGGCCAAAATTCGCGCAGTTATATATTTATGATACAGAAAATGAGTTCTCAAATAGGATAGAAATTTTCAGGTTTGTATCATGTATTCCAAACTTATTAGATCTATATTAAGGTAATTGGTACTTTGATTTTGGTTAATTATGAATACCAATATTTGTTTAATAGGTAAAATATACTTTTTGTCTTTGAAGTTTGATAAAAGTTTCAAAAATACCCCTAAATTTTATTTTGTTTCAATTTTGTCCCAAAAGTTTTTTATTTGCATTAAATATACCCCTAACGGCAAATTTTTTAAAAAATTTAAGACCGATTCAACAACAATTTCATAAGAACAACCCTCAATACAAGCAAATCAAGCATAATTTTTGAAATTTAGCCGTCAAGGGTATATTTGATTCAAATCAAAAAATTTTGGGACAAAATTGAAATAAAATAAAACTTAGGGGTATTTTTAAAATTTTACCCTTTTTTAATTGATTTTTATACAGTTTAAGAACAACCAGTCCTTGTGTAATGACCCATATTTTTTAAAATCTAAATATAAATAATCTATAATTAATTTTATTAATTAAAATTTCTTATTTTTAGAAATTATTTTATTAAATATAATTAAATTAATTTTATAACTATTTGAACTCAATTAAATTCAGATTCTCATATATATTTTTATTATGATGAAATATTTTACATAATTAAAAGTATAATTTTAGTAATTTATAAACAATGAAAATTATATATATTTTAATTTAAGTAATTGATATTTTAATTTAGTTAATAATATTATTATCGAGCTAGATATCCGCCGATATGAGTAAATATCGATACTCTTTGGTGAATTTAGTTTTGTTAATGCTTCACCGTATATATTTTATTATTGTGTTGCTAATGTCATTTATATTAGTAACTCATATATATTATTACTTGTGTTTTAATATATCCAGTTTTCATAATTATCCATTCAGGATATTTATAACTTGAATCGCTGACTCAACAGCTTCAAAAACTGACATGTGGCCTAGCTTAACACCTAACCCCCCCTATTCATTAATCATCAACATCAACATCTCATTTTATCTCCTTCACCGAACCAAGAAGAAAGAAAAAAGAGAGAGAAGGTCGTGTGGGATTTCATGGAAGCCATGAACCTTCGGCACTCGATTTCTTGAGATCCGTAACTCCAATCAAAAATCTAATTCGGTAAAAATATTTGTATCCTCCTCCTTTACATGTTGGCATTACTTTTGTCTGGTAGAAGTTGACAGTGACGTAGCTCCCTTCCCCTTGAGTTCGAACAATTGGAATTCTAGGAGACACAGACGATTTTCTGATGTTTTTCTCTTCAGTAGCTTGGTCAGAAAGTTTCTCCGGAGCTTCCGTTGTTTTGATTTTGTACGGAAGTAGGTTTGATAATTTTATAATAATTGAATATGAATTTGATAAGTGAATTGTTCGTTTGTTTGATTATTGATTGAATTTGTCTGAAATTTATGTTGAATTTTTGTGATATATTGATATTTGTGATTGGTTTGGGATTTGGTCGGTTTAAGTGCAACAAAGAATTGAATTATTTTGATGAATTCGGGACTGAAATTTTGTTGGTGATCAAGAGAAATTGGTGACATTTGATGAAGACATTGAGATTTAATAACAAATTAATTGTTGAATTAACGACATGATTTGAGATATGAAAAAAATTTTTTTAAGCGGTTGGATTTCTAATTGGATTGATTTTATAAATATTTTGATATTAGAAATGGTTTTGATTTATTGGAAATGATTTGAAAGAGTTTGAGAAATATTTTGGATGGGACCTGAGAAGGGTGGCAAAGTCCGAGTTTTAGGGGAAATGCTGCCGAAATTTTGTTATAAAATTTAAAACTTTTTTTGAAATGTTATTTAGAAAAGATTAGATTTGAGAAGTTGTATTATTTAATTTTTGATTTATTAATAAAATTGTTATGTTTCGAGTTTAATTCATTTAAGAAAAGTATATGTTTTGAGTTCGATTTATTTTGAAATTAATTAATTTTAAGGATGAAACTGGTATTGGTTTTGGTTTTGGCATGGGTTTGGAACTTCTGATTTGTATGATTTGATTTTGATTTGATTTAAAAACTTTATTTGATTATTTCAATTTAAGAAAATAATGATTGTTAAGGATTTCTAATGAAATTAAGAGAATGAGATTGGTTGTCGCTCCCCTAAAGTCTAAAGGCTTTGCTGAGGAGTTTAACTAATAAATGGTTTCCCTTTGTCTTTTGAAAGAAGAATTGGTTTAAGTGAAATTGTTTTAAGAGTTTTGAAGAATGTCATAAAGAAGTGGTTTTGGTTTTAAAAGAAAAAGAGAAGATAAATCGGCACGTGTGATTATCGGAAGGTCACGAGAGGGTGACGATAGTATGTTAAGGTGCCAAAGAATAAATGTTAATAAGTCGTAGGCTTTATATGTGTATGACTGTGCGGGGATGCCCATAAATGTGGAATGGCTTCCAGGAACATGGGACACATGCTTCAGCTGGAGAATCAGGGCCTGCAAGAGGTTGGAACCTTGCAAAGGTTATGCCGCTGGAATGCCTTATTTGACTTGCGAGTTAGATTGCGTCGGGTGCGGGTCGAAACCGACAAATGAGCTTATTACCTGCGATAGGAGTAGGCATGCATCATCCTTGTTTGCATATTTTGCATTCGGTTTGGTGTTGTGAATTGTTTGTGATTGCTTGAGTTGTGTTTGTGATTTTCATTGCTTGTTAATTTGAACTTCTATGACTGATGATTGTTCTGGATCCTTGAGTTGGGCTGTGAATTAAAGTGACCTGTGATAATTCCGACTTAACTAACTACCTCGACCCTACTAAGAACTCCCCAGTTCTTACCCCCTATTTCCACCCCCTTTTAGCTATAGTTGCGAAGGTTTAGTACGGAGCTACAGGAGCATGGAAGATTGAGTTTACGAGTTAATTTTTTAGATTTTATTTTCCCCTCGTCGATTATTATTTTTAGTTTTTAGAGGGGATAGGACTTGTATTTGAGAATCTTGAAGTAAGTCTATGTATATGATGCTATATGATTATGTATCCATATATATATAGGTATCATTTTGATTAAGTGATTAACAGAAAAGACTTATCATTTTTTTGAGTACAGTTTCGGTTCGTATTCGCGAAGGCTCAATATTAAATAAACATATTATATAATTAAAGGAATAGAGGTAAGTAGCGCTCGGACTTTTAGAGCGATCATAAGGTGCTAAAAGTTAGGTGTTGCATTATGCTATCAGCAGTTTGTTCCTATTAGAGCCTTGGAAATGGCCTGACTATGCTTCACTGCATACTCTGAGTGTCAGTCATGCAGTAGGACTTGTCCTAATGACAAGAGTTTGAGTTTCACGTGCATGATTATCTATTGATTAATGCTGTTAGTCGACCGTTGCATTCCTCATGGTATTAGGTCTGGCCAACTTAATACTGATGATTTTTGTATATGGAAACACTAATGGATTATCATAGATGAAATAGAAGTAATAGGTTATGCAAATCACGGGATTTTGGCAACGTTATAGGTTAAGTTTTAAGGATTCGTTTCAACGTATACTCTTTATTCGTGCTGTGTGACTTGGTGTCATCTCTTCTTTCATTGTTTTCATTGCAATTATTTTTTTGGATTTCATCCTTAAAATGTGATTTGAATGCTTCTTTCAGCCATACCTTATCATTCATGTATATCTTTGCCTGATTATGATCCTATCTGTTCACTTGAATCTTTTCAAATATTCATTCTTGAAATTGCCTATATTATTCTTCGTTATTCATGTTTTCTTTTAGTAGAGTTTGAAATTATTTTATAGTATCAATTTAAAAAGGCAAAAATTTTTGTAAGGTGAATAGAATGTAACGACCCATATTTTTAAAAATTTAAATATAAATAAGTTATAATTTATTTTATTAATTGAAGTTCTTTATTTTTAGAAATTATTTTATTAAAAGTAATTAAATTAATTTTATAACTACTTGAGTTCAATTAAATTCAGATTCTTATATATATTATTATCAAGCTAAATATCTGCCGATATGAGTAAATATCGATACACTTCGGTGAACTTAGTTTTGCTAATGCTTCACCGTATATCTTTTATCATTATGTTGCTAATGTCATTTATATTAGTAACTTGTATATATATTATTACTTGTGTTTTAATATATCCAATTTTCATAATTATTCGTTTAAGATATTTATAACTTGAATCGCTGACTCAGCAGCTTCAAAAACTAACACGTGGCCTAGCTTGACACCTAAACCCCCTCCCCCCCCCCCCTTATTCATTAATCATCACCATCAACATCTCATTTTCTCTCCTTAACCGAACCAAGAAGACAGAAAAAAGAGAGAGAAGGCCGTGTGGGATTTCATGGAAGCCATGAACTTTCAACACTCTATTTTTTGAGATCCGTAACTCCAATCAAAATCTAATTCGGTAAAAATGTCCGTATCATCCTCCTCTACACATTGGCATTACTTTTGTCCGATAGAAGTTGACAGTGACATAGCTCCCCTTCCCCTTGAGTTTGACCAATTGGAATTCTACGAGGCACACACGATTTTCTGACGTTTTCCTCTTCAGCAGCTCGGTCAGAAAGTTTCTCCGGAGCTTCCATTGTTTGATTTTGTACGGAGGTAGGGTTTGGTAATTTTTTAATAATTTAATGTGAATTTGATAAGTGAATTGTTCGTTTGATTGATTATTGATTGAATTTGACTGAAATTTATGTCAAATTTTTGTGATATATTGATATTTGTGATTGGTTTGAAATTTGGTCGGTTAAGTGCAGCCAAGAACTGAATTATTTCGATGAATTCAGGACTGGAATATTGTTGGTGATCAAGTGAAATTGGTGAGATTTGATGAAGACATTAAGATTTAATAAGAAATGAATTGTTGAATTAACGACATGATTTGAGATATGAAAATGGTTTTATTTTGAAAGCAGTTGGATTTCTAATTGGATTGATTTTATAAATATTTTGATATTAGAAATGGTTTTCATTTATTGGAAACGATTTGAAAGAGTTTGAGAAATTGTTTGGATGGGACCTGAGAAGGGTGGCAAAGTCCGAGTTTTAGGGGAGATGCTGCCGAAATTTTGTTCTAAAATTTAAGACTTTGTTTGAAATGTTATTTAGAAAAAGATTGGATTTGAGAAGTTGTATTATTTAATTTTTGATTTATTAAGAAAATAGTTATGTTTCGAGTTTAATTCATTTAATAAAAGTATATGTTTTGAGTTCGATTTATTTTGAAAATAATTAATTTTAAGGATGAAACTGGGATTGGTTTTGTTTTTGTTGGCATGGGTTCGAAACTTCTGATTTGTATGATTTGGTTTCGATTTGATTTAGAAACTTTATTTGATTATTTCAATTTAAGAAAATAATGATTGTTAAGGATTTCAAATGAAATTAAGAGAATGAGATTGGTTGTCGCTCCCCTAAAGTTTAGATGCTTTGCTGAGGGGTTTAACTAATAAATGGTTTCTCTTTATCTTTTGAAAGAATAATTGGTTTAAGTGAAATTGTTTTAAAGGTTTTGGAGAATGTCATAAAGAGGTGGTTTTGGTTTTAAAAGAAAAAGAGAAGATAAATCGGCACGTGTGATTATGGGAAGGTCACGAAAGGGTAGCGATAGTATGGTTAAGGTGCCGAAGAATAAATGTTAATAAGTCGTGGGCTTTGTATGTGTATGATTGTGTGGGGATGCCCGTAAATGTGGAATGGCTTCCAGGAACATGGGTCACATGCTTCAGCTGGAGAATCAGCACCAGCAAGTACTTGCAGAGGTCATGTTCGGCATACTTCAGTTGGAGAATCAGCACCTGCAAGAGGTTAGAACCTTGCTGAGGTTATGCCACTGGAATGCCTTATCTGACTTGCGAGTCAGATTGCATCGGGTGCGGGTCAAAACCGACAAATGAGCTCATTACCTACGATAGGAGTAGGCATGCATCATCCTTGTTTGCATATTTTGCATTTGGTTTGGTGTTGTGAATTGTTTGTGATTGCTTGAGTTGTGTTTGTGATTTTCATTGCTTATTAATTTGAACTTCTATGACAGGTGATTGTTCTGGGTCTTTGAGTTGGGCTGTGAATTAAATTGAGCTATGATAATCCTGACTTAATTAACTACCCCGACCTTACTAAGAACTCTCCAGTTCTTACCGCCTATTTCCACTCCTTTTAGCTACAGGTGCGAAGGTTTAGTGCGGAGTTACAGGAGCATAGAAGATTGAGTTTACGAGTTAAGTTCTTAGATTTTATTTTCCCCTCTTCGATTATTGTTTTTAGTTTTTAGAGGGGATAGAACTTGTATTTGAGAATCTTGAAATAAGTTTATGTATATGATGCTATGTGATTATGTATCCATATATATATAGGTATCAGTTTGATTAAGTGATTAATAGAAAAAACTTATCATTTTCTTGAGCAAAGTTTCGGTTCATATTGGCGAAGGCTTAATATTAAATAAACATAGCATATAATTAAAGGAATAGAGGTAAGTAGCGCTCAGACTTTTAGAGTGATCATGAGGTGCTAAAAGTTAGGGTGTTACACCTTGATTCTAGACCTCAAGGGCACGAACAATCAACATAATGTTCTTGCTCACACATTTAGGATAGTGAGAAACTACCTAAATCAAGAAAATATCACAAATATAAGGTTGCGGTTGTACCGAAAAAGATCAAAAGATGCGAGAGTCTACAATCTACTATCTTCTAACGAGGTTGCAGCTCTAATAGTAGGCGATTTTTATTCTGGAGATGCAGGGTGTGATATTATAGTTCAATTAAATTCCGGACATCTACAAAGGATTCATGAGACACACATCGTATTTATTCTTCTTCAGTATCCTATGATGTTTTCTGTAACACCTTACCACACAGAGCTTTACACCTTGGATGTAAAACAGAGGTGGTGACGCACTACGACCTCTAAAATAAAATATAAATACGTATAGTAGTCGAAAGAATGTAGTATACTAGGAGCCCTGAAGAATGGGCGAAACATAATCGCAAAATTGCAAAAGCGCAACGCTCAGGAAAGAGATTACTTGCGTACGAAGAGAACTAGAGTTCATAAGCATATATATATATATATATATATATATATATATATATATATATATATATATATATATATATATATATATATATATATATATAGAAAGTAAGAACAGAGGGTCAATAATACAAAATAACAAGCTTCTAACTCAGCCTGCGAAGCTAAAGCTGGCCGGAGAATATTTACATACATATATATACTTAAACCCAGAACCCAAAATACATATATAATAAATCTTGATTCTCCATAAACCTCTAAGAGGTACGAAATAAAACAAGTATATATGAGGAGAGTTTATACAAATATAGAAAAAGACCAAAAGTAAAACTCCAAAATGAATCCACTTCGCTGCAGAAGCCCCAGACGCCTACTGAGGTGCCTCTCGACTTGCATCTGAAAAACAACATTATATGGGATGAGAACCAGAGGTTCTCAGCATGGTAAATGTGTCACGCACATAATATATAAGGTCTTGGGAATGCCAGAGGCAATCCTAGTACCCGATACTCAAATTATAAAACTTAAGAATTAAAAACTGAAACCATAAATATGGGTGGTTTTCAAAGTATTCCTAAACTTAACCAAATACTAACTAAAACCCTCAATTTTCTGCCTTTTCTCCAATCCTCCTACTATGGTGAAACCACAGGAAACAAACAGAAAATTCAAGAATATACAGGAAGCATATATAACAAGTAGGCAGTGATGAGTGGATACTTTATATGCTTTTTGGCATCATTTTCATATTATTTTAGATATGTTTTGTTTAAGTTTTATTATATTTTTATAAGTTTTACTGCTAAATTCACATTTTTGAATTCTACTTTGAGTTGGTGTTTCCTTATGATTTCAGGTAATTTCTAGCTAAAATTGAGGAGCTTTAGCAAAGTCCGATTCAGAGGCAAGGAAAGCGTAGCAGATGCTATCAGATTGTGACCTCCATGCACTCAAATGAGCATTTCTGGAGCTACAGAGGTCCAAATGACAAGTTCTCAATGGCGTTGGAAAGCTAACTTTCAGAGCTTTCCATCAATATATAATGGTCTATACTTTTCTTCGAAGGAACCTGTCCATATTGGGCACTGAACGCCAAGGAGCTACCCTCTGGCTGGCGTTCAATGCCCCAAGGAGACAAGCCAACATTGAACGCCCAAGAACCACCCCCTTTGGGGCGTTCAACGCCCACCAAGAAGCAAGGAAGCGCCAACCATCCCCTAATGGGTGTTCAACGCCCATTCCTCAAAGTTGGACGCCAAGCTCAGCCCCAAGTATTCAACTAAAGTGGGCCCAAGGATGGATTTTCGCACCTCTAGTCTAGTCTGTCATAATTTTTGTACTTCTTAGTTATTAGATTAGTATTTAAAGGAGAAGATTACCCATGTTGAGGATCTTCGGCCTCATCTTTACCATTCGTACATTTCACCATTGTTTTCTGTAAAGCATGAGCAACTAAACCTCCTAAGTTAGGGTTAGGAGCTCTGCTGATTCTCATGGATTAATAATATTACTATTTCTATTTCAATACACGTTTGATTCCATTCTCTTGTGCATTTTTGTTCTTCATCTCATGAATGCTTGAGTATGATAATTGCCTAAACACCAGAATTGAACAATTTTTAACATAATTGCTCATAACTTTCGAAATTGGAAAGGAAGAAATTGGAACACAGAAATGGTTTACTTACCCAATTATTGACTGGGCTTTGTAGATCTCGACGGTGCAGTCGCATGGCCGCAAACGATGCGACGATTGGAGCTCAGAGCGGAAAGTTATGTGAGATTGAAGTGGAACCAAGGGTTTGGAACATCACCTTCATTCTTCTCCCTTCTCTTCAGTCCCCAACATGGAAATGAAATGTTTTGGGGAAGGAAATTAGTCTCTTCCCTTTTATGTGTTGGGCTTTAGTCCCGGTTCAACCGGTTCGGTCTGTTCGGTCCAATCTTGGGTCAAATTCTTTGAAATTAGTGTCAAAATTTTTGTTTAAATTAGCTCTATCTTACTTTACTATAAATTTTATATTTCTAATTTGTTTTATTAAAATTTAATTTATTGATTAATTATTCGCTAATTTTGGGGGGTTTACATTTTCTTATGGTGAAGAAGGCTACCAAGAAGACATTCCTTTGCGAGAATCTCATAGAGCTAATAAAAATAGAAAGAGACAACGTGTGAGTTTAAGGGATTTCATAGAATTTAGAAAACAAGAAAAAAGGGTCAAGTATGCAATCATTGTCAATGGTAGAAGACTATTTCAGCAGTTCTTGGTTGATTGCTTTTCCATTATTGAAGCACAAAGGCTAACCTACTATCGAAACAACCAAGATAAAGTAAGGAGTATATATATATATATATAAGGGATTCAAGGTGCAGTTGATTGGGGGTGAAACTCGTGCTTCCAAAGCAGGTAAACGTGTCATCCTATTTGTGTCCTTCACTAGTGGCATGAGATATATGTTTAATAATTGTCAAGATACTATAGCAACTTGTAAGAAATATGGATATCCAGACCTCTTCATCACAATGACATATAACTCGAGTTGGTATGAGATTGACAGAGTTAACAATCCAAGAAACTTAATGGTTGAAGACCGACCGGATATATCGTGTAGAGTGTTCAAAAATAAGCTTGACATGATAATCTCATATCTTAAGCAAGGAATTCTATTTGGAGTGCTAGATGCTGTTACTGCTCATCATCCAATATTATTTTTAAAGAAATTTTCCTTCAAATTATTATAAAATAAATGGCAAAATATTTGTTTATTTTTAACATATTATTGATTGTCTATTATCACCTTTAATTTATGAAAGCACATATATAAAATACATAGTTTATTTATAACATATATTTTTTTGTCTTTTTGTTATAAGGGATGTACACGGTGGAATTTCGAATTCCAAAAAAGAGGCCTGTTACATGCTCACATTCTTTTATGGTTGAGTGGAGACCATAAGATAATAATGACAACTTAAATTGATCAGTTAATATCATTGTCAGAGTTGCCCAATCCTATTTGGTATCCAAAATTGTATAGAATTGTGTCTACATATATGATTCATGGACCATGTGGTAGAACTTTCTCAAAATCTCCTTGCATGAAAGATGGGTACTGCACCAAATATTATCCCAAAACATTCATCAGTATCACAGTTATTGATGATAGTGGATACCCATCATATAGAAGATGAGACACAGGAGTAGTTACTGAGAAGAAGGGAGTCCATATGGATAATACGAATGTGGTTCCATACAATGCATATCTGCTGATGTCTTATCAAGCGCATGTTAATGTAGAGTACTGCAACAAGTCAAATGCTATCAAATATTTGTTCAAGTACGTGAATCAAGGTCCATAAAAGGTAGCAGTTAGAGTTTCAAAGGAATCTTTCAGTGGAGAAGATGCTCATATTATTGATGAGATCAAAGAATTTTATGATTGTATGTATTTGTCTGCATGTGAGGCTATGTAGAGAATTTTGGCTTATGATATTCATCAGAGGTGGCCTTCAGTGATAAGATTAACTTTTTATTTTCCTGGAGAGAAAAATATCATCTTTAAAGATGATGACGATCTTGAGGAAATTGTGGAAGAAGTGGAAGGGAAATGTACGATGTTCTTAGCATGGATGGAGGCCATCACAGAATTTGAAGCAGGTAAAACTTTGATGTATGCTGAGTTTTCAAATCAATTTGTTTATGATAGAGAAGCAAGGGAATGGCATCCACGCAAAAAAGGGTATTCTATCGGGAGGTTTAACTATGTTCTACCGGGTACAGGTGATATCTACTATATGAGAATTTTGTTAACTGTTCAGAGAGGTTGCACCAAATATGAGTCTATTAGGACAGTTAATGGGATTACATATTCTAACTTCCAAGATGCTTGCTATCCTATGTGACTACTGTGTGACGATAGAGAATTCATTGTAGTTATTAATGAGGTAGCTGAACTTGCATCTGGTCATCAATTGAGAAAACTATTTGTGATGCTACTGATATTTAATAGCGTTAGCAAACTAGATCGTGTTTGGAATGCAATTTTGACATTATTAGCTGACGGAATACTATACAAGAGGAAAAAAGCATTAAAAAATCAAGGTATTTCACTATGTCTTTTTTTATATCAAAATTGGATTCTCTAGTTACTTTATTCTTATTATTAATATATACAGTTTTTATTTTGGAATTACTTATTAAATATTTCATAAAATTATCATGTGCTTTTGCTAGGACTAAACATAACTGATGACAAATTAAAAAACCTTTGCCTTATTGAGATTGAGAAGATATTCAATAGCAATGCGAGATCTTTAAGAGACTATCAATCAATGTCATATCCTGAGTTGTCTAATGTTTTCATTTTTTAGAATAAGCTAATAGAGGAGGAGTTAGCATATGACACAAATGAGTTGACTCATATAAACTTATATACAGAACAGAAGATGACTCATGAGCAAAGATTAATATTCGATAAGATACTCAGTTCTATTAATACAGACTCTAGTAGTTTTTACTTTGTTTTTGGGCATGGTGAGTGTAGTAAGACATTTATTTGAAATGGAATTTCTTTTGCTATTCAGTCTAGAGGAAAGATTGTTTTAAATCTTGCATCCAGTGGAATTGTGTCTTTACTCCTGCCTGGTAGCAGAACGGCTCATTCTAGGTTTTCAATACCCATTATAATTGTTAATAAATCTACTTGCAACATCAAACATGGCAGTTTGAAGGCTGAGCTGCTCATCCAAAGTAACTTAATAATTTGGGATGAAGCTCAAATACTCAATAAAATGTGATTTGAAGCACTTGATCGGATGTTCAGGGATCTTATGTCAGTTACCGATCAACATAAAACTCATCAACCATTTGGTGGTAAGGTTGTGGTTCTAGGAGGTGATTTCAGACAGATACTTTCGGTGATTCCAAAAGGGAGTAGACACGATATATTGTTATCAGTTATTAACTTATTCCATCTGTGGTCGTTCTGAAAGTTTTAGAAGCTTCATACGAACATAAAGCTTCTAATGTCTTCTTTAGATCAACAAGATAGTGAAATGAAGAAATTTGCTAATTGGATACTTGATGCTAGAAATGGAAGTATTGGTTCTGCTATTGGTGATGAGTCAAATGTTGAAATTCCAGATGATCTGCTAATTACAACTACAAATGCCCCTCGCTCTCATTTGATAGACTTTTCATATCCAGATTTGTTGCAAAACATGTCAGATTATAGGTATTTCCAGAGTAGGGCAATTCTTGCACCCATGCTTGAAAGTGTCGAGAAGGTAAATGATTTCGTCTTGATAATTTTCCCAGGGATGGAAAGGAGTATCTAAGTTCTGATATAACATGTCAAGCTGATAAGAATGAAGATGTACAACAAGAGTGGTTCATACCAGAGTTCCTAAATGAAATCAAATGTTCGGGACTACCCAACCATAAGTTGACTTTGAAGCCAGAACTCGTTGTAATGCTACTACAAAACATAGACCATACTTCAGGTTTATCCAATAGGACAAATTTAATAGTTAACAAACTTGGCAACAACATAATTGGAGTGACGATAGTGACCGATAGAAATATTGGCGACAAAGTGTACATTCCAAGAATGAACTTGGTCCCTTCAGATTCAAGATTGCATTTTGAGTTTTAACGAAGACAATTTCTATTAACAGTGTGCTTTGCAATGACCATCAACAACAGTCAGGGTCAATCATTATCGCATGTAGAGCTTTACTTGCCAAAAATAGTATTTACCCATGGACAACTTTACGTTGCTTTGTCAAGAGTTAAGAGTCGCAGTGGCCTCAAGGTTCTAAATCTAGACAAAGACGGCAATCCAAAGTCATTAACAATAAATGTCATATTCAAAGAAGTTTTTAATAACATTTAGGTAAGAAAAATAGTATTTTCATTTTAATAACATGTTATGATTACACTTTTGTACAAATATTTACTGTAGATACAACTAATTTATCTATAACTCTACTTTCAAACTTGAAATGAAATGTGTAACAGGGAGTACAACATCATATGCCAATTACTTTTCTAATGAGGTTAGTCAAATACTAGGTTGTCGATAAATTTTTATTAGCCTTTTGATATAAAGTTTAGTGTAAAATTGACATGTTATTATTACAGTTATATATGTTATTATTTTTTCAGGTCTCTTTCCTTATGGTTCAAGAATATTATAGACTTCAAATGGTTCCATTTGCATTTTACTTTGGATAAAGATAAAACAGCATATTCAGTATGTTTATTATACAATGACGATGATAGTGTTATACTAAACTCGAGAAATTTATTATTATAGAATATTATTTTCAATTTACCATGTCAAATTAAAATGCAAGTCGGTGCATTGCACGGGTTTAACACTAGTATCACCAGAAAGAAAAACCCCTCCTTGTGTTTTGAGCTTCTCCGACCACGAGCCTTGATCTACGCCCATGGCTACCACCAATGGTTCTTCTCCGGTAACTTTTCATCTTCTTCCAATTTGTTTCCCTTTGTGTCTCTCTATTCTTATCTCTTTCAAAATTGGTTCTTGTTTGTGTTACTGAGATGAATTGCAATGACAAAGAGAGCTGCTAAAAACACAGAAAACAACTTAGAGAAGATCAAATGTCAACTAGCTTCAGGTTCTGGCAGAAACTTGTTGTAGGGTCCTCTTCTCAAGTGATCTAAAACGGTGAACTCAAATTACTTTATCCCTTTTTATATTTTCCGTACTTTGTTTGTCATCTCTCAATGTTGATCACCAATTGTTTGTTAAAATTTCTATTTGGTAATTTCATCTTATGATCCTTTTCATTGGTACCCATTTACTTGATAATAGTTATTTTTCACAATTCTAGTTTAAACTTTAAAGTTCCAATTTTTCCTGGGATACATAGATGTTTCACTTTTTCATGCGTGTTTTAGAGTTTCTTTATGTGATTCATTGAGTTCCATGGTTGATATTTTCAGAAAATATACATGTTATTTTACTTAAAAGTATCACCATAATCTACTCCTTACACTTGAGTGAATCCTTTTGTAACTAAACTGGCTTTGTGCCTTTCTATGGTGCCATCGGGATTGAATTTTATCTGAAAAACCCATTTGTAACCCACAACCTTCTTGCTTTTTAGAAGTTCAGTGAGACACCAAGTTCTGTTATGATATAGAGCTACCAATTCAGCTTGTATTGCCTTTTTCCAACATTCATGTGTAGCCGCTTTCTCATAAGTGCTAGGTTCCGGATTTGAGGTGATGGCTAGAGAAAGGGACTTATATTTTGGGATTTGTTTATCATATGACAAGTGTTGTGAGATAGGATATAAAGATCTAGAGTTGGCAAAGTTGCTAGAGTGAGCTGCGTGGGTTATCATACAATGGTAGTCCTTTAAATAAGCAGGCAGTTTCTTGACTCTTTTAGATTTTCTAGTGATACAGGTGCATTGTTAGTGTGTGGTGCAGTGGTGTTATAATGGGTGCAATGGTGTGTGAGGAAATTGGTGAGTGCATTTAGCTTGAAAAATGTTTATTTGAATCTGTGAGTGTGGTATGTGTGGATGATTGCAAATAATGTGTGGATGGTGTATCATATTGGTGCATTGTTAGTGTGTGGTGCAGTGGTGTTATAATGGGTGCAATGGTGTGTGAGGAAATTGGTGAGTGCATTTAGCTTGAAAAATGATTATTTGAATCTGTGAGTGTGGTATGTGTGGGTGATTGCAAATAATGTGTGGATGGTGTATCATATTGAAAAATATCAATGCATTGTAGAGTACGAGTGGGTGCCGCAGAAATGTTAATGCTAGTGGAATGTGAAAATGGAAAATGAGTTTCATAGAAAGTTACATTTCTGGATATGAAAATTTCTTTTGATTTTAAATCAATAAGTTGAAAACCCTTTGTTCCTAATTTAAAACCGAGAAAATCTATTTTCCTGGCTCTTGGGTCTAATTTTATTCTTGAATTTGATAATGTAGAGGCATATGCAAGAGAACCAAATACTCTTAAATATAAAATGTTAGGTAATTTATCGTACAAAAACTTATAAGGACTAGCATTATCCAGTTTTGTGCTGGGCAGCCTATTAATTAGGTAAATAGCGTGAGCAACTGCGTATTGCCAAAAATAATGTGGAATTCTTTATTGAAATAACAGTGCTCTAGCAACACCTAAAACGTGCGGGTGTTTTTGCTCTATAATCCCATTTTGCTCTGGTGTTTCTACACAAGAAGTTTAGTTTAAAATGCCAATTAATGCAAAAAAGAATTTTAGAGTGAATTCTACCCCCATTGTCAGTCCATATACACTTGTTTTTCAAATTATACTCTGACAAAATTCATAAAATTAATAACCAATTATGATGTCTCAAATTTGGTTTTCATAAAAAAAATCTAAGTGAATCTGCTCTTGCCATCCACCACAGTAAAAAATACCTATGTCTTTCATTGGAAATAATAGAAATGGGACCCTAGATATCCATATGAACTAAGTCAAAACAGTCTTTTATTTCAGTTGTACTAAGATCAAAAGATAATTTCTTTTGTTTTACAAAATGACATGAGTCACAAGAAAGTTTTGAAAGCAATACAATCTATAAAAGGATAATATTTCTTCAGTAAAATCAGTTTATGCATGGGTATGTGTCCTAATCTAATATGTCAAATGTTGTTGTGCTCAGTGTATGAAGGTGTTGTGTGATGAGTAGTAGTCGTAGTTAATTTTCTTAGTTCCTTTTACTTTTTCTTGTTCCATTGCTTTAATTTTCTTTTCTTAGTTCTTCTTGTTAATTTCTCATTTTTGTTACTTTTTATATTGATGAACTCTTGTTAATTTTCATTTCATTTAATACAATTTGATGTTTTCATATTTATTGATGTTTGTTTAGATTGTTATTATTATTTTCTTGCATTTGGTAGCCTTAGATTTTATTATTATTGCAATTTAATATGCTTCCCTTTCTATGCACACCAAGTGTTTGATAAAATGCTTGACTTAGTTTTAGAGTATATTTTGAGCATTCTTGGCTTGGAGAAAGAAGCTTGGTAATCTTGAATTATTAATACCCAATTTATATTGGTGATCTAGAGTTGTTAGTTAATCTTGTTTCTATTGATGCTACTTATGGATTGGGATTAACTAGGCCTATTTGACTTTCTCTCAATACAGAGATAACGTAATAGGCTTAACTCTTGGTAATTGTTGTGTTATAATTAATGACTAGGATCGAAGACCTTGATTCTCAATCCTTGCCATGAATGCCTCTTTAGAATTTATTATCTTTAGTTGTTTGCTTTAAATTTCTTGCCATTTAATTTCTCGTTTCTTTATTCGCAAACCACCCCTCCCCCCCCCCCCCAAACCTCATAACCAATAACATGCATACCTCACTGCAATTCCTTTGAGAGACGACCCGAGATCTAATACTCTCGGAATTTTTATTGGTTTACACTTGTGACAAACAAAATTAAACTTTGATGCGGGTCAATTGTTGGTTTGGAACTATACTTGCAACGAAGAGATCCTTTTATTGAGAAGAAATTTCAAACTGACGATTTTCCTCGCATCACTCTGGTTGTCAAAACCACCACTCGAGGATCTGTTCACCATGTTTGCCATTTTTGAGAAATCAATGAATCACAAAGAAATAAGTATTCAGATCTTCTTCTTCCTTCCAACTCATTGATCAAAATAATTATGTTCACCAAGAAAAAATCTTACGAAATAGTCTCTCATCAAGCTCTATTGGATGAGTTTGAAGGAAGAGGTAAGAAAGGAAAAAAGAAAATGTCGAAGGAAAAATAGGGAAAGAAAGAAAACGGCGTCATTGGCAACTATTATTAATTTACAACTTTTTAATTCGATTCACAATTTGGTTGCTCTCCATGCTCATCGCACCATAAAGAAAATTTCATATCCTGAACTATTCAACTTGTGATGTTAATGGTTTGATGAACTAGAAGAGTAAAAGTTGAGAGAGAAAGAAAAATAAGTTCTTCTCATTCTAAACATTTTTAAATAAATGAAAACAAAAAACTAAAAAAATATTTTTGATGGTTAATCTTATGTACTCCTACTATAATTAATTACCATCAATATTAAACTAATAAAAAAGATAATTTAGGTAACAGTCAAAATAAAACTAAAGGCCTATTTTTCATACAAACATACTCTATCAAACTTTCTCACTTCAATCCAAAGAAAAAAATTCAGGTTTGGAATAAGATAGATATACATAATAGTAATACATGTCATTCTTATTGGTAATAGTAGTATATTTTAGGGAGATTCTACTATGCTGAAGGCTTCTCCTTTCTTTAGGTACTGAAGACACATATGCAGGCTACAGGGTTGACACGCGGTGAGTGAGAAAGCATGGGGTAACTGAGTCTCTGCTTTGTAGCAGATCATGGATCCAGAAAAGTATCTGTCAATTACTTACATACCTGTTTATGATTATAACGTTGGGTTAATTCTTGTAGTAACTAAAGTGTGTAGTGTTTTTGTAACTACGGTTGGAATTTATTGCAAAAACTGTGTTGGGTTATTTCCAAGGTTCTGAAAACCAGACTGGATTGGCCGGTTTGACCGGTTTAACTGTGAACCAGCAATGCAAGCGGTCCGGTCCTCTTCTAATAACCGCTGGAGAGAAAACCGGAAGAAAACCGGTGAACCGGCTAAAAACCGGCCAATTGGGCCAGACTGGTGACCGGCCGATTTTTCTAAAACAGTAAAACGACGCCGTTTTTAGTTGTTAAAAAAAAAATAACCCAACCCGGTTACCACTCGAGAACCCCCCCCCCTTTCTTCCCCCATTCACTCATCTCACTTCTTAGTCTCACTCGAGAACCCTAGCATTCCCAAATCCCATCCCAGTAGCCACCGCCGTCGCCGAGGTCCTCAGGTCGTCATCGCCACCGCCGTCGCCTGGAGTCTTCCCCCAGTCATTCATCTCAGTCTCACTCCACACATGAACGGTGAACCACTGAACCCTAGCTTTGTAGCCCAGTAGCCTAGTAGCCCAGCCCAGTAGCCGTCTGTCGTCCCCGCGGTCCTCTGGTCCTCAGCGCCACCGCCACCGCCGTCACCTGGTCCTCAGCACCGCCGCTTCGTCTTCGCTGACCTCTCGCTTCGTCTTCGCTGGTCTTCACTTCGTCAGCACCCAGGTGAGTGACTCCTCTGTTTCATCTCTGTTTTGCTGCTTTGCATTTGTTAATTTGTTGAATGGCTGAATGCTTTGTATTTGATAATTTGTTAGAATGTATGGTTCTGAATTCTGATTCAGTGATTCTAGAATGCCTAATGTTGATGTTTCTGTGTTTTGCTGCTTTGTATTTGTTAATTTGTTGAATGGATGAATGCTTTGTATTTGTTAATTTGTTAGAATGTATGGTTCTGATTAAATGATTCCAGAACATGGTTAATTTGTTAATTACTTAATTGTGTCTTCTTGAATACTTGAATGGCTGAATGCTGTAGGCTGTAGGCAGAATTGCCTTCTTGAATACTTGAATGGCCGAATTGCTGTAAGCTGTAGGCTGTTAATTTGCATTGTGTTTGGCTCATGCTTTAGGTTAAGAACATGGTTAGTTTTCATGATGTTAATTTTCATTGTGTCGTGACTATTTTTAATTTCATTGTGTTGTGGGTGTTATTAATTTCAGTTATGGAAAATAGTATTAATCAAGAAGCAACTGCAAATAACAATGCTTCTGTGAATAATAACATGTCTGTCGATCCTCCTATTTCGAATGATGATGCTGCTAATCCTAATTCTCGTAGTGCTAGTACGGTGGTAGTAGCAGTCTTTATGCTGCATCTCTTGATTCTTCTGCTCAATAGAGTGGGAATGAAGGTGAAGATCATCCCACCGAAGCAGATTTGCAACAAGTTCTTGCGGATTTTGATGATTGATAAACTATGATATTGGGATTTAATATTTAGATATGCTTTTATTACTATTTAACTTTTGAGTTTGGATTTTGATAAGATCATATGTATTTGGTTGATGATATTTTATGTAGTGTTTTAAATTTTAAAGATATTTTAAGATTTATATTAGACTATAATTATATTTTAGGATGTGTATTTAACTATTTATAATTTATTTATTATTTCTATTCTAAAAGGGTTTTCCGGTTGAATCACCGGTTGGATCGATTAGACCAGTGAACTAATGAACCAGTAACTAGAGCGGTTTGATGACCGGTCTGATTTTCTGAACCTTGGTTATTTCAAAAAAGAATAACTCGGAGTTAGAAAACTAATATGTTTAGGCCTAGCCAAAAAATCTTAGTCTTATTAAAATGCTGTTTATAGTACATAATTTAAAAGCGGATTGTAAGGCCAAAAAAAAAAAGAAAAGACTGGACTGGATTGACCAAAATAAAAAAAAAGGAGTTATGATTATAAATATACATAGTCATAAACACTATTAAATAATCATAAAATTAAATAATTAGTAAAGATTATTAATATACATAGTATATATACTAATAATCTTTACTAATTATTTAATTTTATGATTATTTATCTTCATAGTCTTCATATTTTTATTTTAATTTATTTTTATAACTTTTCTATTTCTACTTTTTTTTTCCTCATATTCATGTTTTTAATTTTTATTTGTATTTTTATTCACTTATTCATGTTAATTGAAATTATTAACAATTTAAAAAAATAAAAATTATAAATATAACGATAAGAAAACTGAATAATAAAATAATTGGAAGTACTATATTCTCTGTGTTACAAGTAAATAAAGGTGATTGCTATTGACAATTAGTTTTTAAAAAATGGTGTTTAATTTCATAAAAAAAATTAACACTTAATTTTCAATCCAAAAATTATATTATTACTATCTTTCATCCTGCTAACAAATATGGTCACAACTTTAATTATTAAATTACACATTTTTATAGACTATTTTTTATGACATTTTTATTTAAGGCTTCCCAAAAAATAAAAATTTTTTTAACATGATAAGCATAACTCCTTTCTCTTTATTTTGGTCAATTCAATCCAGTCCTTTTTTTTAAGTCTTGCAATTCACTCTTAAATTATGTACTACAAACAGCATTTTAATAGGACTAAAGTTTTTTTGGCTAAGCCCAAACATATTAGTCCTCTAACTTCGAGTTACTCTTTTTTGAAATAACCCATCATAGATGTTGTAATAAATTTCAACATAGTTACAAAAATACTACACACTTTAGTTACTGCAAAGATTAACCCAATATTATAATCATAAACAGGTATGTAAGCAACTGACAGATACTGTTCTATGGGACCTATAATCTGCTACAAAACATAGACTCAGCTTTCCCATACTTTTTCACTCACCGCGTGTCATCCTTGTAGCCTGCACGTGTCTTCAACACCTAAAAAATCAACATCTCCCATAATTTTAAATAGTTAAATATCTTAATAATAATATCCTCTCAAAATATATATTAAACTTTTTAATTACAATCATAGATAAACCTTGGAATTATTAAGGACTTAAGGTCAGTGACAAACTCAACCACGGATCTAAGATCATCTCAATTTTCATTTGCAAACAAGTAATCCTCCACAATATGGTGCTGATTCCATGATGAGTATGATGATGACAAACCAGCAGTAGTAGTAATTGTTGTCGGAGCTTGTTGATGATATATTGATGAATGGCCTAAGAAAAAATTGTTGTTCCTTTCATCAACATGAAGAGACTTTCTTTCACATTGCTGAATGTCTATAGTGTTAGTGAAAGTCAAGAATGGCTTGCTAATTGTTATTGTTGTTGTCAGATTCTAAGCTACATGATATGAAAGTTACTGAGGAATCAGTTTGGTGGTACATAAAAATATATATCGTTTAACTCATTTTTAATATATATTTTATAATAATAATTAATTTTAATAATTAATTTTAATATATATCTAAAATAATTAATTTTTTAAACTTTAGATTAATTTTTGTAAAGGTTAAAATAATATTCGCGATTGGTGCAGAGAGAGAGAGAGAGTTGACAATAATAACAGTAATAAATTTAATATATATATATATATATATATATATATATATATATATATAATTCTTAAAATATGATAACCTAATATTTTTTTAAAATATTTAACATTGAATTTAATTTGTTAACTAAACCTGACGTTAGCCTTACCAACTACGGATGAATATGCAAAAATAGTGTAAATTAAAAACTTCACTTCTTTAATTTCTATCATTCATCTTTGGCTGCTTCCTGAGTGTTTTTTTCCCTTCAAAACTTAACCATTCTCAATTAGTCAATATGGTGCAGTGAATCTTCCATTTAAGCTGTTGAATTATATACATCATCTATACTCTTTTCGCAGCTACGCAATTTGATTAAACGTTAATTATCTCCATTTTAAGGAGTTGAAATAATTAATCGACGTGATTCACGTGTATGTTTTTCTTGTTTTAATCCTTTTTTTTCAAAAGGACACACACAAACACCTAATAGAAAAATTATCACGTGTACTCTAATGGAAAATGAAATATGAACTTTATGTATACGAAAAATTATTCATCAGTTCGAATTTATCGTTTATTAAATGGGAAAAAGATTAAATTGACCATATTTAATTTAAAGAGGAATTTGTCAAGAAATGGTAACTTTGAAATATTGGGCCATTAGAGTTTTTTTAAAGTCCAATGCTACGACTATTTACTTACATAACTATTGAAATTGCTCAATGTTATTACTAACTTAGATGATCATACAAACTCCACTATAGATTAATTTCACTTTTTTTTTTGATAAATTAACTTTAGTTTAAACATATTTACAGGGACTACATTTTTTTTTAACCAATAATAAGTTATATACTTAAACACACTATACCTATTATAATAAAATTTTACAACCAAAAAAAATATATTTAATCAAATTTAACTAAATTATTATAATGTATTTCACATTCATGCACACAGATGATGTCATGGTTATCTTTTTTTTTTCTTTTTCTTTCTCTTCCTTTCATCTTTGTTGCTGTTACTTATTATTTTTTTTTCTTTTTTTTATCTATTTTCATTATTGTCATCGTCACTACTGCCATCACAAATTTTTCCTCCTTCTCTTTCTTTTTTTTTCTTCTTTTCTCAATTAAATTTTTTCTCCTAAAAAAAAGAAATAAACTCCTGCAATGAAACTATGATATATATGTAGTACTATAATTTATTGGTAGCTCAAATATATCTTCTCAATATTCCTTAAAAAAATTGTCCTATGATTAGGAATGTTCAAATGGGTTAAGTTTGTTTTTAATTGAAAAATATTAATTTAGACAAAAAAAATGGATCAATCCGTTTAGTTCGACAGATTTCTCTTAAATAAGTTAGAGTTTTATTTTAAAGACCCATATATATATATATATAGAGGTGAATTCTATCTAACCCCTCTAAAATAATATGTAAGTTATTTTTTATGATGTGTCACATTTTAATTGATTATTATCTTAACTATAGTTGGATTATTTTATAATTTATTATTTGAGATGGGTAATTGTATAATTTTTTAAAATATTAAAATTTTACCCCGTTAATTGAAGCACATTTTCACTCCTTCATTCTTTCTTCATTATGTAACATCGGTCCTTCTAAGCATTGTCGTTGCGGTGGTGTGTGGTGACAAGAAGCAGCGCTGACATAGTTGCAATCTACTACGCAATCTCTTTTTACAGTGCATCATTCCTTAACGGGTCGTCTCACTCGATCTTTTTTTTTTTTTTTTTGTCATAAATCACTCCTTACCAACATCAACATTGTTAATGGTTAGTTTGGTCATTAAATTTTTTTTATTAAAAAAATATATCTTTATTTAATTACATGATGGAATATATATTCATATGTAAAATATAATATAATAAAATAAATCTATTCAAAATACTTAAAAGTATAATTAAAATCATGAACATATAAATATAATAATAAAATTTGTACTCTAAATAAGTAAACATATTTTTTATCATACATAAATTATTTAAAAATTAAATATATTATTAAAATTAATAATACAAATTTAAAATAATAAAATCCAACTTTCTTACCGTATTTTTTATAATATTTTTATTCTTTTAATTTACAATTTATTAATATTTTATTATTTAATTAATGATTAAACAAATTATTTTTATGAAAAATTATTTTTTGTATTATTTTAAAGAAGAGATTAATATAATAGTTTAAAAAATAATGTAAAAATAAAATTTTAAATAAAAAATATTTAATATTAAAATTTTTAAATATAAAAATAATTTATATAAATATTTAAGAGATAAATATAAAATACATGCATAAAATAAATCAAAACAGATAAAATGGGAATACTCATGAAAAATAAAGAATTATTTTTGTCTTTTTTATTTATTTTAAACATGTATTTCATATTTATATCCTAAATATCTATACAATTTGTTTTTGTATTTAAAAATTTTAATATTAACTATTTTTTATTGAAAATATCATTTTTTACATTAATTTTTAAACTTTTATATTGGTCTCTTCTTTAAAATTATGCAAAAAATAATTTTTCATAAAAATAATTTGTTTAATCATTAATTAAATAATAAAATATTAATAAATTAAAAATTAAAGAATAAAAATACTATAAAAATACTTGTAAAAAAGTTGAATTTTATCATTTTAAATTTGTGTTATTAATTTTAACCATTTATATTTTTTTTAAATAATTTATATATGATAAAAGATATGTTTATTTGTTTAGAGTACAAATTTTATTATTATATTTGTATATTCATGATTTTAATTATACTTCTAAGTACTCTGAATATATTTATTTTATTATATTATATTTTACATATGAATATATATTCCATTATGTAACTAAATAAAGATATATTTTTTTTATAAAAAAATTTAATAACCGAACTAACCATTAATTATGTTGGTAAGGAATGATCCACGGCAAAAAAAAAAAGGATCGAGTGAGAGGACAGGAGATAACAATGAAGTCGGCGCTGGCTATATTAGGAAGAACGGAGAAGTTACGAGCCATGGGAATTCAACCATTCGTTAAGAAATGATGCACTATAGAAAGAGATTGCGTGAGAGGCAGTAGATCACAACTATGTCAGCGCTGCTTCTTGTCACCACTGCAACGATGTTACATAATGAAAAAAGAATGAATGAGTGAAAATGTGCTTCAATTAACGGGGTAGAATTTTAATATTTTTAAAAAATTATATAATTATCCATCTCAAATAATAAATTATAAAATAACCCAACTATAGTTAAGATAAAGTGTGATACATCATAAAAGATAACTTATATATTATTTTAGAGGGAGTTAGATAAAATTCAATATATATATATATATAAGTTCGGACTTAAACAAACTGGTTAAATCTGTTCCGAAATTCTATCTAGTATCTATGATATATAATTTTTTGTTACACATCTTTAATTTTAAAAGGAGAAAAAACCTTAAATGATGTTATTGTTGAGGGTTGTTAGATTAGAAGTATGCTAAAATTTGTTTTAAAAAGGAAAAGAAGAAAAATAGGTAGGTAGAGATGTAACCTATTCTAAAATTATATACTACATAAATAGGGTATGTGAAGATAAATTTATGCTAGTTGAGGAATATAGCATTCAAGCTCTGCTTTTCGCTTAAACGCCGGAACCACTTGTTATCCGGATTTTATTTAAGGGTAATATTAGGTAATTAATAATTTTTTTGAACAATATAAATAACTATCAATTAAATTAAAATATATTATATTTTTAAATTAATTATTTAAATTTTAATATTAGAATAATTATTCGCACACCTAGTAAAATAAATATTTAATATATCTATTATTTACATTATTTAGTAATTTTATTCTCTACTGATACTTTTATTTATTTATTTATTTATTTATTCCAGTTGAATGATATCATTAACAGCATGGAGGACGTCGAGAATGTATATTTATGACTAAACTATCGTTTGAATTAGTAATATAATATTTTTTAAAATGAAAACTAACTCTCTGCATACAATTTTTTAACAAAAATATTATATGTACTCTAAAATTAATTATTATATAATAATTAAAATTTTAAAAATGCTGGTTGATATTAGTTGATAAATAGTTGACTCACTAGTTACACTTTTATATATATATATATATATATATATATATATATATATATATATATATATATATATATATATATAACTGATATTAATCATGTATGTCATGTATATACAATAAATTAATTATCAGTATATAATATATATTAAAATATAAAATATATATTTAAAAGGTGTTAAATAATAAATATATTTAAATACAAATATACCATGATTAATTTTCTATATGCAATAGTATTTTTTAATTTATATATTTACAGTGGAATCTATATAATGATTTCGGCGGCTATATATATTTTTTATTATACTTAAAAAATATTGCTAAAATTAATATTTTACTTTTTTTTATATATTTTTATAATATTTTTGTTTTTATTTTTTAATTAAAAAATATTACTTTAATTTTAGTCAAAATGTTATAACTACTGTAGCCTCCATATATAATATGCAACCATATATATTAAACGGAAGAATTAACTAATAAGATGACATCCGATTAGAGCACAGCTATATATTGATATTATTAATCGATTATATATGGTACATATATATTAAAATTAGTTATCAAAATTAATTATCAGTATAAAATATATATTAAAATATAAATATATATTAAAAATAAATTAAATTATATATATTTATATATAAATACATTAATGATTGATTTTAGTGACTGATTTTAATATACCAATAACATTTTTTATTAATAATACGACTAAGAATGTTTAGAAACCAGGATCGTGCATTCGTGCTTACCGCACCTAACCTTCATGATTTATTCCAATAACTTCTTACTTAATACATATAAATACTTTGACTTAGCAATTAATACATAGATACATATTTCTTTCATTGTACATTATTATTAAGTGTTTTTTTTATACTTATTTTTGTTATATATTAAGTATCATTTTTTAATTTCAAAAAACATTAATTAATATTTATTTATTATGCTTTTACTTATTAAATAAAAAATTTAAAACTAAAGAATTAATAAAGAAAAAAATTAAATTTAAGAATACTTTAGTAGTTTTTTTAATTGTTTATATTTTTAATAAATCTTAATATCAAATGGAGGGATTACAAATTTACAATCAATCTTCACTATCATTACAAGAAAAATATTGAGTATCATTGAATTTACCGGCAAAATAAATCCGACAGTATAAACCTCGTCAGTAATTATTTACTGATAGATTTTTGCTTACCATCAGAATATTTTCACTAGTAATTTTTATCATCAGATTTTTTCTCCGATAAATCTAACGGTAATATATTATTAATTAATAGTTAAATTAATAATTACCGACGGATTTAATCAACAATAAATCCGACGGTAAACTTAGATTTTTAAATTAAAAAAATTTAAAAATTAATATATAATTCATGTATGTTAAACAGCCGACTTCGAAACTTGAGGATAAAATGTTTAATGATATAACAACAAATTTCAGCAAATAAAAAGAATTTACAAACAAAACTAAAAAAAAAAATTCTAAGGAACCAAAACAAAAAATTTACAAGTTTCAGCAAGTAAATACAATTTACAAACAGAATTCAATAAATAAAAACCCTAAGACTTGAGAAATTTAAAAATCTTAATAAATAAGAAATCAGAATAAAGAATGAAACAAATCATACCTAGCCTCCATTGGAAGATGCAGCCATAGAGACGTAGAGACTGAGAGAGACGCAGCATCACGGCCGACACAGCGACATAAACGACAAAGAGATTGAAGACGACATGGCACAACGCACACAGAATCCATGAATGTAGCAAGTAATGTTGAGTTTAACGTAGCAAAATTATAAATCTTTTTTGTTTTAATTTTTGTAAAATAATAATTAGAAGAAAAATGGAGCTAGAAATTATAAATCTAGATAGCAAAAGAGTTTAGTCAAACATACAATTAATGCTGGTAGTAAGCATTCTATGTATAAAAACTAATAAATTTTATAGATAAGGGAGAAATATTAGAAAATAATAATCTTATTGAATAACTTACTGACCATATTCTCAGGGTCATCTGATTCTATACGAAACTTTGCCAGTAAACTTTGTGATTGGACATCGATAATTGCTATTTGTGCAATTTTTCGTTTGATAGCCTACTTTGTAGCTTCAGCAACTCGCTCAACTTCTAACAAAGCATCAAAAAGAATTAATTGTTGAATATACCATTTTCCATCTTTACTACAAACAGTCTGAACTTTACTGCCAATAGGATATTTATCTTGAGAATCAGAACTGATCTCCTGCTCCTAAGAGTGAAATAACAAAAGCAGTTAATTATGATCGTGAGAAAAATATTGCATTTAAATAATTTCAATCATTTAAAATGAGCACTTGCTCATATAATCTCAATTCACCTAGGGATGTTAAGTATCATTACGAAAGCAAAGTAACTTAAGCTTTAAAGACAATATCACAATATACCATTCAGATTCACAGTTTCACTGAAAGTCAGAATAGCAAATAAGACATACCACTTCATTATCCTTATGTTTTGACAAAGTAAAAGGTGCACTAGCATTTAGACCGTCATTTGAACCATATATTTTATTATCTTGCTCAATTTCTCGAGTCCAGAGCAACCAATTCGTATTCATAATCAGCAAAACCAATTCATAAACCAATTCAACAAATAACAAAATCAGCATATTCATAGTCAGCAAACCCAATCCCTAACCTAATTAACAATAAAATTAACAACAATAACATTTCAACCATCACTACAAGAAAGAAAGGCCTGTCGACACACTTTTTTCTTGCCACGCTTTTAAAGCATGGCCAAAAGTGGTCAATGGTCACGCTTTTATGAGGGTGGCCACTGATTTGTGATTTAGCCACGTTTTTTTGCCACGCTTGAAAAGCATGGCCATAGAGAAAAAATGGCACGCTTCTATAAGGGTGGCCACTAATTGTGATTTGGCCACGCTTTTTTGCCACGCTTCAAAAATGTGGCCATATAGAGAAACAGGTACGTTTTTAAAGCGTGGCTAGTTTGTCTTCCAACGGTCACATTTTTAAAGCATGCCCATATCTTGTATTTATTTGGGCACCCTACAAAAATGTAGCAACAGAGTTCCCACCTAAAATTTAATTTTCCACCCATTTTTTTTCGAACACTTTACTTTTTCCTAATTTTTTCCATTTTTTGATTCCCAATGTCCACTAGATATCAGATACTTATGTCATTCATTTGTTAACTGCTTCCTTCTATCCCATTCCCCTAACCCTAATTCATGCAGTAGTAGTGCCTCCCTCTCTCTCATTTTCTTCATTCGAGCACTCCTCCTCGTCTTCCATCTTTTTAAACCTAATAATCTAGTACACTACTATACTTTCCTCATCTCCAGCACCATTATTTCAGTCTTTCCCTCAACCCTCATAGACTCAGCCCCTCCCACTCTCCTCCTCAGCGCCACTCAGCCCCTCCACTGTCGCAGTCCCTGGCTCACCCTTTCCTTCCCTCGCAATCACAGCGGTCGTCACCTGTAGTCCTCCACGGAACTGGCCCGTCACTCGAAGTCGCACTCCAAAGCCGTAGCCCGTTGTCCTTCTCAGAACTCACCTGTCATCCTCCGTGGAACTCGCAGCTGCTATCGTCCTCCGCAGTACAACGCAATAAACAGTCGCATTCCTCTACATCCTTCACCCAGCTCTTTGAAACTCTACATTTATTTTTCTTATTTGCAGTTAGTTGTTGAATTTCTACCTTTTTTTTTTACTTATAATTATTTGTTCTAGTTTTTCTGGATCTAATTATTTGTTCTTGGTTGTTATTTTTTTTATTCTGATTTCTTTGTTATGATTATTTGTTGCCGGTTCTAATTTTTAGTTTTGGGTTTTGGTTGTTTTGAATGTTGTTTCTGAACCAATTCCTTATTCTGAATTTTGGCTCTAATTTGGTAATGCAAGAAAACAGTATTAATGTTGGCATTCTGTGAACATCTTCGAGATTACTACCGTCTTACTGCTGTAAGTGTAATAAAACTTTGGCATTCAAGTCATTATTTGATCTTGTAGACAGTTTTGTACACAGTCATACATGGTTTCTTTGTTTGTTTTCTATGTGAGACCTTTGTTTTTTAAAGAATTATCCTCAAATTATTATTTGGACAAGACATTGATCTACACAACAACAACAAAGAAATAGTAAAACTTGTAGTATTTTCAAACTTATAAAGGTGTGCATTTTTCTTCTATGATATATTATCATGTTCTTGCCTTTACTATATGATGCATTTACTTTGACCATTTTGGAAATTGCATTTGTTTTTAGGTGACAAATGATATATTCAATACAAAAGATGGTGAGTTCTTGGTAAAACATAAATCTCTTCCTAAAGTTCGGTCAGCTGGGCAAATAGCCCTTCAATAAGTTAGCTTTGATTGTGAACTGTCATACTATTTGATGCTTTTTTTGTGTGTATACTTTTTTTGCTTCCTGAAGTAAAGAATGTGCTTGTTTTCAATAGCTTTTACACTGCTTGTGTTTTCCTTGGCTCCTAATTATTTGATATATATATATATATATATATATATATATATATATATATATATATATATATATATATATATATATATCATGAATTTTAGGTCTTAGCTGCACTTCGCATCCAGTACTTTGAGCATGTACTTCCTGATATTATTTGAAATTACTCCCACCAAATATTCCTAAGACTCTTAGGAAATTATGTCTATTCTAATGGATACTTTAATTTCATCCCTTACAACATCATCCATCCTCTAAAAGACGACAGGTGTGCACTTATATCCATTTTAACTGATTTTCTGCCACAAGTTGTGGAGTTTTTGTCTTACCTTTGTTCATTTTTGTGCAGGTTTCCAGACAATCATTGGGTGAGCTAGTCAGGAAACTTGGTGAATATGTGCTCCCCTTGATAATCCCAATCTTATCCCAGGGCCTAAGTGACCTAATAGCAGCAGAAGATAGGTTAGAATAGTTGTTGCTACTGAAATTTTTTGTTTAGTTATGGGTGTATCTATGTGTTGATAGCTCATATCTTGTAATTTGATTGAATTATGGTTTATGTTGCATGAAAAGGGTGTATGTGTTGGTCTGAGTGAAGTTATGGTAAGCACTAGCAAGAGTTAGTTGTTGAGTTTCATGAATGAGCTCATCATTCCCACTATTCGGACTACGCTTTGTGATAGGCTTGTGTATTTTAAGCCTTTTTTCTAGAAAATTTTTACATTGTATTTTCTGATAAATTAGATCAATGTATTTACAATGTGCTTGAGGTTCGTGAATCAGCTGGCTTGCATTCAACACTTTTTATAAGGTTGCACTCTTTGCTGTCTACTTATTCATTCTTTATGATGTTTTAGTTTGTGGTATCTTAGATAATACTAGAGCTTTTACAACACCTTTATTCCATCCGAATCTTGCAATGTAGAGTGTTGGATTGCAAGCTATTGATGAAATTGTTCCCACTCTTCTACATGCACTGGAGGATACTACACTTGATGGCCTTAAATAAATTCTAAGGTAACTTGTTTGTTGCCATCATTGCCATGGAGATCATGTCTATTGACGTTATTGTTTGTAATAATTTCTTGTTATTTTATTATTTGTTGCATCTTATTTATTTATTTATTTCATCTAAGGTCCTGGCCTTAACTTTCATCTTGGTACCGTTCTTCCTTCTTTGCTATCAGCAATGGGTGATGAAGACAAGGTAGACCAAAATTTCTTATTTTGAAATTCTTATAAAGACTTTCCATCTTCATACATGCTCTTTTTCAAGAATTATGAGTGTTCTTGTTGATTGTGGATGTATTTCAACTAATTCAATACATAATCTGATTTTATTTATTTTATATTCTAGGAGGTTCAACCTTCAGCTAAGGAACAGTGATTTTGGTCATTGATGATGAAGGTGTGGAGTCACTCTTATCAGAGCTTGTGAAAGGTGTTAATGATCGTCAGGTACTTTTCTTTTCATTACTGATAGAATGGCTCTCTCCTCTCGACTATTTTTTGTTGTTGACAATATTCTTCTCCAAGCTGCTATTAGAAGATCATCTGCATATCTTATAGGATATTTATTCAAAAATAGCAAGTTATATCCGGATGATGAAGCTCTAAACATGATATCAACCCTAATCATTTTACTGTGCGATCCTGATTCATCTATTAAAAAATCTATTAGATATATTTATTGAAATTAGAATGGGTCAAATGGATCACTATGGGAATGATTTTGAAGTAGCCATGCTGAAAGATACTTCTGCTTATTATTTTCAAAAGGCTTTAAATTAGATCCTAGAAGATTCTTGTCCTGATTATTTGCTTAAGGTACTATTTCTTTGTGATGATTACTGTACGTTAGAATTTTAGTTTCATTATGTTGGTATGTGGTTTCTATTGAATAGTAATTTATTTGATGTTGTGTAATTCATTTCAGGCTAAGGAATGCTTAAAATGAGAGAAAGATAGGGTTGTTCATTACTTGCACTACAGTAGTGAGCCAAAGCTATTTTAATCTTCAAACAAGAACAATTTTCTTGTTTTTCAAATCACAAATTTTGACTTTTCCTTTTACTGTATCTTTGATGATGTGTATGTGTATTTTTCAAATAATAAATTTTATTTTTTTGTTGACAAATATGATGAAAGTTTATGTATGCTGGATTAGTTAATTTAAAATTATATAAAAAAATTTTCATTGTTTAAATTAGTCATTCAAACTATGACTTAAAATTATATATCAATTTTACAATGTTTAATTAGGAAGATTCATAAACAAGTATAGCCATAAGTATTTTGATCTAACTTATAGTCATGTTCTCGGCTATTGGCACGCTTTTTAAGCGTAGCCATATCTTCTTATAATCATCAACAGCCACACTTATCCAGCATAGCCATATCTTCCTCTATTGGCACGCTTAAAAAGTATAGTCATATCTTTCCCTTATCGGTATGCTTTTGAAGTGTAGCCAAAACCACCCCACTGGGCACGCTTCCAAAAGCGTGGCGATATGTACACTTTTTGGTATACTTTTAAAGCGTAGCTATAGATTAACATGGCAAGAGATGAAAGCGTGGCAAAAAAAAAAAACATACCGATAGATCCACAAAAGCGTGGCGATAGAGCTATTGGTACGCTTGCGGATGTGACCCTTTTAAAAACGTGCTGATAGCACAAAAAGCGTGACAAAAAGCTATTGACACGCTTTTTTGCACTTTTCATCACGCTTTAAAACTGTGGCAAAACGCTTATTTTCTTGTAGTGCATTTCAACATTTTAAGTTCAACCTCTTCCATATTCTAATCAGATTCATAAATCATATTCGAATCAATGAATCAACTATTAAAAATTAATATAGAATATTAGAATAACAGAAAAAACTTACATGTTGACTGTTGTTGTAGCTGCAGAATCGAGTAGTGTAGTACAGGCAGCAACACTCGCAGAAGAGAGGCGAGGGGGGATGGGGACATGGCGTGGCGTGGCGTGGCGAGACGCGAGCACTCACAAGGCGTTGGGTGCAGTGATGGCGGATGAGCATAATACGAAACAGAGGGAGCAAGAAAACTAGCGACGAGCACGCGAGGGACGACGAGGGGAGGGGCGCGACGAGACGCGAGCATACGGTGGATCCAGCGAGAGCACACGATGCGGTGCATTTGGAGGAGACATGATTCGCCAGCACATGGTGTGGTGGATCTGGCAAGAGGCACCGCGACAAAGGCAAGCGTGTGGTGGTGGTGAACCGAGATGAGAGTGAAAGGGCTGGGGGAGAGGGGGTGGTACTGTGCCTTTGTGTGTGGGAGTGGGAGTGAGAGAGAATAATGCGAAAATGAGGGGGAGAGGATTTGCGATTTGAATTTATGACAAGATTACCGTCGGATTTATTGGCAAATAAATTCGCCAATAATACTTTGCAAGTGACCAAAATGCAGCGTTGCATTAATCATGGTTACCGACGGATAAATCCCCGGTAATGCTCGCGTCAATTTTTTCATTTTTTTGCCTCCATTATTTATTATCGGTAAATTTATCGTCAGAAAATCAAATCCAACGGTAAATCCGTCAATAAACCCACCGCTAACGTCCAATGCTAAATCTGACTGTAAATTCAACGATATTTAATGTTTTTCTTGTAGTGAACAATCGCGCTCGTTGATAGATTATATATTATTAATAAGTCTTTGTCCATACACAAGTGTAAGGTATAACACCCGCCTATAAATACATGCTAACTAAACTTGTGAGCTCAAATTCATCAAATACTCTCAAAATCAAAATACATACATTTCTGGATTATTATCTTATTATATTTTTCTAGCCTATAACAAAATAATTAGCAATGGGTGTTAATGGAAAAGGAAAATTATCGTTTAGGGTGAGGGTGACCAATGAAGAGGTTGTAGCGGCGGTTTTGCCAATTCAAGACCATTGGCTACCACTCTCAAACCTTGATCTCATTCTTCCACCCATTGACGTTGGTGTCTTCTTTTGCTACAACAACAAAAACACACCAATGAGCTTTGGATCAATGGTGGTGTCCCTTAAGAATGCATTGGCTCAGGCTTTGGTTTCATATTATCCATTTGCTGGCGAGGTGCTGCAAAACTCCATGGGTGAACCGGAGCTTCTTTGTAATAACCGTGGGGTTGATTTTGTTGAGGCGGAGGCTGATATTGACCTTCAGAATCTTAACTTGTACAATCCTGATGAATCCATTGAAGGCAAGCTTGTTCCAAAGAAGCAGCATGGCGTCCTTACTGTTCAGGTACAATTATTTCAGTAGTTGTCATTGCTATAGAATTTCGCTAATATTTGAAAAATATTGCTAAAAATTAAGTTTTTATATAATACGTATACTTCTTTAAAAATCTTAAATCATGGCAATTCCTTTTTCCTTTAACGAAATATATATGACAATCATATTTCATAAATATTAAAAATTATTTATATCAATCAATCATTTATATAAATACCATAGAATAGTAGTCTCTTATCTACAATTATAATTCTCATAAATAATACAGTTAATAAACTATATTTATATTTATAAACAAGATGGAAATAAGAGTACATGAAGTGTGATGCGGTTGATTTTTTTATTCCTGAAAATTTTAATTATTTTACTATAAAAATATTTGAAAAAATACGTAAAACATTTTTGTATACAACAAAAGAAAAAATTAACTACTAAATTGGCATTTGAAAATTTTTTACATTGATAAAAAGAATTTAGATCTTCTAAATTTTGGATTTTTTACTTTAAAGGATAAAATGTGATCTCTCACTATTAAATATTTTTTTTTTATATTTTCTCTTGGTCTCACCTATAAAATAAATAATAAGATATTATACTTTATCTTCTAAATTAAAATTAAAAAATTTAAAAGATCCAAATTCTGACAAAAATATCTTTAAAGAACTTGAAAGACAAAATAGTCTCCCAAAACAATTACATGGCTAATGGAATCAATGACATGACACTAAATCATCTCTTTCTCTCATTTTCTTAGTTAACTAAATAAACATTTGTTAACAGAGACGTGATAAATTAATGTTTAAATATTTTTGTGAAATTTTAAAATTTTTAAGAAATTATCTTGTCTTTTGAATTATTTAATTTAGAGTTGTTTTTGTCGACATAAAAAATTTTTGGATATCAATTTAATAGTTAAGTAAAAAAGAATATTAGTTTGTATAATAAATTAACAATATTTTGTTACATTTGCAACCATCAATTGTCATATAGTTAAATAATATTTTTGAAGATGTAACTATGGGATTTTTAAGAGATGGCATTATTATATCATGAATAAATAGTAGCATAGTAAAAATGTGCAGGCAACACGTTTGAAATGTGGTGGAATAATAGTGGCATGCGCTTTTGATCATCGCATAGCAGATGCATACTCAGCAAACATGTTCCTAGTATCATGGGCCAAGATAGCCCGGCCCATGAAGCCCACTACCGTGGCCACCACCTCGGCACAACCGTGTTTTCGGCGCTCCCTCCTCATCCCTCGACGTCCTCTCTGCATCCAGCCTTCCCTTGACGACATGTATGTCCCCATGAATTCCCTTCCACCACCATCTGAACTCGAACCCAAACCCGAACCCGATAATTTTGACTCACTCATAAGCCGGATATATTACATCACTGCTGATCAACTCTGCCGCATTCAATCACTTGCAAGCTCATCATTAGATCATATCAAGAATCGTACAAAGCTTGAATCTTTCTCCGCGTTCTTGTGGAAGATGGTTGCCATGGCTACATCCTCCACCACCACCACCACCGGTGGCGGAAAAAGGCTTGTTGCCAAGATAGGTGTGGTGGTTGACGGAAGGAAGAGGCTGAGCAACGGTGACAAAAGCAAAGAAGCTACGATGGATAGTTATTTTGGCAATGTTGTTTCCATCCCTTTCGGTGGGAAACCGGTAGAGGAGTTGGTGGAGAAGCCGTTGAGTTGGGTGGCAGAAGAGGTTCACAAGTTTCTGGAAACGGCAGTGACGGAAGAACACTTCCTAGGGCTCATTGATTGGGTGGAAAAGCACCGTCCCTCACCAGTGTTGGCCAGAATTTATTGCGGCAACACAACTGATGTGGGACCCGCTCTTGTGGTGTCTTCTGGTCAAAGATTTCCCGAGTCAGAATTTGACTTTGGTTGGGGAAAACCTGTGTTTGGATCATACCATTTTCCTTGGGGTGGTGATGCTGGATATGTGATGCCAATGCCAAGTCCCAAGAGAAATGGTGATTGGGTGGTGTACATGCACCTTCTCAAACCCCACATACATTTCATTGAGTCTATTGCAAATGATGTCTTTAAGCCCTTCACTTGGGATTACCTCAACAATTAACATTTACTTCATGATTTGTTGCTTAATTAAATTCGCTTTTGATTCTTGTCGTTGCTGGTGTGCTTGTAATATTTAAGAACGGTGGAAATTCAGGTGCAGTCGATACGAGAAGTTGATAACTGAGAGTTGTTAGATGATTTGATTGATTTGACTAAATTTTTATCTAACGACTTTCGACTATCAACTTCGTGAAGTCAACTACACCTGAGTTTTCACTTTTAAGAATATAATAAAAATGTTTTTCATTTATATAAAATTTTGGCATTATTTATTTTTGTAGTGGATGTCATAGTGAAATAAAAGTATCAAAGTCACGATCGTATATTTTTCTCTCCCAAAATAAATTTATAAAAAATTTACGTATAAAAGTTTCTTAAATTAAAGGTGTCAATTTATATATATATAATATTAATAATCTTATATACATTAAAAAATATTTCTCATTAAACTACTTCTGATCTTTTAAAGATTTAATAAGAAATATAATGAAAGATTATATCTAACACATATTTTCATATAAATTCCTTTTTTGGAATTATGTTAATTTTGTATAGATTTTTTTTTATTTTTAGTTTTATGCTAAATTTTCTTTTTGGATTTTAATAAAGATTAAATTTTAGATTTTTAAGTTATAAAAATTTTAATATTTTATTATAAATTATTTTTAAAAAAATTAACCGATAAAAAGACACAAATTATTTAGTAGCTGAACTTGGTGTATATTTTGTATATTTATATGTAATTTGTAGATTTATTGAGAAAACATAAAAGAGAAAAGCTAGATGTAAAGATATTTTAACTAACTCAGCGACATGAAAAAAGAAGAAGAACGTGTTGCTGTTGCTGGGAAAAAATTAAGAGACGACAGAAGAAGAAAAAGAAAAAAGAAAAGAGGAGAATAAGGAGGAAGAAAAAATAAATGATATGTAATAGTGTGTTTCATGCTTTTGTAGTGTTTCATTATTTATACTTGGCAACCAACTTTATTCCAAAATCTCATCCATGGTGTTAAGAATGTTATGAATCACTTAGCAGAAGCTGCATTCATAACCACACAATAGCATGTATATAGTATCTGATAATTAACATATATATATAATTTTCTATATGATTTCCTGGTCACTATTCTCTCTGGGTCCTCCAACATCCTTAGTTTGGAATGCAAATTAATACTCACTAAATGTTTGAAGCCACATGATTCCATGAATTGTTTCACTCTATTTCTATGCTTATGTTTATTAGGTTGTTGTGTTGTTAGTGTCATGCAGAGCACTTTTGTTTTGAGAATAGAATTTAGGAACTCCATACACTCATTTAATCGAATAAGTGAGATACTCATTCGACTAATTTAAATTTATTAACGGTACGATTTAGCTAGCTAGTAATAAGAAGGAATTTGAGAACTAGAAAAATGAAATTGATATTAATTATAAAGAAATTAAAGTTAAACATATCGTTAGAGGACTCTCAATTTAAATTATTATTATTGGAAATATCTTTTGTTTTTTATTTTTTAGAAGTAAATACTAAATTAGTATCCGAAAGATTCTGACGCTAACAAAATAGTACCTAACTAATCTTTGTTATTAATAAAATGATTTTCGAAAGATTTTAAAATTTGACAAAAGTGACCAACTATTAATTGAGTGACCTGGGGTTCAGGTATAGAGTAGGTGACGTGTCAGTTAAAATTTACCCACTTTTAATTTTTATAATTTAAAAAAACTCCGATTTTAATTTTTAAAAAAACCCTAATCCTTTTTTTTTCTAAAACTCTCGTCTCTTTTACTAAATCATTATCATTTTCTAAAACTTTAATCTCCTTTTTTTTCTTCTTTTTCCTCTCAACGATGCCATTTTTGGGAATTAGGTGGTGGTTAACGAAGCTCTGTGGTTGTAGTTGTGGTTGTGGTGGTAGTGGTGGTGGTGGTGGTGGTGGTGGTGATAACGGTAGAGAGGGTGGGATCTGTTGCAGAGGCATCTAATGGAAGACCTTTTGTTCTTGAGACAATGGTTCAGTTTGCGATTGGGAAGGCGTGTGAAGAGGGAAAATGGACGGCGGAGATTCGCTATCCAAGAAAAGGTGTTCGCGTTTGACTTGGAACCTTCAACACCACCAAAGAAGCCGCCAGGGCCTATGACAGAGAAGGTCGTAAGATTCGCGGAAAGAAAGTTAAAGTGAACTTCTCCAAAGAAGATGACAAACACTCCATTCAACAATCTCGCAACATTATTCCAAACCTTCCTCCTCCTCCCATTTGAAGATCGAGTAATCATCCTCCTCTGTATCAATATAGTGATGCCAACAACAACAACAACATGAATAACCAGGCAAGGACTCTGAACCTCAACTTGGAGTTTAGTTACGATCCGAATCATGGAGGAGCCATTGGTGTTGGTGGCGCCATCAACACAGACCCACACTACAAGAAAAATACCCATTTAGCCACACTTTTTTTAAGCTACATTTGAAAAGCGTAGCCTATTCATAGAATAGCCTATCCTATGAATAGGCTACGCTTTTCTCAATGTTACCTTTTTTTTAGAGAAAAGGAAACACAATTCTGGCATCATTTAAAAAATGTAGCCTTAGGTATTATAGAAATCACTTATAAAGCGTAGTCATATGTTGATATCTATGGATACACTTTTTGTACCAAAGAGAACGCTTTTTGAGAGTAGCCTATTTACTAAGTTTTGGGTGCGCTTCAATAGTGATGCCTAAAATATTCACCTATACTTAAATGAATTTTGTTTTCTTTTTAGAAACCCTCCTTCTTCTCCTCCAAAAACACGCGTCTTGCTCAGCTCCTTCTCTGCTTCACGCTGTTTTCACGCCACCACCACTTGCTGTCGCCCTTCTCCTTCGTCTTCTCACCTTCGCTCACCACTCACCATCGCCGCTCCTCATCTTCGTCGCTCACCACTCACCGAGACATTGAAGTTCTCTCTCTCAAAGAAAAATCCTAGCCGCTGCTCTCTTTTTTCAAGCTGTGTCGCCGCCGTCGAATCTGGTCCAGCCGCCGTCCCCGCTCCTACTGCTCCAGCGCTGTCGCAACTTGTCTTTATCATTGCGTTGCGTCGCCTCTGTTCCACTGTCGTTGTCTATTCCAGTTCCGTCGCCTGTACTCCACTGCTCCCTCTCCCTCATCTTGGTTTGAGTTCTGTCCTGCATCTGAGTAAGAATCCCGTCTGTTATTGTTTTTTTCTTGTTTTTATTATGTTATTGCGATTTAATTGTTGGTGTTGTTGCTGTGTAACTTTTAATTGTTCCTGTTAGTGTTGTGAATCTGAATAACAGAGAATGATGACATATTGATTCTAAATCTGAATAGTATTGATTAAGAGAAAAGCAATAATTAGAGGACATGTACTGAAAATTATATGTTAAATCTGAATAGTATTAATTCTTTCTTCCTTTGTTAGAATTTGCTTTTTGATTTTACATTTTGCTTTATGATTTTGTATATTGCTTCATCAGGGTTTATTGATTTTGCTATATTTTGCTGATTGAATCCATATAATTGCCGTAGTTTTTTTTTCCTGGTTAGTTCAGGGCTTAAGATTTTGCACTCTAAATTTAGCGAGTTTAGGCCTTGACATAAATTCAAATTTTGTCAAAATATTCTAATTATTATTTGCACGCAGTTTAATTACAGTTGTCTTGAGATTTAAATTTTGATTCTTGTCCTCAATCATTCCCTGTGTGTTCTTTTAGGACTTATGGTTTATTACATTGCTACAAAGAATTCATTGATGATGCATAGGAAAAAGCTTCATTACAAATCTGAGCATTGATTTTGTGTAACGAGTATTTTAAATTAGTATTTGATAATAAATCTCTCCACATAAGCACACTTAATCAAATTATTAACCTAATTGAGTTATCTGTAGTGATATATAATTGGCAAAGGTTGTATCACTTTTTGGAGAAAATTAATTAAGTTTTATGTTGATTTTTTTATTTTATTTTATGTCCTGACTACATTATAACTTGTGAATTCCATTTCTTTTTTGATATTCAATGTTTTGACAAACTGCCATGGTTTATAATTTATTGATACTTGCCTTTTTTCATGCTTAATCAGTCTGATTTAGAGATATTTTGGAGCTGACTAAGGCTTTTAACATGAAAGAGACGGAGGCAAAGGCACATATATATATATATATATTTAAAATCCATATTACTTTTCTTTAATGCATCACAGCCTTTAATGTATCACCTTGCTCTTTTTATTTTGTTATGCTTCTGTTTTGTGTTGTCTCCTTAATAGTAAAAAGGATTAAGGAGGCTCTATCTTGTGTTTTAGTTAATAGTTTAAGGATTAAGACATGATATTAACTAATGAATATGAATGAATAGTATTATCCTATTGGGCATTTCACCAAAACCTCCTTATTTAGCAGCTAATAGAATCCAATTTATCATGATCTTATTGTGCATTTTACCAAAACCTTATTTTGCAGCTAATAGATTCCAATTCATCATGATTAAATTTCAATATAAAAACCAGGCTGCAGCTAATCCAACCAAAAACACTAACTTCATCTAGTTCTCTTCTTAATCTTAATTAATTTGATGTGATGTTTCCTTATTATATATAGTTCTACGTTCCTAGTAATCTTAGTGGAAAGTAATTAGCTGAAGTTGCTGGTTTTTTGTTGAAAAATGGTAGTTAATTACTACACTCACCTAACTCTCGAAAGGTAAAATATCTATATAAAGGTATTGATGCTTTATTTGAATGTATTGATTTTTGTTTATCTATATAAAGACTTGTTTGAGAAGTGCATGGAGATTGCTCAGAAGTGCCTTGATGATGTACATACATGATGTTGTCCTTGATAGTTATTCAGATGATTGTTACTAAGAAAGTTTAGGAAAATTTTCTTTTGGCATGCATCAACTTCAGCTTGCTTTTTATTTTTGTTATGTCTTTGTTTTGTTAATAGTTTAAGGATCAAGAAAGACATGATATTAATGTATTAACAACTGGTACCTAACATGGAATAAAATAGCAAAACAAAATGGAAGAGTGAATCAAGATGATTTCACTCAATTTACTGATATAGATGAAAGGTAATTCAAGAAAGAAAAGATAAAGGCTGTGATAGTATCCAAATTGTTGTGGTTCTTTTTTTATTTTTATAATTGTGAATTAGTTTAGTCATTTTCACATCTACTACAACAAAAGATAAAGTGATCTGACTTTTTAACTTGCTTCTAACTTTATACCCATGTCAAATGAGAAGCAGCCAAGTATTTCTTTCTACACTCCATGTGATGGAATCTATCTTTCTAGTTAGAACGAGTTCTTATGGATTTTGTGCTGGAGTTGTAGATTTTCTATTCTTGGTATTAGATTTCTTTGTTTTCTCTTTTCAAATAGGATATTGTGAAAAGCTTATTTTTAGTTTTATAATATAACTGTTTAGGATGCAATCATTCTAGTGAAGTTTCTTCTCCGGTTGCTGGGAACTTTCCAGGTTATATGGACTATCAAGTAGGAATAAGACCATAGATCCCTGTTGAGAGAAAATGGGCCCTCGGAATTCAGATGCAGTATTTTACTTGGCTATTTAGTAGTATTTACACAACTGGATTCAGTGATATGTAGTTTCTATTTCGCTTATTTTATTCAATTGATGCCATCAATAAATAATGAATTAATGATGATTTCTTGCTGTTAGAGGAAATAATAATTTTATAAATGTCTGTGATTGTTTAACTGGTTCCAGATCTCTGGTTAGTTTAGTGAATTAGAATTATTGATTAAATGTGTTCCTTATAAAATTCATTGCTTGTTATCTTTATCGTGTTTAGTTGTTGTCATCAGACGATTGACGGGTTATCTGATATGCAATCTCTTAATGCACATTGCTTAGGTTTTTCAATGCGCATATAATTTGGTTTTGTCAAATTCAGAAAAGTTTCTCGTGACATTCTAAATTATTGGTAATGTCCTAACCTACTTCAGCATTTAAGTCTTGACTATTAATTGTAGTACTACACTGAGTTATTAACCTTAATTCTATCACACTCTTCAATGTTGTTGCCGTAACTGTGTCTTTCTTTCTTTGATTTTCACATAATAGTATGTTAATATTGTTTACCTTTGAAGATTGAAACTCTGAGCGATTTCTAATTTTGTTTGTATCACTGCTGCAGGCCATGCAATTGCTGCAGCTGCAATTGTCTTCCCTCCATCAATCAAAATGGAGAAGGAGGAGGAGGAGCTATTTCAGATCAAAGTGCTATAAATGGAGGAGGAGGAGCTGTTTCAGTTGCTCTTGTCTTCAATCAAAATGCTGCCAAGGTAGAGACGACTTCAGAAACTGCTGCATTCTCCCAAAATTCTGCACTTGTTCTTGCCCCAGTTGTCCCAGTGTATGCCCTTGTTACTGTTGTACAAAGTCCTTTTGGAGAAGTGCTTTCTACTGTTTTTGTTGTTAGTATTTCAAATTATATTATATTACTTGCTCAATTTGCAATTCTGATATAGTTAGAGTATAAATAATTATGATTGCTAAAATTTAGTGTTCATTTATTTTAATGCCTTTGTCAAGTTTGTCAATCTTGCTGATTAGTATCTGTCTTTTGCTTCACTCCTTATCATGCTTTCAAATTAAGGAATCAAGTTGTATAGGCTTCTATTTTATTTTCTCTATTTTCAGTTTCTATTTGGTACAAAAGTGCATGGTGTTGCTCTGTATTTGTACAAAATTTGTTTTATGCAATTGATTTTACACTGCCAAGTACCTAGAATTCATGACTTTGATTTAAGAACCCTTGTGGTTTGGTACAAAATGGCACATTTCTTTATGCTAAGTGTCCTTTTATTTTGTTTTCAGATAGATAGCAATGAGTATATTTGGTGGAAGGCTAATGCTAGAAAGACAAAGGAAGAACTAATTGATAGAGAGCCTAAGTTCTTGGATTAGTATATTTCTGTTTAAGAAGGCTTTTGTTGTTAATTGTTTACAATTATATAAACAGCAGCGTATTATAGATGTGCTAAGGAATAACTCTATTCATTTTGTAGAAGCTAATTTAATTTTACCTATTTTTTATTTTAATATAAGATGTATGAATATTTAAAATTATAATCATTCCAATACTTTGGTCTTGGACAGTATCACTTGAAAAACGCACCCTATTTCCAAACGTCAAAAGCGTAGCCCTTGGTACAGAAAAGCGTAGCCTTTGAGAATAAGCAACAGCCGAATAAGAATCACCCCAAAAAGCGTAGTCGTAGCCCAGAAAGCGTAGCCGTAGCCTAAGGCATCATTTTTTTCTACTTTTGGCTACACTTTTCAAGTGTACCTAAATGGGTATTTTTCTTGTAGTGCCATTTGTGAGTTGTGTTGATGAGAATTCTGAGTATGGGTCTGGTTGCTACGAGGTGGAGAAAAAAATGAGAAATGAAAAAGGGGTAGAGTCTTGAGAAGAAGGAGTTGAGTACCAGAGAAGCATCTTTGGTTAGAAGAGTAAGAAGGAGGAAGGTAGAGGCGGCAACGAATGGAAATGAAGAGGATTTTATTGGGAAAAAAGAAGAAAATTGGTGGATGATGATGAGGAAGGGGAAGAGATGAGAATTTCAGAAAAAAGGGGATTAGGATTTTTAGAAAATTAAAATTGGAATGTTTTAAAATTATAAAAATTAAAAGTGAGTAAATTTTGTAATTATTATAATTGTTAACTGACACGTCATCTCTAAACTTTGATTCCAGGTAACTCTACTTACAGTTGGTCGTTTTTGTCAAATTTTAAAATCTTTCGGGAATCATTTTGTCAATAAAAAAGATCAAATACTATTTTGTCAGCATCAAAATCTTTCGAGTACTGATTTAATATTTACCTCTATTTCTTATATATCATCTTTTTTAAGCTTATGTTTAGGGAAAGAAATCTAATATTTATTGCGTGGGACTTATGCAATTGCTATATTATTCCATGGTGGCTACTCTGATAAAGTTGTCAGTTTCATCTTTTTGTAAAGACGTTTTTCTTTTTGTGGTTGTTATTGATTTAAAAGCGTATCACTAAAAGTGTTGCTTAAAGAGAAAGTGTTATCCTTAATCGTTAACTTGGCTCTGATACCAATTTTTCATTTTCGACTTTTCTTTTAATTTCTTTTTCGAAATTTCTACTAAGTCTTCCTATTTTGCTTCGAATAAGTTTATAATTTGTATAGATTCAATTGGTGGTGTTTTATCCAAAGGATTTTGATAAAAGTAATTTGCAACTTCATAATCTAAAGTATTGACCATTTCTACAATTTCTCTTGTATTTGTTATATAATTATTTATTACTAGTCCTTGATGTATATTTATAATCCTAATTTCGTACTTATAGTTTTTTAATTCTGTTCTAATTTCTATCATAATTATAATATTCTTTTTTACATGGATTATTATATATAAAATTTTTTATCTGTTTGTCTTTTTCTTTAATATAATTTCTCAAATCCTCAAGAACTTCTTTTATTTCTACACTTTCTCTTATTTCTAAATATCTTTCTAATTTTTCAATTTCATTCTTCATTTTTTCTTTCAATAGCTTTAATTCTTTTAAATCATAATATAGTTTTCCAGGCATTTATAAATTTCCTAAATTTAATTCCAACTTGTTTATATTTATTCTTATTTCTAACCTTTTTATTATAAGATCATCAATTTCGATATGAAGATGATTTAATTCTTTTTTATACTCTTCTATTTTACTTTTTAATTTTCTCGCTCTTTTCCTTTTTATTTTATTTTCTGATTTTTCAATCTTTTTATGCTTCATAAATAATTCCTAAAAATAGTTTTGTTTAGCATTATTTATTTTAGAATTTCTGCAAACTCTATCATCGATTCATCACTATTTTCTAGAGATTCTATTAATTTTTCTAGCTCTTCAACTTCTCTTTTTAACTTGTTATAGATTATTTTTAGAGCTTCAAATGCTCTTTGATTTATTTCAGAAAACTGCAAATAATTCAAACGATTCTCTCTTTCAAAGAGCTCTTGTTTCTTATCTTGATAAGTTACATATATTTCTTCTTTATTTATTGTCATAATTTAGTATTTAGGGTTTCATTTAATTTTTCGACCTTTTTTGTTAATTCTTTTATTTCAGAGTTTTCTTCTTTAATCTTTAACTTAGATAAACTTAAAGGACTATTGATTTTAGATTCTCTTATTTGAAAATTCGATGAAACCGATTTTTCTGATGGTTTTTTTAATAATAGAACTGGGTTTTCAATAGATTTATATTTTGGTATTTCTGTTTTTACAATTTTCTGAAATAATTCATCGACATAAATTCTTTCTCTATTTTTAAATATTATACTATGATGGCTATTTGTTAAAGCATAATTTATTGCATATGTAATTGAAAATGGTTCATCATCTTGTTCCATTAGATTCTTTCTGTGAAATTTATAAGCCAAACTTATAGATCTTCCAAGATTTTCAGTTGATAAAGGTATAGCATATCCAAGATGGGCATTAAATTTAACATTTACATTTGCCAAATTTCCATGAACAATTCCAATTATTTGATCTATTGGGTCATCAGTAATTCTTTTGTCACAGATTGCTAAACTTATTGGTGAATTAATTCCTTTCATATATGTAGATTTGATTAAGACTTGTATGGTACTAATATGAATCCATCCAATTTTAGATCTTTTTTGTTGATCCTTAATTTTTTCAATCTGTTTACTCAATTCTTCATCATTTATCAAAGCTATTTCAAGTTCTCCATTGGCAGATTTTATCTTTATAGGGGCTTCAAGTTGAATTTTTCCATAGTATATTATATTTTTTCTATTAAAAACTTCTTTTAAAAGACTTTGTTTATTAAAATTTTCATTTGATTTGAGATTTAATTCTGTTTTTAGAACAGCCTGTTTTTCATTATCTAATAAAGCAGTTAATCTATAATAAGCAGATTCTTCCGTTAATTCTAAACTTTCTAAATAATTCATAACTAAAAGACTAGGATGAAGATGTACCTTTCTGGAGAAAAACTTCTTTTATTTAGTATATTTTACATAAGGTGTTTTTATCTCCAGAGGGGAGATTGTAGATACTAACTCCAGAGGGGAGTTTAGAACTATTTTTTCCCTAAGGGAATTCTTTGTCAGACTACAGAATCGCCTTGGCAGCTTCCTCCTTGCTCTTCCTTGCATATGAGTACTCTTAGCCTTCTGCTTTCTGTTTTCTGATGCCTTCTTCAATTGCCTAAGCAACCTATTTATAATAGTTGGGTCTGATGGACAATTTCCATCCTTACCCTTCTTATGACGTCATTGCTTACGTCATTGTTTGTTATCTTGCACCAGCTACATTATTGGTGCTTTATGACCTAAGCGCTTACGTCATTATGCAATAATGTTGAGGGATGCTTCAGATGCACTGTCCTCTTCTTTTATCATGTGGGCTTCAGATGTATTGTCCTCTTCTTTTACCATGTGGGTTGATTCCGTTTCATTATTGCTTTCTTCAGATATTTCTGAGGCACATAGCTGGCACTTGTGGTCTTCTCTATCTTTTATCAAATAGCAGAGATTCCTCTTTATCCCTTCAGGGAGTTTTTCTAAAAGTCCAGATAAGTTGTAGAATGCTGATTCAAATTCTACCAAGAGTCTCATCTCTCTTTCTTCAATTTCATTTCTTTTGCTGGACACGAGCAAAGTATTTCTACTTTTATAATTAATCCTTGTGTGAGATTCCTTTGTTATTTTTTGAGTTCTTTCAAAGACCCTTGCTAATGTGCTGGCTAGTCTTCCTTCATGACTATAAATTGTTAGATCTTGAATTTGATCAATTGGTTGAAAATTTCCTGAGAAGACGGACATGAATATTACTTGGTGTGCTGGAACCAAGCATTCTTCTTCTTCATTAAAAATAGGTTGACTGTTTGTAAATTTTAGGGATACATCCCTTGGATTTACATTGTCAATCATATTTTTAAATCTCTTTACTGCATCAACAAATCCTGCAGGAAACTCACTAATAATTTTTAGATCTTTAAAAATTAAAATTGTATCAATTAATCCATACTGGAAGAACTGATAAGTGTCAGATGGGGAAGCATCTGGAAAGATAACCAGCTTTGTTAGCCGTTCTTTGACAATAGGATAATATCCCAAAATTGCCCTTTTTTCTTCAGTCCAATTCAGGACTATATTAAGGGTTTCTCTGAGATTTGATCTACAGACCCTTTTCTTTTCCTTGATTTCAGCCCTTGTAGGAATGTTTCTTATTATTCCTGTTCTCTGGGTTTGAATTGGAGCTTTATCTGCTCTTTTTAGGGTTTGCTCTGGATGAAGAGTTTCATATTTCCTGAAGGATTTTTTTGCCTCTTCCAGTGTTAAAAATCCTCCTTTATGAATTATCCTTGATTGATGTGTGAATGGTGCTGCTTTTTCCCAGGCATCATATACTCCTTTCATGGGGCCATTATAAATTACATAATATTTTTTATCCTGGGTGAATTTTTTAATAATTTCAGCAATTATTATATTTTCTGAAATTTTTTCTTCACCTGACTTGTCCACCATGCTTAGCTGGCTGAACTCTGATGGTTTCGGTTGTTGTGTTGATTTCATTGCTTGAATGGCCTTCTTGAGAGATTGGATCTGTGTTCTTATTTGCTGACAATGTTTGCATTTTTTGAGCTCTTGCTCATATTTTTGAATTTCTTGATCTAATGCGTTGTAGACGAACTCCATTCTCTTCTTAATGTATCTTTCTAAAACTATTAATAATTTTTGAAGATGATCTTCTCTATCCTGTTTTGTAAAAATTAATATATCATTAATGTAAACTAAAATAAATTCATTTAACTCTTTTAGATTTTCTTCCATAAATCTTTGATAAATACCTAGGGCTTGTTTTAATCCGAATGGTAATACATTCCATTCATAGAGCAACACACTTGTTGATTCTTTTGTTGGGCAAGTAAAAGCAGTTAATTTCTTTGTTTCTTCGTCTAGACGAAGTTGCCAATATCCTGATTTTGCATCAAGAGATGAAAACCAAGTTGCTCCTTTGATTTTTTCTAAAATAGAATCTTTTCTCGAAAGTTTATGAGCATCACCAATAGTTGCTTCATTCATCTTCTTATAATTAATTACCATCCTTCGTTTTTCCCTTTTAATTTCATTATTGTTTTCGACATAAAAGGCTGGAGCCGCATGAGGACTTTTACTTAATCTTATAATTCCTTTTTCCAAAAGATCTTTACATTCTAATGAGAACTCTTCTCTATCTCTTACGGAATAAGGAATTTTATTTGGAACATTTATCTCTTTTGTAGGATCTTTTAATTTAATGCTTACTAATTTTTTATTTGTATTTTTAATATCTAAAGGATTTTCAGCACAAATTTCATCCAAAAGTTCTTCTATCTTTATTTCAAGATTATTTTTTGGAATATTTATCTGAAAGTATAAATTTAAATAACATGTTTCTAATATAGAAAATATTTTAAATTTTAAGATCTTATCTATAGTAGTAGTTGGTATTTTTATACGTTTTGATTTTTGATTTATTGAAGAATCATGTGGAGCTTTTAAAACTATATATGTTAATTCTGGAATGAATGGATGATATAGCTTTAAAAAGTTATTTCCTATGATAAAATCCATTCCAGAATCTAACATATATATAGATGGAACAATGAACCTATAATTTTGAATAAATATTTTAGCCATCTCTGCTTTTTGGTCAATTTTATGTATTGATTTGTCAGCTATTCTAACTCTTAATGGTTTCTTTAATTTTTTCCAATCAAGTTTTATATTTGTACTAGAAAAGCATTGTGTTGCTCCAGTATCTATGAAAGCATTTATAAACTTTTCTGTTATTTTTATAGTAATAAATGTGGCATTATTACTCAGTCTCTGAGTCTATTTCTGAGACATATTAAAAAATATAGTCTAAGTTATCATCAGATTCTTCTAATGGTTCCATGAAACAAGACTTAGCAATTTCTATTTGTTTGGTAAGATCCTTTTTATCCTTCTTTTTTGGACATTCATTTGTATAGTGTCCTTCTTCTTGACAATACCAACACTTACAATTTTCTTTTTTATTTGGGCAATAGTCATTTTTTTGTCTTTTGTTTTTATTGTTATTTTTTTTTCTAAAATACCTCTTTTTTCTCCAGTTTGGATAGTATTTTCTTTTTCTAAATTGATATTTTCTTTTTCTTTGAAAATTTTTATTAAGACCATATTTTTGGGGTATCTCTTTATTATCCTGACAGCAAATTCTAATTATATTTGCAAATCTTTTTTGAGTCACTTCTTGCATACAACGTTCTTTTATTTCCTCTCTTATTGCAGAGGTTGCTCCACCAAAATTATTTTCAATTGTCCCTCTATTTATTTCTCTTATAAATCTTCCCATTATAAATTCATTAGCAGGATATGGAAGTTTTGTTATATACATACTAAGATAATGGTCTTTATCTTCTTCTTTTAATTTATAATAATGTATTCTATATTCACACATATAAGACTCCACATTACATAAATCATATATTTGAATATTAGCTAAATGGTTTTTTGCTTCTTGATATTCTTTATTATAGACTTCTTGTCTATGATCTATAATATTTTTTCCAAAAAATTCTTTATATAGAATCATCATTATATGTAATATCTTATCATAAGCTGTTGTTTTTGTTGCTAATTCTTCTATTATTTGGTTTTCTATTGATGTCATATAATCTCTTACAGTTCCTTTAGTATGAAACCCTATGTAATTCCAAATATCTCTTCCAGACAATTCACTAAGTTTTGGATTAGTAAAGGCTTCTAATAAGAAGGAATTCAACCAGTTCTCGAAAATTTCTTTTTCATTCTTTTTACAGTCTAAATCGAGCATTCTTTCTCCTTCCATTTCCTGGATTTTAGGAACGTATTTTGATGGTATTTTTGTATATTTTGAATCTTTATTTATAAACCCTTTTTTAAAAGCATAATTATCAAAACCTGTTTCCCCATTTAAATTGATTATCCTTAGATGTTCCAGCTTCATTTTTTACTTGTATTGGAATTGCTGGTTCTTCGTCACTTGAATAATCTAGGATGTGTTCTTCATTTTCTATATTTTCTATATTTTCAGAATTTACTAATTCTTCTTCTATTTGAAATCCCTGTTCCATAATATTATTTTCTTGAGCCATTTTTAATTGTTTAAAAAGTATTGTAACTTCTTCTAATTTTTTTTCAATATTCATAATTTCAATGGTGGTTTTACTTTTAATTCTGTTATGTTGATTATATTTTGAAATTTTTCTTCTTTAGGATTCTCTTTTTCCTTATTTCTTTGAAATTTTATGGATACTAATATTTCTTCAAGTATATCTACTATAGAATTTAATTGTGGGTTAAAAGTATGATAAAGATGTGGGTAATCATTTCCATGGTAACATTTTTTAGAAATTCCGTGTGAAATATAAGTTTTTTCAGGTTTTTGGAGTCCTTAAATAAAACTTATAGTAAAATAAAGATTTTGAGAAAAATCATTTTGTATTGATTTTAAGAATTCAGTGTCATTACAGTTAACATTAGTTAAAATCATTAGTTTTTGATCTATTAATTTTGATAATTTAATTATTTCTTCTCTTAAATCTTCTAATTTACTTTTTTCCATTAGGTGCCGTTTTCTTTGTGAAAAATTATGGTTTTAAGTAAAAAGTGTGGTTTTAGAATGTATGGTTTAGGTTTTCTACGTAGATGTCTTTACCATAAAGTTATTTTTGGGATCTTTATTTGAATGGTGGCCTTATTCCATATGTATGTTCCCAATTCTCCGAAGTTAGCTTTATATTTATTATTGACGAAATAATACATTAAATTTTTAAAATGTGAAATTTATAATATTTAATATAACACAGCATTAATATTGAATCTGATGTCATATTAATATACTATAAAATTGTAAGGATTTAATTATATTCAATTTTAGAAACTAATATTATCTTCTTATGTAATTTGTAACTGTAATAACAATAATAGAAAAAGAAAAATAAAATTTTAGAACTTCAAAGAAAATTTTATTTTATTTATTTAGAGGTATAGGCATTGGAATATAATTGACCGAGTTATAGTATACCTTTCTATATAAGTATTGAACGTTTGTTTAGGTGATATGATAATATAATAATAATTATGATAAATATTAAGCTGTAATGAATAGTCAGTACAAAGAATAAAACAGTAATTAGAGAAGCTTCTCATCACTGTACGTACTCCACATGCATGCATATATACGAATCTTATATTATACGTAATTATTATAGTGCTTAAAAAATAGTATTTAACATTAAAAAAATTAAAAATTAATATTTAATTTAAAAATATAAAATAAATTATTTTTAAATAATTAAAATTTATTATAAAAATAAATTAGACAAAAATTAAATATCAAATAATATAATATTAAAATATTAATTAATTTATCTTATTTATATATGTATCTATATCCACTACTACTATCTATATATAACCCAAGCAATCTTGCTAATTTGTTAATCATTAATCAACAATAAATACACAAACCAATACAAAGTTGGCTTGTTAGTGTTGAGTTTTTTACCATTCCCTATCTTGCTATCCAATTCACATAAAATAATGGGTATTGGAAACAAGGAAGAAGGATTCAAAGTAAAAGTAACAAAAGAGAAAGTGGTAGCAGCCATGCTTCCCATGCAAGACCATTGGCTACCACTCTCAAACCTTGACCTTCTTCTTCCACCACTTGATGTTGGTGTTTTCTTTTGCTATGATAATAGTAACAACACAACAACAATGAGCTTTGGATCAATGGTGGGGTTCCTTAAGAATGCATTGTCGATCTGAGGCTTTGGTTTCCTATTATGTATTTGCTGGTGAGGTGGTGCAAAACTCCATGGGTGAACCTGATCAGATTCTTTGCAATAACCGAGGGGTTGATTTTTTTTATTGAGGCTGAGGCTGATGTTGATCTCCACAGTCTTAACCTGTATAACCCTGATGAATCCATTGAAGGCAAGTTTGCTCCAAACAAGAAGCATGGCATCCTTGCTGTTCAGGTATATGTCTATTTTAATTTAGAGAGATTTGATATATATTTTTTTATTCTAAAATATCCTTCATTATTGTATATGTTTATTAAAAAAATTGTTATTTTGAAGAGTTTGATTTAATGTCTTAACAGTGTAAAAAAAAATCAATATAATCAACAAATCAGATTTATATATTTAAATAATTCTTTTAAATAACGAGTTTAATAAAAATTAAATTAATTATTTGTATTGATTTGATAAGACAGTACTATTAAAAAAATTACTTTTAGCGACTAATTGTAAGACCAAATCTTTGAAAAGTCTTATTATGATCAAGTCTCAAATCATATAGTTATTTATAGCCTTAATTTCAGAGATTATTTTATTAAGGATAATTAAGGCAAGTTTTGATTTATTGAACTTGAGATAAGTTATGATTATTATCCAATTTTATAATTATTGGATTATTTTCTATATTCAAATTATAAAGTTGGTAGTTGTGAAATAATAAGGATTTCTATATGATTTGGATTAAATAATTAATATTTTAAATATTAATACTGCTATTTTGGAAAATAGAGAAATTAACTATATTATTTCTAATTTTTAGATTTGGGTATTTTATTGAAAATAATTTGTGAAATTGGTGAGCAAATAGTATTTTCTATATATAATTAGTGTTGGATTTAATTTAGGTTTCAATTACTATATTATTCCCAATTTTAAGTGAAATTACCAATTTACCCCTAACCCTAATTTCACTCAACACCTTAACCTCTCTAGCCCTAGCAGCCGCCACTGAAACCCTCTCCCAAAAACCCAGTAGCAGCCGTGGCACACAAACACGGTTTTTCCCTTTTCCCATGGAAGAAACGAAACAAAATCAAGAGAAAGGGAATAGCGTGCGACAGGGAGAAGGAAGAGAGGAGAGAGAGAGAGACGCCGTCATCCTCGTCGCCGGAACCGCAAGGAGCGTCGCCGCCGAGCCCGTCACCGTGTCGTTGTCTTCAGCGACGCCAGCTGAAGAGAGATGCGATGGAGAGAGAGAAAGGGCCCGCGGAAGAGAAGCGTCGCCGTTCCCTGAGGCCGCACCGTCGTCGCTGTCCATGGTGACCTACGAGCCGAGAGTGCGAGCGCGGGTGGAGGGCGGCACTGTTGTTGCCGCCGTTTCTCCCAACGGCGCTGCTATCACCGCCGTGAATCGCGATCCGGAGAGGGAGGAGATGCGAGCCATGGCCGGAGGGGAGAAGACGCCATATCTGGAAGCCGCCGTCGTCCTCTCTGCGCCACCGTCGTCCTTGCCACAGGGTCAGCCGCTGTCATGTATGGCAGAGCCAGAAAGAGAGAGTTCAGGAGCAGAGCAAGAAAGAGAGAGATTTTAGGCTGGGCTGGGAGTCCAACCATCGTGTCCAGCTGCCGTTTGTGTCGCCGGTGCCGCCTCCGCCGGAGCTATCACCATCAGAAAGGGGTTCAGGCCGCCGCAGGTGTCGCTGCCGGAGAAGTGGTTGTGGCTGCCGGAGCCACACCGGAGCTTCTGGCCGTTTCTGCCACTTGAGACCCCGCTGCCGTCGACGGAAAATGCCTCTGCCGCCGTCGAGATCCAATGCCGGTAAGGGTTTTATTTGGGGTTTCTGTCCTTTTTGAATTCCGAGGTTACTATGGTCACTGCCTGTTGGTTTCAGTCATCGTGATTGGAATTTGTCGTCGCTGCCGCTTGAGGTGGCTGTCGGACTACCGCCGAGCCGGTTCGGAGACCGCTGCTGTGTCGGTTCAGCCGTTCCTCCTTCGGTTCGGTAAGCGTTTTCGATTTGAAAGTCCTTTATTTACTGTTTTGTTATCATACGCTGAGGTTGTGGCATTAATCACTATACGATTGAGTTTCGGTTGTTGTATGTTGCGATTTGAGTTGTTGAGACTGTTGCGAAAGTGGCTTGGAACCGAAGTTTTGGCTGCCGGGATTTCGATTGTTGATCTCGGGCTGAGGCGGAAAGGATTCTGTGACGCGTTTGGATTATGGAATTGTGTTTTGAGGTAGGGGCGCTTTCCAAAAACTATGTTTTATGTATTGGAATTATTACATATGGATACTGATATGAGACAATTGGTATTTGGTGATTGTATCTGCCTTGTGTGTTATTTGATGGTCTCGAATGGTTAAGGATGCTTGTTTGGCTGAATTGTTGTGCGGCTTGTGAAATATAATGTTTTGATGTTGATTCTTTAAAGATTTGAAATCTGAGTTTGATTCGTTGAGGATTGATTTGAATTGAGTTAATTATCTTGATAATGTGAAAAGTCGAACACACTTTTGAAATCAGCCTGGTTTACTTTAATTGACTTGGTTTTGGACAAATGATTTGTTATTGAGCCGTTTCTTTAAAGCTTTAGAAATGAGTTAAATCGGTTGATATTGAGTTGATTTCTGAAATGGTTTCCCTGAGATATGCCACTGAGGCGACTGTTAGATTTAGCTTGCTTTTGAATTGATTTCTGGTTTTGAACTGTTTAAAAGGAATGAGAAACGGTTTAGTTGGAACCCGAAACGGGTGGCAAAAGTCCAAGTTTTAGGGGAGGTGCTGCCGAAATTTCTATAAAATCCGAATCTTTATTGAAATGTTGTTTGGAGAATGATGAGTTAAAGACTTCTACTATTTTATTTGAATTATCAAAAAAAGGATGATTCATACTTTTGAAATGAATTATTAAAGAGGGAATTGTGATTTAGTCTTGCTTCTTAAGAAAGGCATTGTATCTCTCTCAAGAGAAAGTTATTTAGATGAAACTTGTGTTTTAAATCTATTTGAATGTGAAAAGGGTTTATACCTTTGAATTTGACTTGGGGGTTTCAATTAAAGAGTTTTAATGATTTTGAAAAGACCTGACTGTCTATTGACAAGTTTCATTTTTAAATGTTTTGAGAAAGGTTTTAAGTACTCTTTGAATTCTGAACTTTTGCAAGACTAAAACAATTTTGAACAGTTGAAATGCTTTAGAATTTATCATGGGGGTTGAAGCTGGTTTTGCCTAGGTAAAGGAAACGGCTTTGAAAGAAGTAAATGATTACGTGACTCGGTTTGGCTTAGATCCTATTTTATTACTCAAGTCGGAAAGCCAATGTTTTAATGATTTTAAATGAATTTGGAGAAATGAGTTATGTTATTCTCCCCTAAAGACTTGGGACTCTGCCGAGAAACTTTTGTTATAAAATTCCATTGTTGGATGGGTGATTTTGAATATCTCAAAGAGGCTTTTAACTTGCCATGATTATGGAAGTTTTGGAAAGAGGATGCCGAGAGTGGCATTGTTTTGAAAGGAGAATTTACCTTGAGTAAAATTGGCTTATGAGCATGAGATGGTTTGAGAAATGAGATCTTTAAAGCCAAGGCTGAAAAGAGTTGAAACTTGATTTCAAAGTGAAATGAGTTGAGAAAATTATTTATGGCTTAAATGCCGATTTCATGAATTTGATGATTTTGAATGTGGAAGTGCTGTTTTGTTGAGAGCCGGAATGGCTGTGTATGTTTATACATATTGATTGGTTCTGGATTGAACCGTGAGCCGAAATGGCTGTGTATGATATGAATATTGGCTGGTTCTGGAATGAACCGTGAGCCGGATGGCTGAGATGGATGTTGATCCATGGATGAGATTGATTGCATGTTTATGCTGAATCATTGATAAATGTGAATGTTGCACTTCCACTATCTGAGATACGAGTTTCCCTGGGTAGTAGCAGTGGCTAGCCACCACGTGCTCCAGGTTGAGACTTGATACTCTGTTGACCCTATGTCGTAAGTGTGGCCGGGCACTGTGAAAGCCTCGGATGAGCTCGCCCCCGTAAATATTCACCAGTGAGGATGATGGATATGGATCATGATTATGATCAAGTTTATGATGAGTATAACTCGAGTTGGGGATGCGCGACAGAGGGACAGTCCAATAGTTAGCTACCAGGACTTGTCGGGTTGGCTCTATAACCGACAGATGATATCATCAGCCACTAGGGACAGGCATTCATCATATGCATCTATGTGACATTGCTTGGGTGTGCATATTGTACTTGGCTTACCTTTGTGATTAATTGCTAATTGTCCTACTTGCAATAACTGTTTGTTTGTGCCTGCATCTTCCTATTTGTGTTTGCATCTGGGACTCTGTTGGATTGTGGTGATTGGTTGTTGGTTGGATTGTTTGGGCCTAGGGCCGTGGTTGGAATGAGATGAACTGATGGTTGATTTCGGTTTTGTGTTTCTGGTTTGGAATAAAATTATGAAAGGCTATTTTGGTTCCGCATAGATAAACCATTTTGAAAGGCTTTTGATTTTTTGAGAATTGAACGGTTCTTCTTTCCGAAAAGATTTCCGACTTTACTTTTATTGGAAACTGTTGTTTTTTAAAAGAGGCATAAGACGGTTATTAATCACTGGTGCGGTTATCTTCACGTATCCTATTACAGTAATTCCCAAAAACCCTCTAGTGAGAACCATTTCGAGGATGATGTTCTCACCCCCTACATTTTTTCCCTTTCAGGATATGGGCGCAGAAGTCACGAAGAGTTTATTTAGTTATTGATATGTTCTGTATTGATGTAGATTATTTATTGTACCCTCGCCTTTATCTTGATATATTCTGTGAGAGGGATAGGGATTGTATTGGTTAATGCTTGTAAATATGTTTGTATATATATATATATATATATATAGGATGAAAGTATTTTTGGGAGCGATGTTGCGGTTTAAAGTTTTAAACAGGCTCATATTTTAGTAATAAATAGTATAAGTGTTGTCGTAATGTCCGAGCTATCAGAGTAGCGCAGCCGGAAGCGTGAGCTTTGGTAGTTAGGGTGTTACATTATGGTATCAGAACAGTTCTTCCTGTAGAGCCTGAGGAATGGACTGACTATGCTTCAGTTGCATGCTCTGAGCGTTTGTCATGTAATAGGTCTTGTCGAATGACGAGAATTAGAGCTTTATGCACATGACGATCTATTGATTAACGCTGTTAGTCTTGCATTGCATAATTCTTGGTATTAAGTTTGGCCAGCTTAATACTAGTAAATTATGTATATGGAAGCACTGATAGGTTATCATAGATGATATATGAGTTTCGAGTAAAGCGAATCGCGAGTTTTGGGAACGTTAGAAACTATTTCTCGAGGCTATTCAGTTGTGTGTCTTGAATTCTGTTCGAGTCGACCTGCTCCTTCATGTCCTAATTTGAAGTTCTTGTTTGTTAATCCTCTTGAAAAGTAGCTTGCGTTTTCAACTCTATTTCTCTATTCATATGCATTCTTGTTTGATTTTAAGTGCCTATGCTTGGTTGAAATCCTTGTTGTATCTACCTTTCTCTGTTTGAGTTCTTTTTTATTCACGTGTTCCTTAATATAGCTTTGAACTTGTCTTAATGTGTTGTGCCTTTTAACTCTGGGTTTTGAGTCCACTCTGAGAAATTGTTGATTCAGTTTTTCTCTTATTTGACAGTGATTACAGCTAAATTTGAGATTTTTATGAAAATTGCTGTTGAATAGATGTATACTTATCTATATGTGAAATTTTGAAGATTTCTTACATAGTTTAACAACCACTTATTTTTGATACCTCGCCTGTACTTTTACTGGCTTATGGAACTGCACTTGCTTTAAATTGACTTTCCAGTAATTCTATTATAGCTCCAATGTACATCTTCATTTGATTATGTATTTGGGTATTTTCAGAATTCCGGAAAGAAAGGATTTTTCGCTTTTGTTCCGGTTGGGTTTCATTTGACAAACTTTACTTAATTCATTTTGATTTGAGTTTGATTTAGCATACTAATGGGTTATGCCATTGTTGTTCTTTTGAAAATGTTGGATTCATAGCTTTATTCTTATGAACGGAATCGTTCCTTCTTAAGCTTTTCATCTCTATGAACGTCATACGTGATTCTGTTCTTAACTAACCTTTTACATCTTGTGAATATTACCATTGATCTTAGTTTGTCCTTTCTCTGGTGAATCTTTCTTATATGAGTCAGTTTGATTCGTTTCAAAATAGTGCATTGTTTATCTTCTCATTGCCTCTACCAGAGTTTTTAGTCAAAGATTTATCCTTGAGAAGTTACTAATGATTGAGTTGTCTTTTCCTATGACTTTTGTATTCTTTTGGATCAATTTAAAACTTGTTTGATGTTTCATGTTTAGTGGATCTTGTTTGAACTACTTTGATTTAAGATCCTTTCTTCTATGGCTTGTCTATTTTTAAGTATATCCTAATATTCTTGAATATCCTTTTGAAATGGTGATTTCAAGTATACTTTTGGATTCTTGTTTTGAACTTTTAAAGAAGTTTTGAATTCTCTTTGAAGAGATATTAAACGGAATTTATTTTCTGTTGCTTGATTGAGACTGAAAACCATTGTCCAATTTTGACGAAATTAATTTAAAGTTGGCATACGCTATTTTAAATGAGGTTTTGGAGAACTTCCTTGTTTAGTGGAAATTGGTTCGTTTGTAATGCACCACTTATTTCCTTTACCAAATTGTAAGCAAATTTTTGTCTCGGAGTTTCTTTTTTAAAAGAGTTTAACTTCCTCTTTCACTCTTGCTATGAATGTTATACACGCTTGTTTGAATATGAACTTTGGGAATTTTTGAACAAGCATTTGATCACTTTCGAGTTTTTATGAACTGCTTTTGGTTACGTTGTGCACCTAACTATCCTTCTAAAATATTTGAGAAAATATTTTAGCTCTTCGCCAAACTTGTGCGTATTTTGTTTTTAAAACTCTACGTGATCTACTTCAACATGAAATTGTATTGAGGTAAAGCCACATTTATACTTTTGCTACTCTCTTGAAGAATGTTTGTTGCTCAACTTTTCTTCTAGACTGCAAAGTGGTTTTTCGCAAGTTTTCGACTCTTTCATGAACAATATATTCGAAAGTATTTGTAATCGTGCTCTTGAGTTCTGTGAGCTTTGTCTTGGGTTTGAGATATTCCTTTCTGTAACCCTCCTACTTCTTCGACTTAACTTGAATTTGTTTCGAACTAAGGCGCTGGTTCTCTTCTTATTAGTCCTATTGAATTTCTCGGATCCAAGGGTTATCTTTGGAGTGGTCAATTGGTTTATTTCTAGCAAACTTCTTTGCTTGAACATCCTTGTTTATTTGGAATTGGGTATATTCTTTCAAATCTATGAGTATTGTCCTTGACAATTGTCTCTCTGTTCTAAATTTGGTATCCTTCTGAGCAGACTCGAGAAGTGTTTTGATATCACGTGCGTGTTGTAGACGTAGTAACGCGATACGTGAGTTCTTTAAGACGTGATGTGTATACGGAAGTTGAAGCGGTAGGTGTGCAACGTATGAGTTGTGGGCGTTTTGTTCCTTGCGAACGGGTTTGTGGTTGTCAGGCTAATGATTGAATTTGGGGTTTGTAAAGTGCTTGATGGAGTTGGAAAGTTGAAACTTTGAGGTTGATATGAGATTAGTGTGCGGAGGTTAAGCACGTCGTTTTAACTCCATCCTGTTTTATAGCCTTTGATACCTTGCCCTTCTATCATATGATTGACCCATGTTATCTTTTGCATTGAGCCTATCTTGTAACGTTTGCTTTGCAATCACACTCCTACCTTTACATCCTTATGCTTATGACAATCAAAGTATTTGAAAATCGTATATATGATTATATTTTGAGATATTTTGCTTCTTCCTTGAATGTGTTCAAGGGTGAACTGTTATGGAATTTCTTTCATTTTGTATCAATTTTCGAGGGCGAAAATTTTTATAAGGTGGGTAGAATGTAAGACCCAGAATCTTTGAAAAGTCTTATTATGATCAAGTCTCAAATCATATAGTTATTTATAGCCTTAATTTCAGAGATTATTTTATTAAGGATAATTAAGGCAAGTTTTGATTTATTGAACTTGAGATAAGTTATGATTATTATCCAATTTTATAATTATTGGATTATTTTCTATATTCAAATTATAAAGTTAGAAGTTGTGAAATAATAAGGATTTCTATATGATTTGGATTAAATAATTAATATTTTAAATATTAATACTGCTATTTTGGAAAATAGAGAAATTAACTATATTATTTCTAATTTTTAGATTTGGGTATTTTATTGAAAATAATTTGTGAAATTGGTGAGCAAATAGTACTTTCTATATATAATTAGTGTTGGATTTAATTTGGGTTTCAATTACTATATTATTCCCAATTTTAAGTGAAATTACCAATTTACCCCTAACCCTAATTTCACTCAACACCTTAACCTCTCTAGCCCTAGCAGCCGCCACTGAAACCCTCTCCCAAAAACCCAGTAGCAGCCGTGGCACACAAACACGGTTTCCCCCTTTTTCCATGGAAGAAACGAAACAAAATCAAGAGAGAGGGAATAGCGTGCGACAGGGAGAAGGAAGAGAGGAGAGAGAGAGAGACGCCGTCATCCTCGTCGCTGGAACCGCAAGGAGCGTCGCCGCCGAGCCCGTCACCGTGTCGTTGTCTTCATCGACGCCAGCTGAAGAGAGATACGACGGAGAGAGAGAAAGGGCCCGCGGAAGAGAAGCGTCGCCGTTCCCTGAGGCCGCACCGTCGTCGCTGTCCATGGTGACCCACGAGCCGAGAGTGCGAGCGCGGGTGGAGGGCGGCACTGTTGTTGCCGCCGTTTCTCCCAACGGCGCTGCTATCACCGCCGTGAATCGCGATCCGGAGAGGGAGGAGATGCGAGCCATGGCCGGAGGGGAGAAGACGCCATATCTGGAAGCCGCCGTCGTCCTCTCTGCGCCACCGTCGTCCTTGCCACAGGGTCAGCCGCTGTCATGTATGGCAGAGCCAGAAAGAGAGAGTTCAGGAGCAGAGCAAGAAAGAGAGAGATTTTAGGCTGGGCTGGGAGTCCAACCACCCGTGTCCAGCCGCCGTTTGTGTCGCCGGTGCCGCCTCCGCCGGAGCTGTCGCCATCAGAAAGGGGTTCAAGCCGCCGCAGGTGTCGCTGCTAGAGAAGTGGTTGTGGCTGCCGGAGCCACACCAGAGCTTCTGGCCGTTTCTGCCACTTGAGACCCCGCTGCCGTCGCCGGAAAACGCCTCTGCCGCCGTCGAGATCCAATGCCGGTAAGGGTTTTATTTGGGGTTTCTGTCCTTTTTGAATTCCGAGGTTACTATGGTCACTGCCTGTTGGTTTCAGTCATCGTGATTGGAATTTGTTGCCGCTGCCGCTTGAGGTGGCTGCCGGGCTACCGTCGAGCCGGTTCGGAGACCGCTGCTGTGTCGGTTCAGCCGTTCCTCCTTTGGTTCGGTAAGCGTTTTCGATTTGAAAGTCCTTTAGTTACTGTTCTGTTATCATACGCTGAGGTTGTGGCATTAATCGCTATACGATTGAGTTTCGGTTGTTGTATGTTGCGATTAGAGTTGTTGAGACTGTTGCGAAAGTGGCTTGGAACTGAGGTTTTGGCTGTCGGGATTTCGATTGTTGATCTCGGGCTAAGGCGGAAAGGATTCTGTGACGCGTTTGGATTATGGAATTGCGTTTTGAGGTAGGGGCGCTTTCCAAAAACTATGTTTTATGTATTGGAATTATTACATATGGATACTGATATGAGACAATTGGTATTTGGTGATTGTATCTGCCTTGTGTGTTATTTGATTGTCTCGAATGGTTAAGGATGCTTGTTTGGCTGAATTGTTGTGCGGCTTGTGAAATATAATGTTTTGATGTTGATTCTTTAAAGATTTGAAATCTGAGTTTGATCCGTTGAGGATTGATTTGAATTGAGTTAATTATCTTGATAATGTGAAAAGTCGAACGCACTTTTGAAATCAGCCTGGTTTACTTTAATTGACTTGGTTTTGGACAAATGATTTGTTATTGAGCCGTTTCTTTAAAGCTTTAGAAATGAGTTAAATCGGTTGATATTGAGTTGATTTCTGAAATGGTTTCCTTGAGATATGCCACTGAGGCGACTGTTGGATTTAGCTTGCTTTTGAATTGATTTCTGGTTTTGAATTGTTGAAAAGGAATGAGAAACGGTTTAGTTGGGACCCGAAACGGGTGGCAAAAGTCCAAGTTTTAGGGGAGGTGCTGCCGAAATTTCTATAAAATCCGAGTCTTTATTGAAATGTTGTTTGGAGAATGATGAGTTAAAGACTTCTACTATTTTATTTGAATTATCAAGAAAAGGATGATTCATACTTTTGAAATGAATTATTAAAAAGGGAATTGTGATTTAGTCTTGCTTCTTAAGAAAGGCATTGTATCTCTCTCAGGAGAAAGTTATTTAGATGAAACTTGTGTTTTAAAGCTATTTGAATGTGAAAAGGGTTTATACCTTTGAATTTGACTTAGGGGTTTCAATTAAAGAGTTTTAATGATTTTGAAAAGACCTGACTGTCTATTGACAAGTTTCATTTTTAAATGTTTTGAGAAAGGTTTTAAGTACTCTTTGAATTCTGAACTTTTGCAAGACTAAAACAATTTTGAACAGTTGAAATGCTTTAGAATTTATCATGGGGGTTGAAGCTGGTTTTGCCTAGGTAAAGGAAACGGCTTTGAAAGAAGTAAATGATTACGTGACTCGGTTTGGCTTAGATCCTATTTTATTACTCAAGTCGGAAAGCCAATGTTTTAATGATTTTAAATGAATTTGGAGAAATGAGTTATGTTATTCTCCCCTAAAGACTTGGGACTCTGCCGAGAAACTTTTGTTATAAAATTCCATTGTTGGATGGGTGATTTTGAATATCTCAAAGAGGCTTTTAACTTGCCATGATTATGGAAGTTTTGGAAAGAGGATGCCGAGAGTGGCATTGTTTTGAAAGGAGAATTTACCTTGAGTAAAAGTGGCTTATGAGCCTGAGATGATTTGAGAAATGAGATCTTTAAAGCCAAGGCTGAAAAGAGTTGAAACTTGATTTCAAAGTGAAATGAGTTGAGAAATTGATTTATGGCTTAAATGCCGATTTCATGAATTTGATGATTTTGAATGTGGAAGTGCTGTTTTGTTGAGAGCCAGAATGGCTGTGTATGTTTATACATATTGATTGGTTCTGGATTGAACCGTGAGCCGGAATGGCTGTGTATGATATGAATATTGGCTGGTTCTGGAATGAACCGTGAGCCGGATGGCTGAGATGGATGTTGATCCATGGATGAGATTGATTGCATGTTTATGCTGAATCATTGATAAATGTGAATGTTGCACTTCCACTATCTGAGATACGAGTTTCCCTGGGTAGTAGCAGTGGCTAGCCACCACGTGCTCCAGGTTGAGACTTGATACTCTGTTGACCCTATGTCGTAAGTATGGCCGGGCATTGTGAAAGCCCCGGATGAGCTCGCCCCCGTAAATATTCACCAGTGAGGGTGATGGATATGGATCATGATTATGATCAAGTTTATGATGAGTATAACTCGAGTTGGGGATGCGCGACAGAGGGACAGTCCAATAGTTAGCTACCAGGACTTGTCGGGTTGGCTCTATAACCGACAGATGATATCATCAGCCACTAGGGACAGGCATTCATCATATGCATCTATGTGACATTGCTTGGGTGTGCATATTGTACTTGGCTTGCCTTTGTGATTAATTGCTAATTGTCCTACTTGCAATAATTGTTTATTTGTGCCTGCATCTTCCTATTTGTGTTTGCATCTGGGACTTTGTTGGATTGTGGTGATTGGTTGTTAGTTGGATTGTTTGGGCCTAGGGCCGTGGTTGGAATGAGATGAACTGATGGTTGATTTCGGTTTTGTGTTTCTGGTTTGGAATAAAATTATGAAAGGCTATTTTGGTTCCGCATAGATAAACCGTTTTGAAAGGCTTTTGAGTTTTTGAGAATTGAACGGTTCTTCTTTCCGAAAAGATTTCCGACTTTACTTTTATTGGAAACTGTTGTTTTTGAAAAGAGGCATAAGACGGTTATTAATCACTGGTGCGGTTATCTTCATGTATCCTATTATAGTAATTCCCAAAAACCCTCTACTGAGAACCCTTTCGAGGATGATGTTCTCACCCCCCTACATTTTTCCCCTTTCAGGATATGGGCGCAGAAGTCACGAAGAGTTTATTTAGTTATTGATATGTTCTGTATTGATGTAGATTATTTATTGTAACCTCGCCTTTATCTTGATATATTCTGTGAGAGGGATAGGGATTGTATTGGTTAATGCTTGTAAATATATATATATATATATATATATATATATATATATATATATATATATGGATGTACTCTTTATGAGTTTTGTAAGTTGTATGGTATCTATGGATGTATGTTATCGGATGAAAGTATTTTTGGGAGCGTTGTTGCGGTTTAAAGTTTTAAACAGGCTCATATTTTAGTAATAAATAGTATAAGTGTTGTCGTAATGTCTGAGCTATCAGAGTAGCGCAGCCGGAAGCGTGAGCTTTGGTAGTTAGGGTGTTACACTAATTATTTTACTTTTAACGATAATAAAAATAATGGCTAATATATTTACTGACAATTAAATATTAACCGTCTTATATTTTGTTGCTAAAAATTTTTAGTAGCAATTATATAAGTACTATTTAAACTAAAGAAAAATATAAATTTTCAATTTAACCATGGATTTTACGGAACAAAAAATTTCCATTTGATCCTATATATATCTAAGAATATTTTAGCTTGCTATATTATTTTTATATGAAAAATGTAACACCCTAATTACCTTAAGTCTTACCTCATGCCGTAAAGTAAAGGTTAATCAGAGGTCACGACAATTTTAAGACTTATACATTAATATATATAGAAAGAAATAGTAATTTTAGAAGCCCGACGAAAAAATAGTGTTCAAATATAGAGTTTCAAAAGTGCAAAACATTCACACGAAACTCCTCTACTCGAGGCACAAGATATAGATACAAGATATCAAGAGTTATATATCATAAAGTACTAGTCGCAATCCGTGGACACTACAAAAAAACTGGTTTAAAAAAACATGTTTATTAGGGCGGTTATTTATAATTGCCATAATTTTCTTTATTTTCGGCGGTACATGTTGGTGTCGTAACTTCCTTTTCGAATATGGCAGGCTTTGTGATTTCGGCAGTTAGAACCGCCGATATATTCTTTTATTAATTAAAGAAAAACTTAGTTTAAGCAAATCTAGCTTAGCAAGTAGAGTGCACAAGAGTGAGTTTTCTCCTGCGGTGATGCCTCTTCAGAGTTCAAAGCTTCGATTGCGATCTGCGTTCTCACTTCTAGGTTTGTATACAAAATTCTTATTTCTCTTCTTCTTCTCTGGAATGCGTTAATTACCTCTTCTCTCTCTCTCTCTCCTTCTCTCTCTCTCTGAGTAATGCGTCTTCTTCTCCAAGATTTTTAGATCAGTTGCGGCATGGAAGCCCGACGCAGAGGTTTTAGATCGAATGCTCCATATGGAAGAGTGATTAGTGTTGCTGCGTACGAGAAAGTATGAGTGATGTGAATGATGAACCCTAATCTCTTGTCGCCCTTCATCTTCCGCAGCTATCGTTCATCTCGTCGTTGTTTCTCATCCCCTCGCGCCACCAAATTAGATCTGCCAAAATTTTTTACGGCCTCTTTGATTGGGAATTCATCGTGAAATGGTTCTGCACTTTGATTTCTCTGCTTCTTTTCTTCCTTCTTAATACATTTCATTGATTGTAATTATGCAGATTTCGATTTTTAATTTTGCAGTTTATCTCCTTTTATTTTTCAGCAAATTGTTAATTAAACAATCAAGGAATCGGATTAATGTGATAAGGAGAAAGAGAAATTCAACAAAGAAGTTTCTTAAGCAAGACACCATTGATCTGCTTGCGAATCATTTACAGATTGCTTACAATAGAGTAATTGATTTATTTTTTCTGCTTTTGTTTCATGAAATTTAGAAAACCTGTATACATAAACTAGCGGTTTTATTCTTTAATTGTAATTACTTTTGCATACAATTAGTAACATCAGTGAATAAATTTCAGCATTCTCTTACTCTCTCTTTTTGGAATTCGAATTATAGATAACTGACTTTGGTTATGGCGACTAATATTCTTGAAATTAGATGTATGTGGCTTTTTCTCTCTGATGGATTACCTATTTGTGTCTTCCGTTACAAAAAAGACATGTCTAACTCTCATCTTTACCAAAGATACAACTTGAAATAGAAATTATTGATCATTGTCTTAGGTTCTATCTAAAGACTTCACAAATTTGGAAAAGCCATGGATCTAATTTATTTTTCTTAGATAGCAATTTAAATTTCAGAAAAAAGCCTTCAAACAGCTTAAGGATTATGATTTTCTTTTTCCAGCTGAAATTTGATGGGTTTAGAAGGATCAAAACAATGAAGTTTTGAATGCAAGTGAACCTTGGAGCAAGAAAAAGGTGGTTTATCTTATTTGACACTCAGATCGTTATTTTTTTTTCAATTTCAAATTACTTAAAGGAATTTAAGTGCATGGCAACTTCCACCTTCAAATATATCCTCAGTGAATCGTGATGCAAGCTTCAGGGATAGGAACAATTTTGGAGGTTTTGGGTGTTTGATTCTAGATAATCTAGCTAATTGGTTACTCGGTTGCTCAGACCCCATTCCTAAAAATAATATCCTTAGATGTGAGTTTTTGCTATTTGACCCCCTTTTTTCCCCAAGAAAAATTAAACAAAAAAGAACTTATTTGGTCCATGGAGTTGTTCCATTAAATTTTATTAAATAAAAATTTAGAGGAACAAAATTTAGTAGCAATGTACTTGGCCCAAGGGATGTTTGAGTTGATAGAATATTTATTTGTTAAAACATTCAAGTTTTTTAATTGAAGAAGTAAAAAAGAATAGCAGAAGACTATACCAAATCTGCTTGAATTTTTTTTTGGATCAGCAAAGAAGATAGTTTGGTATTAAATTCAAGCTTAGTTAAAGGCAAACTAAATATATTAAGTTCTTAAGATACAGTTCCTTGCTTGTTTAAATATGAAATATTTGCATTTTATCTGCAGCTTTCTTCCTTAGCAAGTGAGAACAAATTTTTGGCAGTAAAGCTAAAGCAGGCGGCAAATGGTATTTTTCCAGAATCTAATGCTTCGTCGATGAATGACTATGAGGTGAGTACTTCAGACTTTTTTGAACTTGTTTCTTATTTGTTCATTACCTCTAAGGGGGATATGTCATATGTTGAATAACCTTTTATAATTACAAGTGTCTTATATGTGAAATTTGATCAATATATTTTGAAGTGAAAATTGTTTCCTCTAGATATTGCCGCAAGTCATTTTCGCTTGCCATAAAATTTCATTCTAATGGAAAGAAAAACTCCTGAATATTTGATGCCAAATGTTACTAGGTCTACTTTTTTAGTCCCCTTTCAATGTTTCCAATTACTGTTATATACTATTGTTACTATATATATCGAATAAAAAAAATAACATTGATCTTGTTATCATTATTGTGAACTCAATTTTTTATGTTCATAGCAATTTAAGATGTGAGCATTGAGAATTTGAGCTAAAAGAATTTAAAAATTTTCGAAGTACAATAATCTCAAGAACCTAGAAAAAGTTGCCTAAATTTATTTGAGTATTCTCTTTATAGAAATGCTATGGATTCCTTCACTTTATTTGTAAAAGTTGCCTAAATTTATTTGTTTTTACACTGCTTGCGATAGCAGGATCTTTACTTGGTGATTAATATGAATGAAGGCCAGGAAGCTTCTGGATGAGAGTATAGGGAGGTTAATAAAAAGAAGAAAAGAAAGTGGAGAGCTTGGTGGAGGGTTATTGGGAGAATTGCTGGAAGCAAAAGGAAAATACCAACTCTCTGATTCTCAGGTTTCTTATAATCTCATTGGTGTTATCTGCCACTGCACATGACACCACTGCAACTGCTCTTTACGAGAAACGTTGAGAAGTGCAAGCATACTATCATTCACATTCAGAGAAGTAGTGGAAGATGTGGAGCTTCAAGATTACTACATTCCCAAAGGCTGGAAGGTCCTTCCACTCTTCAGAAGCATTCACCATTCTGCTGATTTCTTCCCTCAACCACACAAATTCGACCCCTCACGCTTCGAGGTATATATGTCACATTATTATATATGTCTCTATAAATCTAATCTTCAATGTGAGAAGCATATATAAGGTTATAAATCAATGCTTAGGTAAAGTCCTTTTCATTTCTATAAATGCTGATTCTGTTTCAAACTCTGTCTCATTTGCAAGCAGACCAACCTCTACTATCATCATGAACACATAAATGTAACAAAACCTCCCAAGGTATATCTTAATTTCACACATCATTCCACACTCACAATCTCACATTTGTGCTTCATCTCTGATGCTACAATGTTACTTTCAGCAGATGAACGTGTTTGTGTTGGAAGAACAATAAAGAATAAGAAGGTGCAGGAGGCAAAGCTCACCAGGGATGATAGGTTCTTTATTTTTGATCCAACCCATCAGTTCCAAGATAAGAAGCTGACTATTCAAGATAAGCATCATGATGATGATGATGGTGATTCATGCATTGATGGTTCTAGTTCTACACCTAGGGTCTCCTCTGAATGGAGGAGCTCCATTCATTTCAAGGATTCTGAGACAGAAGAAGCATTGTCTTCATCATCTAGAAGAAGTTGTCCCAAGTGGGAATCATATACTTTGTTCCAAAAATATCATGAAGAAATGTCCATCTTAGACAGAATTAGTGCACAGAAACTTGAGGAAACAGGTAACAATACATCATCCATAATTATTAAATTTAGAGTTTAATTCATTAACATAGTTGCCTAATCCATCTTCAGAGTATTTAGGATCCATGGAAGCCTCTCCAAGATCAATTTCAGATCGTATTGCATCAATACCCGAATTGAAGGACATGGCTGCTGCAAGCAAGTGTGTGAGATTGATGAGGTGATTGAAATCAGTCCTTGGCTTGTGTGTGTCTGGATCAATACCCATCTGCAGAAGCTTCTTCCTTATGTGAGTGTTCCAGAAATTCTTTATCTCGTTATCAGTTCTTCCTGGAAGATGGCTTGCAATCTTTGACCTGCCATGGCTGGCGCCACGAGGCTGATAGCGGTTGTCCTGCCAGCACAGCACAGCAATTCCAGCAATTTCAGGTATTGCTGCAGAGATACATTGATGGCGAGAGTACGCATCAAGAGGACTATCGGGGTAAACATCATTTGGTTGCAACCAACGAAATGAAATTCTGCTTGGATGCTTCCCCAAAACATAAGCTTATTTCTAAGTTCAAGAGGGGTACATTTACTCCTTGCAGATGGGATGCAAATCAGGTATGCTTTACTCCATATTTCACATACAAGATTTGCATGTGGTCCTTAATCTCTAGAAATAAGTATAGAAGCCTACATTGGCCCAATTTGTATTTGTTGATTGATATATATAGATTCTATTGAAAGCTGATCTATCCAGTGTTCCAACAGATGTGGAAGCTAAATCCAAATGGGACCATGGTAAAAAATTACTCCAGTCTATGTGTAATACCATGGTAAAAAACGAGTGTGCAGCCGTTTTATATCATGTGATAATATGATTATTTATATTGAAAGGTAACTTCTATATATACATTTCTTCAACTTTGGTTATTTATTTAGTTATTTATTTTTAATGCAGATTCCAGGTTTATTGGTTATTGTGATTCTAGATCATTATCTTCCTAAGAGGTTCAGATTGTACTTCTGATGTTTGGTTTTCTTGGCTACATGTTGTGCATTTCAAAGAGACACAATTCAAGCTGTGACAAGTTTTGCCAAACGGAATAAATTGCCTGTTCTCATGCAAGAACAGATGATTGCACATTTGCATATGAAGTACAGAACTGATATAGAAGGGCTGCAGCAGCAAGAGTTTAAATACATATTCATATTCCGTTTAAATACATTATTAGATATTAAGATAGTTTAGGGAATTAGATGGTAGATTTGACTGATTAGTGTTTATTGCAATGCTTGTATTTTGGTAAGTTTAGTAAGACAAGGTTTTGTATAGGAGTTATTACTTTTGATTTTCAATAATAAAAAATTATATATTATATTAATCTTTTGTTTATGAGCTATATAATATTTCATTTATGGATTATGATTTTTTGCTATTGTGAAATTTTAATCACATTTATTTAACGCGATAAAAATGACGGTAAAAATTGTTTTTTTAAACGATAAGAAATGTCACTGTCAGGGTAAAACGACGGTTCAAAAATGCCATTTTAACCAACCAAAATGCTATTGTCAGGGTAAAAATGGCAGTTCAAAAATACCATTTTAACCAACTAAAACGCCACTCTGTCAGGGTAATAATGGTGGTTCAAACCGCCGTTTTAACCTATCCAAAACCCACCATTTTAACCCTGTAAATAACGGCGATTTGAACCGCCGTTTTAACCAACCAAAACGCTACTCTATCAAGGTAATAATGGCGGTTCAAACCGCCATTTTAAACTATCCAAAAATCGCCATTTTAACCTATTCAAAAACCACCGTTTTAACCCAGGAAATTATGGCAATTTTCAGAAAACCGCCGTAATAACCAGAATGGCACCCAAAATTATGTCGCTTTACGAAACCGCCATTATTGGTAATAATGACGGTTCAAACCGTCGTAAATACAAAGAAAAACTGCCGTTTTTACCAGAATTTTTTGTAGTGGGAGTTTAAGCCGACTAGTTATATACAGACAATACAGAATTTTGAAAGGTAAAACGGCATATACAATATATCTCTCTCAAGGTAAGCCTCTAAGACAAATATAAATACAAAAGTGAGAGAACTAATCAAAATAAACAAAAGACTCCAAAAAGGAAAAGGATCCTCCGCTCTGTCACCATCAAGTAACTCACCGAGGTGGGTTACGACTTGCATCTGAAAAACAACAACAAAGTATGGAATGAGAACCGGAGGTTCTCAGTACTGTAACAGTACCCAGTGATGTAAGATGTAAGACCTCGGGACGCCAGAGGCAATTCTAGAGCTTCATACCAAATAGATATCCAAACTTAACAAAATAAAGAACTTAAACCATAAATAATAAATAGGGTCATTTAATATTAGGAGATTTCTAACTAGCACTAATCACACCGCTGTATCCCACAACCTTCGCAAACCTAACCTACATGTGATCCCATCGCCACATCCTACCAAACCTCCTCAATCCCAGCAGAAAACACAAGTAATACAGATAAGTAGAGCACAAGTAAATATCATATATAGCAAGTAAAGCAAGAAGTAGTTAAACATGTTATGCAATTAGGCAAACAATACAAGTCGACAAAGCAAATAAACATATAGGATATACACATGATGAATGTCTGTCCTAAATGGCTCGTGATATCACTTGTCTGTCCATGAATGCCAACCCGACACATCCTCCCGGATGTAGCCTTCCTGCCACGCCCAGAGATATAGGCTCTGCACACTCATGCAGCAGGGAGTCTGCTACGCCAGAGATATAGACTCTGCACACTCATGCAGCAAGGGAGAAAACAACAACAACTATCTCATCATAACTCATTTCAAATATATAGTGTTGGGCACACTCTTGCAGCAGAAAAACTACGACGCTAGAGATATAGGCTCCGCACACTCATGCAGCAGAAAAACTGCCACGCCAGAGATATAGACTCCGCACACTCATGCAGAAGACAAACTGCCATGCCAGAGCTATAGGCTCCACACACTCCTATATAATCCAATAATTTCCTCATTATTCCTTTCTGAGTTCTCAACTCATCATAACCATCCCATCACCGGTTTCCAACTTTTCAAATTCATCATAAGCATTCCCATTTCTCAAAAATCTCTTCAATCATAAACTTCACAACTCAACGTTCGCCAATTTAAGCTAGAGATTACACAAACCTTCCAAACCTATGTCACCGGCTCTAAACTCATAACTAAAATACCCCTTCGTATTCACTTATTATTTCTTCCGTGATCCAAGATCCTAAAACGGGTAAAAAGGTTTTTAAAAAGTGCTACGGAAGTTTATAAGCTTGCTGGGAAGGTAAAACAGTTAAAAACAAGGTTTTTATTGAAAAAACAGGACAATGTGCGCACTCATAGGGTTGTGCGTACACACGCCCAAAAGGATTTTCGAGAAATGTGCGTATGTATAGAAGTGTGCGTACGCACAAGAGGTAAAATTTTTATTTTAAACGCGCACACAGATACGTGCGAACACCCTGAACAGACTGCACCTCCCAGCGTGTGCGTGCGCACGAGGTTGTTCGTACGCACAGCTTGTAAATTTCGCAGGGTGTGTGCGCACACCAGAGTGTGCTAGCGCTTACCAAAGCTATCAATTCAAAACCAACTCAATCACATTTTAACCATACCAAAATAATCTAAAATTCATACCAAACACTTCAACCATTTTCTCAGTCACACAACCCTCTCACTCACTCAACAATTCTAAATCCAAACTAATTCCCATTTCTCAATTTCTATTAACATCATTAACATCAATATTACTACTCACCATTGTCATCAATCATTAACGTCACATATTTCCAAACTTCCTTCCAAATACACACATTATCATCAATTCATCATCATCCATACTCATAATCATTATCAATCATAATTACACCAACATTCATCATATTATCATCAAAATCATACTTTTCCACATACAACTCATTCAACTCTCATCATCATCATCATCATCATCAATCAAAATATTCACATACAGTTGATCATACACCCACATCATTCAATCCTATCCTAAAGACCACTAGCCTAAGTGTTCAGAAATATTACATATTACATAGAGAAAACTGAAACCACACCTTAGCCGATTCCCAATATGTGTAAAACACCAAAACTTAGATCCCACAAGCTTCCAAAAAGCCAAAGCAACTCCAACAAACACCAAGGCTCAAACTAACAATATAATATATATATATATATATATATATATATATATATATATATATATATATATCAAAAATCAAAACCTAATATTCACAATATACCAAACTACAAGGGTTTATGAGAAACCTCACCTTATCCACAGAAATTGGGGATGAAACCCAACAATTCCTCACTAATGGTTAGTACCTAAACAACCAAAACACAAAAATCCACTCAAAACTCAAGCCTTGAATTTCAAATTTCTTAGGACAGAGGAAAAGAGAGGAAATTTTGAGTTCTTACCTACACAAGCTAGATGAAACTAACGGGCTCGGTAAGAGTTTCACGTAGCCGCTGACGGAACGCGAGTCGGAGTACCGTAGATCAAGTTATGACCACCGGAAGTGGAGGATAAATAGTGCTTTCTCTCTTCTCTTCACTCTTCTTTTTCAGCTGCTAGGGTTTGCTTTCAAGTGTGTTATGAGCTCATTTGGGTTCATTTACACACTTATATATGTTGGGCTTTGGCCCAACTTGGGCACAGTCCAACCCGTTAGTATTTTTAACCCGTTTGGTCCAACTTTGGGCTAAACCTTTAAAATTAGCGCCCGGTTTTCAACTTTAAATTATTATTGTCCTTTCAAAATAATAAATTAAATTTTCAAAATCTTATATTTATTAAAACACGGTACCGGACATACTAGAGCCAGTACTTCTGAGTTAAGCACCGGCACACATTTTTACAAAAAAACTTTCGCAAAAGATACATTTTCCAACTTAGAAAAATTCATTGAAATCAAATTTCACCTTTATATTCTCAAATTAAAACTTCTAAATTTTGAATCTATTTCGGGCACTTAAAAATTATTATTTTATTAAAATAATTTTACGTGAAAAACTCCGGTTCTTACATTCTCCCCTCCTAATAAAATTTTTACCCTCGAAAATTCAAATTACTCGATATATCCTCCTCGAAGTGTTCTACCGTGTCGATACTCCCTCTCTCCTTTCACTGCGTCACTCTGATTATTTGTCACTAAGAGTCCAGATTACTCGGCTACATGCATCAAAAGCCTCCTTCTCCATTGGTCCCTCTAACGAATCTCTAAGTTCAACCAAACTTACGACAACCTTCCATAAGGTAAAACTAAGCCAACTGGGTCCTAGTAAGGCTTACCTCATGCCGTAAAGCAAAGGTTAATCAGAGGTCACAACAATTTTAAGGCTTATACATTAATATATATAGAAGGAAATAGTAATTCTAGAAGCCCGATGAAGAAATAATGCTCAAAAATAGAGTTTCAAAAGCGTAAAACGTTCACACGAAACTACTCTAATCGAGGCACAAAATATAGATACATAAGTAGAATAGTCATAAAGTTCTAGATGCAACCCGCGGAGTTTAACCGGCTAGTTATATACGGACAATATAGAGTTTTGAAAGGAAAAACAGCATATACAATATCTCTCTCTCAAGGTAAGCCTCTAAGGCAAATGTAAATATAAAAGTGAGAGAACTAATCAAAATAATCAAAAGACTCCAAAATGGAATAAAGATTCTCCGCTCTGTCACCACCAAGTAGCTCACCAAGGTGGGTTACGACCTGCATCTGAAAAATAACAACAAAATATGGAATGAGAACCGGAGGTTCTCAGTATGCAAACAGTACCTAGTGATGTAAGATGTAAGACCCCGGGACACCAGAGGCAATCCTAGAGCTTCATACCAAACAGATATCCAAGCTTAGCAAAATAAAGAACTTAAACCATAAATAATAAATAGGGTCATTTAATATTAGGAGATTTCTAACTAGTACTAATCACACCACTATATCCCACAGCCTTCGCCAACCTAACCTCCGTACGATCCCATCGCCACCTCCTACCAAACCTCCCCAATCCCAACAGAAAACACAAGTAATACAGACAAGTAGAGCACAAGTAAATATCATATATAGCAAGTAAAGCAAGAAACAATTAAACATTTTATGCAATTAGGCAAACAATACAAGTCGGCAAAGCAAACAAACATATAGGATATGCACATGATGAATGCCAGTCCTAAATGGCTCGTGATATCACTTGTCGGTCCATGAATGCCAACCCGACACATCCTCCCGAATGTAGCCTTCCTGCCACGCCAGGAGATATAGGCTCTGCACACTCATGCAGCAGAAAAATTCTGCCACACCAGAGATATAGGCTCCGCACACTCATGCGGTAGGGAGTCTGCTACGCCAGAGATATAGGCTCTGCACACTCATGCAGCAAGGAAGGAAACAACAACAACTATCTCATTATAACTCATTTCAAATATATAGTGTTGGGCACACTCTTGTAGCAGAGAAACTGCCACGTCGGAGATATAGACTCCGCACACTCATGCAGCAGACAAACTGCCACGCCGGAGATATAGGCTCCGCACACTCCCATATAATCCAATAATTTCCTCATTATTCCTTTCCAAGTTCTCAACTCATCATAACCATCCCATCACCGGTTTCCAACTTTTCAAATTAATCATAAGCATTCTCGTTTCTCAAAAATCTCTTCAACCATAAACTTCACAACTCAACATTCGCCAATTCAAGCTAGAGATTACACAAACCTTCCAAACCTATGTCACCGGCTCTAAACTCATAACTAAAATACCCCTTCGTATTCACTTATTATTTCTTCCTCGATCCAAGATCCAAAAACTAGTAAAAAGCTTTTTCAAAAGTGCTGTGGAAGTTTGCAAGCTTGCTGGAAAGGTAAAACAGTTAAAAATAAGGTTTTCATTGAAAAACAGGGCAGTGTGCACACGCATAGGGTTGTGTGTACGCACGCCCAGAAGGATTTTCGAGAAGTGTGCGTACGCATGGAAGTGTGCGTACGTACAAGAGGTAAAAATTTTCATTTTAAATGCGCGCACGGATACGTGCGAACGCCCTGAAGAGACTGCACCTCCCAGCATGTGCGTGCACACGAGGGTGTGCGTACGCATAGCTTGTAAATTTTGCAGGGTGTGTGCGCGCACCAGAGTGTGCTAGCGCTCCCAACAATAGGCATTTCCCTGCGTGTGCGTACGCACAAGTCAAAGTATAGCCACTGATCAGAGTGCGCACACAGCAGTGTGCGTGCGCACACAAACTAGAATTTACAATTTCTGCAACATGACAGACTTCATATTTTTTACCCAAACTTCCAACAATCATATCTTTCTCTACTAAATTTAGATTTCTACAAAATCTATACCGTTTTAAAGCTCTTTGAATTATCATTAATTTGATATAAAATTCATTCAATTTCAAAAACTATAGCTCAAGATGTGATCTATCAAATTTTATCAAAAATCTATTTTTACTAAAAACGTTAAATACTCAAATTCTACCAAAGCTCTCAATTCAAAACCAACTCAATCACATTTTAACCATACCAAAATAATCCAACATTCATACCAAATACTTCTTCAACCATTTTCTTAGTCACACATCCCTCTCACTCACTCAACAATTCTAAATCTAACCTAATTCCCATTTCTCAATTTCTATTAACCTCATTAACGTCAATATTACTACTCACCATTGTCATCAATTATTAACGTTACATATTTCTAAACTTCCATCCAAATAGACACATTATCATCAATTCATCATCATCCAAGTCATAATCATTATCAATCATAATTACACCAACATTCATCATATTATCATCAAAATCATACTTTTCCACATACAACTCATTCAACTCTCATCATCATCATCATCATCATCATCAATCAAAATATTCACATACAATTGATTATACACCCACATCATTCAGTCCTATCCTAAAGGCCACTAGCCTAAGTGTCTAGAAATATTACATATTACATCGAGAAAACCGAAACCATACCTTGGCCGATTCTCAATATGTGCAAAACACCAAAACTTAGATCCCACAAGCTTCCAAAAAGCCGAAGCAACTCCAACAAGCACCAAAGCTCAAACTAACAACATATATATATATATATATATATATATATATATATCAAAAATCAAAACCTAATATTCATAATATACCAAATTACAAGGGTTTATGATAAACCTCACCTAATCCACAGAAATTGAGGATGAAATCCAACAATTCCTCACTAATGGTTAGTACCTAAATAACCAAAACACAAAATCCACTCAAAACTCAAACCTTGAATTTCGAATTTCTTAGGATAGAGAAAAAGAGAGAAAATTTCGAATTTTTACCTACACAATCTAGATGGAACTAACGGACTCGGTGAGAGCTTCGCGTAGCCGCTAACGCACGCGAATCGGAGTACCGTAACTCAAGTTATGGCCACTGGAAGTGGATGATGAATAGTGCTTTCTCTCTTCTCTTCACTCTTCTTTTTCAACTGCTAGAGTTTGGTTTCAAGTGTGTTATGAGCTTATTTGGGTTCATTTACATACTTATATATGTTCGGATTGGGCCCAACTTAGGCCCGGTACAACTCGTTAGCATTTTTAACCCGTTTGGCCCAACTTTGGGCTAAACCTTTAAAATTAGCACCCGCTTTTCAACTTTAAATTAATATTGTCCTTTCAAAACAATAAATTAAATTTTTAAAATCTTATATTTATTAAAACACGGTACCGGACATACCAGAGCCAGTACTGCCGACTTAAGCACCGGTACACATTTTTACAAAAATCTTTCGCAAAAGATACATTTTTCAACTTAGAAAGATTCATTGAAATCAAATTTTATCTTTATATTCTCAAATTAAAACTTCTAAATTTTGAATCTATTTCGGTTACTTAAAAATTATTATTTTATTAAAACAGTTTTACAGAAAAATCTCCGGTTTAAAAAAAATGATAATACTTAATTACTTATATTTTGGTTTGATTATTGTAATTAAAGATGCACTTAAATCAATTTGTGTAGGCAACTAGGCAACTTCATTTTTTTTTTTGGACATGGCCTAAGGCCAAAAGAAATGACCTGGCCCACACAATCAGAACTCAAACCGACCCGAAGAACTGCCCACACAGAGACCCACCCCCAACCCGACCCTATCCTCTCTTCTTCTTCTTCACCTTCAACCAGAGATCTTCCAAAGCTTTCAGCCTATTGTTGCATGTGGATGAAAACGAGCTCCCGGATCCTCATCAGTGACTTCAGTCGGATACTGCAGGTGCTAATTTCTTAAGGTCGTGAAAACTGCGTCTCCTCTGCTTTGAGAAGGCTGCTCCTTGTCTTCAATGGTGGCCATTTGTGCTTCGCCTGGCTTGTTGCTTTCTCACTCCAAAGCGCAAGTGGTTCCGTTCTCCCGAGGGTGTTCTGCCCATTTCTCTAAGAAAATTCTTACTCCTGCCCTGTGGTGACTCCTGTCGTCCCCTCCCGTGGCACCTCCCAAGTTGCATTGAGGCTGCCAGCGACTTCTACCAAGGGCCCTTCTCCCTGTCTCTATTGGTTCGTTGTAGTTCCCAGTTTCTTACCTAAGCATTCCAAATGCTCGAGTCTGATCATCCACTCCAGCTTCTTCACTCTCCCCTGGTTCAACACCCACTCTCACAGGTAAAATCTCTTCTCTGTGTTGTCTTTGATGGCTTGTTGAAAATGGAACCAAATTGGTATGATTTTGTAAATTTTGCTCCTGCTGAAGTGTTGCGAACCCTGCTTCTGTTCTAATTGTATTCTTGATTTGAGTAAGTGGATTGACTATCCACTGCCTCTGTAATCCATTTCTCACTGCTATCGCTGCCAGTTGGTGAGCTAAGTTGTTTCCGTTTCTTAGAGTTCAGGTAACTCCCATATTTGGAGCCTCATTCAGCAGATGGAGAATGTCTCTGATGATTGCGTCTACCTCTGCCAAAGAAGTTTTTGAACTAGGCAACTTCATTAAAGTTTGGTAAATTAGTAGTAGCATGTAGTTTTGACCATCGCATGGCAGATGCTTATAGTGCAAACATGTTTTTGGTATCATGGGCCCAACTATCACAGCCCACAAAGCCCACCATCTTAACTCATCAACCTTGTTTTCGTTCCTCCCGCCTCAGCCCACAACGCCCACCTTCAATCAACCCTTCAATTGACCGCGTGTACCATGTATGTTCCCCATACGGATCTCCCCCCTTCATCCAAGCCCGAGCCAAATACCAAGCCCGATGTCGGCCCAGTCATCTGTCTTTTATACTACATCACCGTTGAACAACTCAATCACATACAGACACTTGCAACCTCAAATAGTGCTAAGCCCACAAAACTTGAGTCCATATCAACGTTCTTGTGGAAGTTGGTAGCTTCAGGCGCTATTTCCTCCGAAACTGGTTATGGTAAATTATGCAAAATTTAGTATCATAAGTCATAACCTTATATATACAAAATACAATTATACTTGATACATGTATGAAGTTGCTTGGCTTTGTTAAGAAATTACATGATAATTAACTGTATATCTTTTTTATTCTTATTAAACTATATTTTTGTTACCACAATTTATTTTTGTCAAACTAATAACAAATTAACTATATATCCTCGATAGAAAGAAAAAGAAAAAAAATATATATACACATATAACTGCGTACATTTTACAATATTAGTGACTTAGTGTATATCAAAATTTGTAACCGTTATTTTAAAATATTTTACACTGATATCTAATCAAATTCTTAGCATTTAAATGAATATTTAAATAATAATTCTTTTGTTAACGTAATAATATATAATTAAATTTTTTTACAAAATATAAAAATAATTTATATAAACACTCATATCCTATTAACTAAAGTCATCATATTTTTATTAACGGATAACATATTTTATATTTTTTTATGAATAATGTTAGATGTACATTAAAATCAGTTATTAATATAAAATATATGTTAAAATATAAAATATATATTGAAATGAGTTAAATAATATATATATATATTGTGGATAATTTTAATATATTTTTGTAATTGTATATATTATAAAAAAAAGTTCAAGAACCATTATAATTTATTATTTTTTATTAATATTTTTAATCATTAGTTCACTTCTTTTATTCTAACAATCTAATAATATATAACTTATATTTTTAAATAATACTGATTAACTATTAACCAAAAATAATATATTCTGCAATCCTATAGTATTCCTGTGTAATATATTCACAACTTGAGATCCAATAATACAATATATATAGGTTGCAACAAAAGGGTGAGAGTTGCCAAGATGGGTGTAATCCTTGATGGAAGTAGGAGGTTGAGCAATGACAAGAAGGAAGCAATGATGAGTTCTTACTTTGGAAACATGCTTTCCATTCCATTTGGTGGCAAACCAATAAATGAGCTAGTGGAGAAGCCGCTAAGTGTGGTAGCCGAGGAGGTTCACGAAATCGTAAAGGCGACGGCAACGGAACAGCACTTCTTACGGCTAGTTGGCTGGGTGGAAGCACTCCGCCAATATATTAGCATTGACCTGAATTTATTGTGAAACCGGTGGAAGTCCATGTTTTGTGGTGTGTTTGGGATAAGGATTTTTCGAATCAAAAGATTGACTTTCTAAGGAGCGTTAGAAATCAGTAAATTTTATAATTTATAGTTATTAATTAGTTATTATTAGTATTTTGATAGTGTAAGATTATATATAATGGTATGAAATTATTCGCTAAAAGACATTTAATCTTTAGCTTCTTTTGTTATTATTCTTTTACAATGATGCTACCTATTTACTATCAATTGCTTATAACAAATTATATTAAGATTAACTGCTAATAGTTAAGAAGGCAAGATGTCTTAGTTAGGGTAGCATATATATATATATATATATATATATATATATATATATATATATATATATATATATATATATATGAGACAAATTAAGAATTGAAAATTTTCAAAAAAAATCTAATATATGTGAGACAAACATATGAAGAAAAGTGAAAAGTAATATAGAAACATCATATCATTATATATATTTCAATTGCATTAAAAGAATTATTTCTTAAGATTGTGAATTTGTGATGATAACTACGTTATTTTTAGCTAGAACTAATAAAAAAAATACTATTTATATATAATAAGGATTTTAAATTCTTACTTTATCTATATATCATGCATGTGGTTTCATATTCAATTCAGTAGGCACTCGTAGAAAGCAAACAAACTCCTTTAAATGTGTGTATTCTACAAGTTGTATATGAATAATTTGTAGATTTTTCTTATAAATACTTTTAATAGTATGTTATATTTCTAGCGAATATATATATGCATATATCTTGTATTTGGATTTTGGATTCTATTTGTGTACACTATAATCAAATATTATATCTCATTATAAATTTATGTAGTGAATTTTAATGTATTCTAAAAGGTTGTTACAAATAAAATATGGCTAATACACTTAGATAATAACAAGTGAGGTTTGTACAATGATAAAAATATTATATAAAATATAAAGAGGAATACTAGGGGCAGCAATTTTTGTGATTTGTAGTCATCAAATAGTCATCAAGATGGTTTTAATGGTATGAGATTGGTGTAAGATTTCATCCAATGGTTTACTTTTCTTTGTTGGTTACATACTGACCAGAATTTAACAAAGTTGCTGCCCTTAGACTTTTCCAAATATAAAATATATACATAGACAGAATGTGACTAACACATTTAGATAGAAATAAGTGAGGTCTTAACAATAATTAAAAAAATATAAAATATAAAAAAATACATAGAATGTGGCTAACACACCTAGATAATAACAAGTGAGGTTTGTACAATGATAAAAAAATATAAAATATAAAAAACATACACAGAGAAAATGTGACTAACACACCTAAATAATAACAAGTAAGGTTTGTACGATAATAAAAAAAATATAAAATATATTAAAAACACAAGAAAATATAACACATTTATTATAACATAAAAGGGTAATACTATAGTGCAAAGAGAAATTAGGCGAAGAATAAACATTATTTGTTTTACAATAAAAAAATATTTAAAAAAAAATATCATGTATAATGCACGTTTTTTTTTAAATTTAGTTATAATCTTCACTTTTCTGTTTTTTAATTTTGATATTGGATGTATATTAGTGGTTTTGAACAATGTATAAAAGTTGGTGTGTTTTTTTATATGGAGATAACAAATCTGATGGTCTAATATCTGAAATTCAACTTTTTTTTTTAATTTTTAAAACAAATCCTTCTATTTGTGAACTAACACAAATTTAATCCTTTAGTTTGTGAACTTTAATTTTTTAAATTTTTATAACATAAAACTGATTTTTCAATTTGTGAACTTACATAAAATCTATCATCTGATTTGTGAATTTTATTTTTTTTAATTTTTAAAAATAATTTATGATTATCTCTATACTAAATTAAAACACGGCACTTCTTCCTAACCGAAAATAATACAACAATAATTTTCATATAAAAAAATCAGCCTCGGTCTTCACCCAAAAGAAATTTCCAACATGAAATACATTTTATAAACACAAAAAATAACTATATTAACAGTGCCAAAACGTGGAAAGAAGTTTGCTTTGCATGTGTTGATGCCGTTTGGCCCAAATATGTGGACTCAACATTATTGTTCAGGTAGTATGTTGTTTTCTGTCAATATTTTAACTGGCTCAGTTTGGAAAGTTCATAATAATGAGCTTTCAGATTGTAATGGGAAAATGATATTCGTTTAAGTTCTGTTAGTGAGTTTATTGTATT